>NW_027476145.1:0-600000 GCF_051020955.1 Megalopta genalis
GACCAGGGAATTAATTGGCACTTCTCTCCGCCTCGGTCTCCACACTTTGGTGGATTATGGGAGGCCGCCGTAAAGTCTTTTAAAGGACATTTGTACAAAACTATAGGAAACGAGCTGTTCACATTCGAGCAACTGAACACCTATATTATCGAAGTAGAAGCCATATTGAATTCCCGTCCCCTAACTCCCCTCTCCTCAGATCCGAACGATCTTACTGCTTTATCACCCAGTCACTTCCTAATAGGTGATTCGTTAATGCAACTCCCTGAGTACGATTTGCGAGACACACCCGTTAACAAACTTTCGTCATGGCAACACATCCAGCGAGTGAAACAACACTTCTGGAATCGGTGGAGTAATGAATATTTACAGACGCTGCACACCAGAAACAAATGGCATATCCCGAATGACACCCAGCACAAGAAGGGTACATTGGTGATCATCCGGGAAGACAACACACCTCCGTTAACCTGGAAACTAGGACGGATCATTGACATTTGTCCAGGCGGGGACAAAATAGTGAGAGTCGCGACAGTCAAGACGGCCCAGGGGACCTACCAGCGGGCCATTAAAAAATTGTCCCCACTTCCCATTGATGACCCGGAATAAGATAATACACCCAAACACCGTTAGAACTTGTAATCACTCAGAAATTTGTGAATACTTATTCCCATTATGTATACATGCGTATTAGTGTAACTACAGTTAAGTTAGGACAGTAGTATTGTCAATCATTCGTTACAACGACAAACTAGACCAGCCCTCTTAAAATGTAAATTGAGCGGTGCACTATCAATTTAGTAATTTAGAACGTAACCGTTCAAGGTGGTCGGTATGTTAGCGCACAGCACTAATGTCTTTATGACACGGACGTGCATAACCGGCTGTTTTTCGAGCCCAGGTTTTTTGGGAAATCGTTTCTCTCGGTCTCGATGGCCGGGACTAGTTATAGAGAAGGAAAGGTTCCGAAGGGTCAGCCTGACATTGTTTTATGACGGTCATGCCTGGAGGAACTTTCCTGTCTTTGCCGGGGCCTTGCGGCCGTCTGCTTTGGAACGGACCAGCTGATTGGCTATTGCCAAAATCGGGCAGGACCAATCGGCGAATAGTGTAGGTGCGTTGGAGGGATGGTAGTCTGCTACGAGCGAGGGTATTCTCTGATAGAGCTTCAGAGTTGTAATAGAAGTCGTAGCATCAAGACATCCTGACCAAGCGTGTACTGTAGTCAGGGGCTCAATACAAAATAGCAGGCAGAATCCGGTTCTTTATTTTATACAGTCCACAAATATAGCGTCATAATTCGTCGCTATTATTGACGACGCTGTGACGCCCCAACAAGCAGTCTCCATCTCAGCAATCTTGATGATGGGTCCTTGACGCTCATCAGCCAGACCAGTGCCTTGTGGTCGGTTTGAATTTTAAATTTTCTCCCTAGCAGGTACTGTCTGAGGCGACGTATCACCCATACGACGGCGAGCATTTCCTTTTCTGTTGTCGAGTAGTTAATCTCGGCAGGGTTCAGCGTTCTCGAGACCTAGCAGCACGGGTGTCCTTCCTGTGAGAGGACTGCTCCGATACCATAGTTGGATGCATCGGTTGTCAAAGTGAACTGCTCCGCGGAATTCGGGTATCGTAATACCGGGCTCTTCGTGAGGTGTTGCTTTAGTGTGTCGAATGCGTGTTGGCATTCTTCTGTCCATTCCCACTGTTTGTCCTGCTTCGTCAGATCTATGAGTGGTTTGGCTATTTTGGAGAAATCTTTAATAAACTTACGATAATATCCAGCTAAACCGAGGAAACCCTTTACTTCCGTTGGTGTACTGGGCTGTTTGTAGTTCCTGACAGCTTCTATCTTGACTTCATTCGGTTTGAAACCATCTTTGGTTATGGTGTATCCGAGGAATTCCAATTCGGGTCGCAAGAGTTCGCATTTATCTGGCTGTAACTTTAAACCGGTGGCTCGCAAGCGCTCCAGTAGTATTACCAGATTTTCGTTGTGTTCTTGGATCGTAGATCCGTACACCACTATGTCGTCGAGATACACGGAGCACGTCTTGCCAATTAAACCTCGTAAGGCTTGGTCCACCATCCTCTGGAACGTGGCGGGCGCGTTCTTCAGTCCAAAGGGCATGCGGTTGTATTCGAAGTGCCCCTCGGGTGTTGAGAAAGCCGTGTATTTTTTGCTTTCTTCGTGCATTGGGATTTGATGAAATCCGGCGGATAAATCAAATGCACTAAAGAATTTCGCGTTTCCCAGATGATCAAGAATATCTTCGATGACGGGCAGCGGATAGGCGTCTTGTGCTGTTCGTTCGTTTAATCGACGGAAGTCTATGACGATTCTCCACTTTTGTTTTCCTGTTGCATCGATCTTCTTTGGTACGACCCAGAGCGGAGAGTTGTATGGCGACTCCGAATTCGCGATGATTCTTTTGTTCATCATTTCGCTCACCTGCTTCCTTATCTCGTGCTTGTGGGCTTCCGGTGGTTGGTAGCTCATAATGTTGATCGGTCTCTTGTCCGTCAACTCTATACGGTGCTCCGTTAGTCTCGTCTGTGGGAGTTCATCTCCAGGGAGGTGAAACACATCGGAATAGGAGGCCAATATCTTCCAGATGCTGTATCTTAGGTCGGCTTCTATGTGTTGTAACCGTGTATTGTCTCGTAGGAGCTTGACGCGTCCGGCTATGCTGGTGTCGTTATTCTTCTGGTGGTCTTCTTTTACGTCTATCTTCATAACTCGAAACGTGTCGTCGGTGATCTCTCTTTCGGAGTCACTGGCGTTTGTCACGTATGTGGAGATTTGTCCATTCTTTGCTTCGTGAAGCGAGAGGTCTCCAGTAATTAAATTTTCGCATAGCACGATGCCGTTCTTGGTAGGCGTCGTAACGCAAACCATAACGCTCGTGTGTGCCGGGATCTTGGCGTTCTCGGTGTGCAACTTCAGGGATTTATTGTCCAGCTGAATGTTTTCCTTGGTTAGTTTCCAGTTGTACTGGTCGAGGAATGGTAGTTCGACTATCCCGTCTTCCACCAATGGGCATTCTTTAGTAATAACGTGAAATTTGGAGGTCTTACGAAATATGGTCAATTCCAATGCCTCCCTGCAGGTGTAGGTGCTGTTACCCATTGTGAATTTCTTTACCTCGGCGTACCGATGAGCTTGGGCGGCGTTTTCTTTCATTAGGTTGATATCTGCGCCGGTGTCGACTAACATTCGACGAGTTCGGCCGTTGACCCGAAACCATATGCTCCGAAGTGTTGTTCCGGATCGATTGACTCCTGGTTTTCGTTGACCGACTCTTCTTCGACTGTTTCTGTTTTGGTTGCTCGATTGCTCGGTGGCGGTCTTCCTTGGTCTGTACGTATCCGAAAATTCTGATGTTTACGGAAACAGTCGGCCTCAGTATGTCCGTATCGCCTGCAATGTGTGCATTGCATTGTTGCGGTTCGTTGACCTTGCGTTGACTCGGATGTTGGTGGTCGGACTGGTGGACGAGGTGTCGGCGGGCCCCTATTAGGTGTTGGTTGTTTAGTTGCATGGTCTCGTTGTTGATTCTGCTTTCTCTCGCGCAATCCATTGATGTAGGTTCGCACAGCAGCTTCTTCCTCGATTTGCAACACAATCCTGCGTTTAGTGGGTAGTCTGTGCTCCGCTTCGATGGCATAGCGAAGTTCATTCCACTTTCCATTATACCTCTGGGAGTATGAATTGACCGATTCTGCATCTCTTTGGCGGATTTGTCTGAGCCGTGTTTTACAGATTTCGGTTGAGGCGGCTCCTGTAATGTTGCGTCGCAACGCGGCATACAGGTCATCGTATGTTTCGATAGTTTCAAATCGAATGGCGTCCCAGGCGTTGTCTTTGATTTTCTCGGCCAAGATTAGGTCAAGCAGTATGCATGGTCGAGTTGCTCGTGAGCAGGCTCTTCTTACCTGGCGGATAAAGTCCTCGACTCCCATATCACCGGTGCCTCTTATTTCTCTAATTATTCGTATTCATTCGGATGGGCTCATCAACTCATTGTCTTGGTATGTCCACTCACCTGGTGGGGATCGTTGAAGCGACGCGTTATCTATCCCTCTGTTACCTGCCTGATCCTCGTCCGATGTGACGTCACTGGCTGGTTGCTGGTGTGTCGGGCGTGGCTGTTGAACAGGGCATTGATATCCACACGGAAAGCCGTTCTCGTGCCTGTTTCCGACTATCGATTGACCGCGCGCATCGCGCCGGCTGAATATTCATAAATATACACGGCCCGATGATTCCACCGAGGGCAGAGACTCGCGCGGGATGTAAGCCCGCCATTGCGCCGGCCCGTATGCCGGCTATGTTTGTATAATCGAAAATTAATTACCAGGAATTCGCGTGCCCCGCTATATTAGTGATCCGCATCTAAAATGCGCCAGATGCTGCGATTCATGCGCGAAATCGTGATCAAACCTAGATATTAAACACGATTGTGTAGTATGTGCCTCCATTTGCCGAGCTTACAGGGGCTTCACCATCCTTCACTCTTCGGCAACGCGATAGAGTCTGCGGGAGCAGTGATTAGTATCGTTATTAATGGTTGGTAAACCTTCGCGGGCCAGGATTTATCGGAATACTGGAAATATTTCTTCTCGGAGAAGCGATGAGAGTCGGCTCGTCTGTTCATTGATAAGGCATAATTGTGACAAAATATAAACTTCGTTGCAATGTTTTGGACCTAATCAACCGGGGATTATCATTTAATCTTCTCGCAGGTACAGCACAGATTCCGGAAAAATTTCTTACACTCGACACGACATTATTGCAATTAATCGTTGATGGAGGACCGTTTTACTGTTCGGCTCACACGGATAGAGATTTATAGTGCTTCAAAAAAGCACATTCAGCATTTTCGTAATAACTTCACGTAAAGAAATGGCACGTTAAAGCAATCCGGGCTTCCCGAGGCACGGTGCACACGGGAATGATATAATTGCTTCGGGAACGTTAACGGGAAAATAATTCGACTCGCGCGAATATTTAATTGTCGCGAAACGATCGAATAACGATGATCGCTGGAATCAAATGAAAATTAAAGAATAATATCGCTTTCAAGAAATAAGTAGCTGCACTTTTCCATAGGACTGAATTTAATATTTTATAATATTTTTGATTCAATTTAATAAAATATACAAATGATTAACCACGAAATTGTTTTGTCATTATAAATACGTTGCAACAAATACAACAACATTACGTTATATGCTCATTTACGGTATATACTCATAATATATTGTTTCGCTCTTTACGCATTATGCAAAAATCATTGCTATTTTCGATTCGACGTGAGAGATAGAAAGAACCCCGGTGACATGTTTACGACGACGCGTGCAAAATATTTTGACCTGTCTCTCCATTTACAATTTGATGTAAATGCAACATTATATTTATCAATTTTGCAACGGTTCTGGCGGTCGACCGTAGAATATTTCTGTTCGTCGCAACGATAATGCGTCGCCGGTTCTGTTCAACGATTAACTTTGTTAATTATCATCGCTTATCGTCTCTTGTAATTTTATTGTAACTCCAAGGAGTAATTACTGTATTGCCAATCACGTTTGAATTCCGTTCTGAACGATGCGGGAACAAAATGAACCGGAATCCAGAAAATAACCGTACCTTCCTTTGTGGATTATAATTCTCTGTCGAATCGAAATTGCTCCGACTCAATAATTTTAAGCTGCGCCCCCCCCCCTGTTTATAAATTAATGCGTTAAATGAAACTAGCACGCGAAAGCTAATTTCCTTCGTTACAGTTCGTTTCACGCGGAAAGAACCGAACTGGAAGATAGAATGTTTAATCCGATATGGAATCGATATAGAGTCCCGATGTAATAATTGGCATCTACAGAAACCGTAATCGGAGCCAATATAAACGAGATCATATTTCATCTTACAACTGGACCGCGGATCTTTATGCCTTTATGTCATGCGCACACTTTTCAAACGGGAGGGAACCTATAAATTGTCTTAGTTACAATAGCATTTCCTCATTTTAAATCTACTTTATTTCTACTTTATTTCTGTCTATCATGTTTCTATTTCTATTCATATAAACACTCTGCTAATCTTTTCAACGCCGCGTCTAAATGAAGGAACCTTCTGCATACGACCATGTAGTATACAAGATTATGTCAAAATTATTGCACAAGCGAGAAATGAGGGATTCCTGTGGTCATTTGAAGCAACTTTTTCCTTAGCAAAATGCAATCTGCGATTTCGTTTACGAGTTATTAATGAAAAACTCTGGCCAATGAGAGATCGCGTACGGCTGACGCCCCACTCTCACGACCACTGCCGCTGCGCAAGTGCGGTGCGCCGGTCACACTCGATCTCCGATTGGTCAGTGTTTTTTTATAATAACTCATAAACTAATCCGCGGATTGAATTTTCGCTACGGAAGAAGTTGTTTCAAATGACGCGAACCCCTTATTTCCCGCTTGTACAATAATTTTGAGACATTTAGTGTGAATCCGGCCACCACGAAGGTGACGCGGATATGTTCCCTCGCCCTTTCGGGCATACGCAACTAAGTTTCCATCTATCCCCGGCGGCCCCATGTTCAAGGGAAAAGGCCGAGGAAAAATCCGCACGTGCCATTAAGACGTTTACGATGGACGAGTTCTTTAGCCGCCAGCGAATTTCGGTTTCCTTCCATCCGCTGGCGCCCACGGGGAACCACGGGGAGGCGAACTCGTGACGCGACGCCTCGCGTCCACTAAACGAAGACCCAGGAAATTGGGATGGGTGTTGGAGTAGGGATTTGTTCTACCGGAAGCCCTTTAGCCAAAGGGTCTCCCGGCAGAAGTTTGCGAATAGCTGGAAAGCCTTTTCTGACGACACGAAGTATTGTGCCGCCTCTGGCCATTTCCAGCATTCGCTCGGGGTGATGTCCCGCAGAGCCTCTCTCTGCGGGTCGAAGTCTTTGCACTGGAGAAGGAAGTGGTCTACCGTGTCCGACCCGTGACCACACGCACAGGCCTCACTGTCGGCAATCCCGTACGCGAGGAGGCGCGAACGGAAGTTCCCATGTCCAGTGAGGATTTGTGTGGTGTAGTGGTTCGGAATCATCCACCCGGCCGCCATCCTTCTCTCAATGCTGTTGAAGAAGGCGAAAGTTGTGCGGCCTTTGTGGGAGGAGTCCCACATGGATTTCCACACCCTTTTCGCCTCAGCCACGATCCTAGAGAGCACGGCGCTGTGCAGCTCTCAGTATCCCCAACTCCCCTACCGTGCACCGGTCGGCCCACCCGGCAGCAGCGTAAGTTGCTACCTAGATAAAAACCCCGCGGTACACGGCCGAGAGCGCTCTGAAACCGAGCCCCCATCCGCGTCTCGCGAGCCTGCCAAGTTTCGCGAAAAGCGACCCGACTTTGTCGCTGATATATTGACAATGGGATAGGACACCCATGTCCCTATCTAAATGGACGCCTAGGTATCTAACTGTGGGTTTGAATTTAATTGACCTCGCTCCGATCCGAATGATCGGCGGTCTTTTCTGGAAGTCTATTTTCGATACGCGGACTACTTTCCTTTTCCTATCGGGACGCGATCCTCCCCGCCGGCCTATTTTTTTTTTGTTTTTCCCTGTCTACGTACCCATTCCGGAATACGATCGCTTCCGATTTCGAGTCGGTTCCTCGTAACCTGTACCAACGTGCACCAACCTAGGATCTGGTCAACAACGCGTTGACCCTCGATCTCTAGGTCTCAACGGCTATTACCACCTACGAGGACGATGAGGTCGTCCGCGTAGGCGACGAACCTATTCTTAACTGAGGTTACGAGTAACCTTGGGAGACCGTCGAACATTAGGTTCCACCACGCGGGGCCGAGGACCGAGCCTTGTGGGCATCCCCTTGTCGCGCGCTTGGAGATCCTGTCTGTTCCTACCATGAGACTGACCTTGCGGTCCTCGAAGTAATTGGAGATTACCTCGAAGACGTTGCCCGGACAGTCTCGATTCTCGATCCCTAAGACTACCTAGCACTGGTGGCCACCAGACATTGTCGAAAGCTCCGGAAATGTCGAAGAGTAGCGCGATCACATGCCGATGCTCGATGTCATCAACCATGCGGCGCAACTCGACAATTGCATCTTCAGTCGACATTCCGCGCGTAAAGCCGTACTGTCTGCTGGAGATGCGTCCCGTTGCCATCGCCGTCTGTTCGAGTCTGCTGGCGGTGGCGGTCTGTGGCCACCCAGGGCGGGAGATAACCCCCGAACTAGCCCTCGCGTAGGAGGGTTGATCGGCCGAGTCGATGGGTGTATCGGCGATGAAGGCATTAGAGACCGTCAGTGCGTCGTACATGTAGTACTTCGCATAATGGCGAGGCCCTGATTTAGCATACGGGCTGTGGCGTGTTCTTTGTACAGCACTGTATGTGCTGTATGACTTCCGACTGGGGAACTGTTGTCACTCGTGGCATCAGTTCCCCAGTTTACGTTAAACGGTTTTTCAGACCGTTTTTCGTGGGCGGAACACGCCACTAGACAACACTCCGCTGGGCTCAGGAATACATGGGATGCAATCAATCCCCTGGGCAACCCAGGCCGCAAGGGGCAAACGTGCCCTAGCCACACTTGAGCCTCCACGAAAAAGGTACCGCTGGATAGCTCGTGTTCTTAAATACGCAGCGAACTGAACGAAGTGTGGTGGAGAGGAAGAGGCAGCCTCTCCGACTGCTGTCTCCCACGTGTTTGCCGTGCGTGGCGACCCTTGTCGTCGGAAAAGAGGATCCTGGGATCTGAGGGGGCCCTCTCCTGCGGGTGAGACGTCCCCAACACGTACCTTTGGCCTCTGCTTCGGCTAGATGGGCGGCTGGACGAGAAAAGCAGCCCTGGTCCAGTCAATCGGCTTGGAACGACCACACGCTTCGGGCAAGTGGGTTCTGCTGGGCGAGGACGCGGGCTGGGTAAGGAAACCGACCCAGCCAGCAGACTATATTCGGTGCGTAGCCCTAACTCAGCCTTTGGCGGGTTCCAAATTGTGCGGGTCGGTGGTGGCCGGGGAGCGCACTGGATGAAAGACCAAGACACATTATGGGTCTGAATAAAAATGAACAAACAAAAACTAAGCGTCCAAAGACGACGGGTCCAGCTCCTACTCGGAGTGAAGCCGTCGCCGCAGACGCGGGAACTGCAAATGCAGCTGTCAGTCCCCCCGCGTCTGTGAGAAAGACAAGATCCGGGAAGGTGATTAATATCGCCAATCCTCGTGTGATCTTGCAAAGATGTGTGACTCCCACGCGAGCGGTCTCGGTGAAAACCGAGCCCACGGTAGAAGGTACGCCGGACACCGGTAACGTGGAAGTAATCGAACGAGTCGGAGACACGTCACTCGTGAAGGTGCAGTCGGCACCCGAGCGTGTCGAGGACCCTACTGGTGACGGTTGGCAAACCGTCACCAAAAAGTCGAAGCGAGCCAAGCCGGGCGCACCCACCGGCAAGGCCGCAGTAAACCGGGCCAGGAGACCGAAGGGGACGTTCTCCGGGCAGAAGGTACGGCCTCTCGATCTCGTAAGAGACGAAGCCTTTAGGCGAGTGTCCGAAATACGGACCTTTTGCTTTCGACCTGAGTCGAAAGTCAATAAGGAGTCCGGGTCAAAGATACTCGCCGAGGTTGAGGCACTCAACGAGTTGGTTCAGGAGCTTATTCAACGGAATAGCTTCGTCGAAGGGCAACTCGCCGCGGTCAGGGCGGACCTAAAAGCGCGTCCTGCCGTAATGAGTGCGATGCGACCTGGGCCGTCCAAGGGAACTCTCCCGAAGACGGCCTGCAACGCCGCGCAGCCGACTTACGCCCATGTGAACAAAGTCGACTGCAAAGGAGCTTCTCCGGAAGCGGGGAGACGGCCACAATCGCAGCATGTGGTAAAAATCTTCCCGCCGAAGGAAAAAGGACAGAGCAGCGAAGTTACGAAGGTTACTGTTCTGTCCCTCATTAAACCAGCGAAGGAGGCGATCCGAATAAAGTCGGTCCGACGCATCCACTCCGGTGGCATCGTCGTCGAGACCGACCGAAAGGAGGACCTGCAAGCCTTCGTTGGCAATAAGAAGCTCCGGAGCGCGGGTCTGTCCGTCTCCTTACCTACCAAGCGGGACCCCGAGGTTTTAGTTTACGACGTCCCGCGTCGGATGGGTAAGGACGAAATTGCCTCCAGTATTTGGAGGCAAAATCTCTGCGATGCGAACCAGAAGGATGTGCCTTCGGGAATTCGGGTCAGCCGCATGGCTGGCAAGACCCCGGAGACAGCCAACTGGGTCGTTGCCGTCAGTCCGCAGAATCTTCAGCGGCTGAAGCAGAGGGGTAGCCGAGTTTACCTTGGATGGAACTCCTGTCGTGTACGGGATTTCGTCCAGGTGCTTCGGTGCTACCGTTGTCAACGCTTCGGGCATACCTCGAAGCGTTGTAAATTCAAGGAGGACGTGTGCGGTCACTGCTCCCAAAAGGGGCATACCTTCACGCTCTGTAGCAAGAAGAGTGAACCTCCGGTCTGCTCTAATTGCAAGGACAGAGGGTGGGCTAGTGCACACAAGTCGCGGGACCCAGCTTGCGCTTCCTATCAGGCGGCGCTAGCTTTGGAGTCGTCCCGTGTCCGACTTGAGTGACGGGCAGACGTGGACCTGTCCACTCCGCCATTCGAACGGCATGCTGGGCGGACCCCTCGGGGTTCGTCCCCTCGGGCCAGGCTGAAGCCCCTCTTGCGGAGATAAATTGACTTTAACACTACTCCGTCAAGAGTGCCTGGATTGGGTTGGACTCGAGGTGGCAGCGGGAGTAGCACGTTGTCTTCCCCTGTCACGATAACGAACGAGGGTAGAGCCAGACCATCGGCACGCGTCGAGAGAGCGGCTAGTATAGTCCACATAGGACCCAGGCATAGCCCATCTTAAGACTCACAACGACGACACTAACTGTTCGAGTCTGCTAGCCCCGACCGCGGTAACAGGCAACAACTCGGTGTTGATGCGGTGGGGCTTCGTCGGCAACAGTCTCGACTGAAGCCAACCTGCACGGGATCGGGCGAAAGCCGGCGACTCTACCTCCCCGTGGTCTCCGCTGGACAGCGCTGGCCGGCGCCAAGCGACGGCCAGGGCTGACTAAATGAGTCGCTTCCTACCAGGTAGATTCAACTTTTCCAATGAGGCGTACTGCCGAGGGCAGGGTTTTTCCAAGCCAATCCTGGCATAACATCTAGCCAGCGGTTCCCCTGGCGGTGGCTCGCTGGAGCGTGGCGGCCAAACAACATCTGGCCGGTCCAATCCGATATGGGCGCAAGCCTCGGGTGCGGCCGGGTCGACTCTCAACCCATGGACCACAGCAAACTGTTCGAGTCTGCTCTTAAGGAGCTTCTCGAATGTCTTCCCGATCACGGAGAGGAGACATATCGGATGGTAGGATTTGGGGTCCTTTTCGTCCTTTCCTTCGCCTTTTAGGAGGATTCTCAGAGAGCCCACCTTCCAGGCGGAAGGGAAGACGCCCCATCGAAGGCACCCATTGAAAAGTCGCGCGAGTTCTCCGGGGATTAATTTCGCGGTGGACTTCAGGACTTGTACCTCAATGAGGTCCGGTCTTGGCGCCTTCTTATTACCGAACGAACGAATCGCTCCGGCCACCTCCGCCAAGGAGAAAGGCGGGGCTTCGGCGGTATTCGGGGCGATTCGCGCCTCTTCCCGGAGAACTCTTTGTGTCGGCGAGTCGAGTTCAGGCCGGTCGTCAGGGACGTGAGCTTCCAGAAGCTTGCTGGCGGTTTCCAGAGTACCGGTTGTACTTCCATTATTGCGCCGGATTGTGCTAATCACCTTCTCTGCACGGAGTTTATTTGCATGGAGCTTGTAGACGATGCCCCAGGGCTCCGTGTTCCCGTTCGACATCACGAAGTTTTGCCAGCTTTCCCGTTTCGCCCTCCTCACCTCCCTGCTGTATTTCCGCAGCGAAGTACGGTACTCCTGCAGTTTTTGGAGGCGGGAGGGTTCGTTTTGTGGCTTCTGGAAGGCACGTCTCTGCCGGTACGCGGCCTTTTTGAGCTTCGTTAGCTCTTTTGTCCACCACTGGTTCGACTTCCTAAACTTCCTTTTTCTTGGCATCGACGCGGTGCAGGCGTCAGTAATGACGGCTGTGAGCGTCTCTGCCATTCTACCTACCTCTTTCGCCGACCCCAGACTCAGGACTTCGAGCCTCGACCGTGAGTGATCGGACAGGGCCTCAGAGAACCGCTCCCAATCCGCTCGACGAGTATCGAAACGAGAGTTCGCTGTTCCCTGATTTCCCGTCGCGGCCCTAGGTGCCCGCAGCCGAATGTCGACGGCGTTGTGGTCGCTAGTCGTCCATTCGCTTCTTATTCTCCAGTCCCTGATGTATGGGGACATGGTGGGGGACGCCAGGGTAACGTCGATGTATGACGATCCTGTTGACGTCCAGAAGATGGGTGGCTGACTAGCGTCGCGTTAGCTACTGTTAATCTAAACGCGGAGACTAATCTTTCTAACTGCGCTCCCCTCTCGTCTGTGCTTTGTGGGCTCCAGAGCGAGGATTGCGCGTTCGCGTCGACAGAAATTAATATTCTCTCCCCCCCCCCCAATACCAGGACTACCGTCTCCAAGTGCTTGAGGTGCTACTTTATCTCGTCGCGGTGCTGGAAGTAGCACGACACCGCGTAGAAGGAGAAGCCGGGGGCCAGCAGTGCCGCACATGCGCAGTGCGGGTTACTGAGCTGCGAGGTGAATGTGACTTCGAAGTGAGGGTTGGGGATGGCGACAGCGGCCCACGGAGAGTGGGTTTTCACCGCCGCCACTCTCACTCCGGTCCATAATCCGTTAACCCTATATCCTGCGCCTTGCCTGCTGACGCGTAGTTCCTGCAAGAGCAGGACGTCCAGCCGCTTTTGCGCTATTAATTCCCTAACTTCGCCCGTTACTACAGCTGAACGTCGCATGTTCAGCTGTAGGATCCTAATTCCCGTGGCTTCAGTCGCGTTCGCGGGTTTGCGGTTTCGCGTTGGGGTTTGTGAGACGCGGGGGTTGGTTTTCCTAAGTTTTCCTATGCTCACGGCGTCGTAACTTACGAGGTGGACGCGAACGGTGCGAAGACCATAATTTTGAGACAGTTTGTAGAAGAATTTAGAAGTCAAAATATACTTCAACGAATAATTTAATCATTAACACGTTCCGTGCCACGTGTACCATCGATGGTACACGCTTGCATGTTTACTTAGTGAACTGAACAAATTGTTTACAAGAAATTTCGAACAGAAGAATCAATTTCCACCGCAAGAATGGTCGTTGATAAGTTTTTGTTACGTTGTTATGTGTACGAGAATTAATAATTGCACGTAATACATCAAGTTTTAGTAAAATATCAAAGTGTGAAGATTCGAGTAAAAAAAGCTCGACACGGAACGTGTTAAAAATAAGATTTAACTACAATTCCATTACCGCCAGTATATTAGAATTGCCATTTTACTAAATTATACAACGCTACAGTCGAATGTAACTTAACCGAGTTTTCAGAATACTAGCCGAAGCCGAGAATTGTAATCTGATTCTAGACTTCGCAAGACCAACTTGTAAAGAGAAATTACATGAATATTAAATACCCGCGCCGAGGATTCTTACGGATTTAACGCACGACCCGTGTTGAAAGTTCCTTGACAAAACATAACGCCATAAAACAACGGTGCCGCGAGTCCTCACGTAAACGGAGTATTTTACTCGTGATGAAGATACAAACGGAAACTGCATAAGTATAACAGCTAGGAACCGTGGGATATTAGTCACGCGACTTAATACTGATAAGAGTCGATGAAAAATGCGACCGAGATGAAAGAAAGGAGACCGTTGAAAGACCCCGCTGGGAACTCCAGATAACTTTGGGAAAGTACAATACTCATCCCCGGAGAACTTTCCGAGGAGAGCAGATAGATGGTTTTAATAGAATGATCGCCGGGGTCAACCGGGCCCGGTAAAATTACAGGCCTAACACAAGAATAAACCGAACGATAATAATGGCCGAGAAGTGTCGAATGAATATTTTACAAGTTCTTTCCGCTGGCAATTATCAGAGGTTAATTGTGCAGCTTTTCTTTGCTGTGAACAGCTTTTTTCTGGTACAGGCGTTTTCTCTCTGAACTAGTTTCTCTGATGTTGCCGAGAACTTCAATGCATAATAACTTTCCTTGATCATTCATATTAAAGCTTGATATATTATTAATTTATATCTCTGGCAAAAAGAGGCACTCGTCATATCAAATCGAATCTATTTGATAAGTGGGAAAAATATATAATGTACAATAATTTGGCTGGGGATTGTTATGCACGATAAAAACTTTCCGCATTTGTCGCAACAAATTGTAATTACTTACCGAATCCTTTCCGTTTGATTGTTTTAGTAAATCGATTGTATTACGATACTGTTAACTGCTTTCAATTATTTTACAGTTTCAAATTGCGGTTACTCATTATTATTATTATTATTATATAGATGCACAAAATCGACAGCCTAGACATAATGACAAAAGAATATAAATGGATCTACTAACGATGATGATGATCTACTTTCGATGAAATTGTTTCGCCAGAGCGCTAGAAACTTTTACGGATGTTTCCTCAACGTTCGGACAATCTCGGGACTCAATTCTTGACATTGTTTACCGCGGTACATGTAATCGCTGTACCGCTTTAACTTAAACTTCCATCGATGTACTTCTCTTCGAAAACATTCTCTAATAGCGTGTACCTGCACTTCAAAACTACCCCGAAGACTGCCTCGGACACGTCGACCGCTGATTCACTGTATTTCGAGTCTCAGACTTATCGATCACATTTTCTCCCGAGCTCCTTGAACAACTGAACTTCTCTCGCAAATTTAGCTCTCACCGTTTTTTTCTCCGACACACGTACATATCGCAATGGCCACGCGAATGGGGGAAAGAATGATCAGAGACATTTTTAAACCAACTACGGTGCCAATGCTCTCAACGATGGAAATCAAATCAGTGTTGAATAAAAACGGTTCCTAGACAATTATCAGATTCGAAGCATTGATCATTTATTTAAACGAACACTAACAGGCAAAACACTATACAATTTTAACACCGTACATTCCGAAAATTATCAGAATAAAAAGTTGATATTGTTCGAAATAGAGACACGTATTTGCTATCAACGGAATCATTGTTTTTTAATTTAATGTCGCATCTGCTTAATAGCAATTAGCGATCATTTATTGGATAATATGTGTAGGGTTACATGTAACGTAATATATACAATAGTTTCGCATTACATTTTTACATTATTTTCTTCATTAAGGCTTCTCAAATTACTATATAATTTCGCTAAACAATTTGGTTTCGTTTAAGTATGACACAACATTTACAACAGCATCATTTGTTAGACGAATAATACAAAAATTTCTTTGATTTTTTTACCGAACAAACGCTTTGTTATTACTTCCAGCAGTTTCTGCAGCTTTTCACCCCAATCCAAACCGATGTAACAAACTCGTGAAAAAATAAACTCTTCCACCATTTTCGCTAGAATTACAAGGACAATCTAATACCGACAGTCGAATCGAAAAGCAAAACGCTGCTACTGGCTAGAACTTTTCGCGCTTTAAATCAACGTGCTACGAAGGTAATCAGATAAAACGTCGCTTCAAAATAACCGCTCGGAGTTCGAATCGCTAAAAACAGGCGAAAACAAACGGAGCCCGATAAAAACCGGCAAAAACCAACAGAAGTCGATAAAAACCGTTCGTAAACCGCAATTATTTTCGCACGAACTCGACGCATTATCCCGCAGGTATTAACGGATAAGTTCACCTTTGGCCGAAATCGTACGGGAGCGTGAAAAATAAAAGCAAAATTGAACGATGCCCAAGGGTTGACAGCGAGAGGGGACCGGGCTTTCCATTTTTTCTCTCCCCCATAGACAACGGGCTGCTCGCTAGTTTAACCGTAAATCCAGGTGTCGGGCGCATCGATGCATATGAAGGTGAATTGAAGCGGGAACGAGCCGATGCGAAACAAAAAGGCCGGATCCGCGGCATTATCCAACATTCGCGCTCGCAATTAGACGTTGCGCGCTCCACCGAAAACGCGGCCGAACAATATTTACCGTCGCCGATCCCGCTTGATATCCGCGAGTTTATCCGGAAGATAAACGCTCCTGTAATCCGCTTTGTGGCTGATTGCCGAGATCCCGCAACTTGACATAATTTACGCCCCTGAACTCATTATAACCAGCGCGAGCCGCGAGTCGCGAAACGTCGCATTGCGAAGCGGAAATATGTTTTTGGTGCTGGAAACTCGAATTTCGAGGTTCCAAATTTCGTTTAGCAGTAATCTAGCGGTGATGAACTAATTAACATCGAATTGTCAATGTTAATATGCTAAGACCGCTGAACAGTCGTCATAACTACAGTAATTTCTCCTGAAAATGCCAATTTTCGGGTTGCTGTGAATTTCCCTCTGCTAATCCTAAGTCTTTGTAAATCATTACATCCTAACCGACAGTTTTTCTATAATAAATTCAAATAATACTGGCAAAAATAGCGAAGCTTATTAAAAGGATCCAAATAGGTATGAACGACAGTGCATGCGCCTACTTGATCCCACGTGTAGCGACAACCGAGGGCGTCAGCTCATGATCGCGATAGGTCGTCGTGAGAAACATTGCAGAACCGCTTCCAGTTCGTTCGCGTCGATGCTCGCCGCCAGGTGCAACCTACTTGCTTTGAGGGTAGAACGGAACCGGATGCGAATATCGTTATCGGACTGCTGCGGCCAGCCTTCTTTCGCTGGCTTTTCTCGTCCGGCCTCGGTCTATGTGCCATTTTAATTAGGTGACCGATCCGAGAGCGCGGCTACATTTGAGCTCGCCGACGCTTTGGAACAGACCCAGTTCAACGGGATAGACTATGGCCACCGTATCATCCGTACACTCCGCGAGTTACGTCAATTCTTTTTTTTTAACGGAGGTAGTTATGACGCTTAAAATGCCGGCTGATGAAGTTGCGGGCTTTCATTGGATTACGGTGATTGACCATCGGATATTTCACGTATCGGTTTGCGAACGTGAACGCTATTTTAAATAATCGGAGGCTAGCGGAACCGGTTACTGTGCGGTGGGTGACCAATTGCTGTGCCTTTGGTTCGTTTTCGGGCACAATTAAATTTATATTTGTCGAATGAGATGTATTCAATTTGTATACAGTTTTATTTTGTTTATTTTGCAATTTGAAAATGTAATATGTTTTATTATTGATATACAGTTAATTGTATATATATTATTTATTACTAATTATATTATTATTATTAATTGTATTTATTATTTATTAATTATATATTATACAGTTATTATTTTTCCGGTTATTTATGGCACAAATGATACGAAGTGAGAATAGTCGAGAGTAAGCCAAATGATTCCGATGAATTCCTAGCTTTTCCCGGGCAATGCTCGACGTTTCTAACACAGCGAAAGAGTCTCCTACGAATGCTCAAATATGTATCTTGATGAAGCTTGCCACATCTCCGCAGTTGATATCCTACGGTATCATTTCTGCGACTGTCATCAATTTTTAATTTACCTCTTTGGAACCACACTACAGATCAATCACTCCAGTTTTCATTGCTCTCGACACAATCCGTTGAAAAGGATTGGTTACTCTTAAAAGGGCGTGTCTCTCGAAACACAGTGAAATGAAACATGGATTTGAAAGAGAATTAATCGATAGCCCTGTTATAAAGTATTTAAACTTCCCGAAACTTCTGTATAGGGGTTGAATACATTCAGTTGCCTCGCTGTTTCCAAACCAAAGTGTTTGTCCTTTGTTAACGCACTTTTGTGTTCGAGTAAAATTCACAGCTCACTTACCGACTTAATTAATTATTCCTAGTTAACTATTTAACGTGTAAAGAAAGATTTTTATATATTAACTAGTATATATTAATATATTAGTAAATTTATATATAGTATATAATATATTTATATTAATATACTAGTAATATACTACTACTCAAACAAATATTAATTTGTATATCAATATAGCATATATTAATATTAATATAATTAATGGCTATATTGATGCTATTGCTATATTGATATAAGAATTAATATTAGTTTGAAAATGTAATTCACGAATGCAGAAAATTCGCACTGTAATTAGTTCAGTCATATTTTTTTGAACATATTCTTCATCCTTTGTCGGTTACATACCGATTATCTTATCAAGAATTCTGTCTCCAGCAGGATAATTGATATCGACGGTGGCGGTACAATTTCATCTTCCCAGTTCCGCATCCGAACAAGCGCTAATTAGTTAAACACTTTGCTGATCATAATTAATACGGTCCTAATGAATATTCGCTGGCGGGATCGAGTTCCGCGAACTTAGCTCCAAGTTTGCCTGATTTGAACCTGGCTCGCTCCTAAGGGATTCCTGTAAAACCACACGGAACCAGCTAAATAGACAGTACCTCAGACGAGAAACAGTATCTCGAACCTCTGCTGCGAGAAATCGATATCAATAGCTTCGATGATATCTATTTTATTAAATAGAACGTTATTTCAAATGGATTTCTTTCTCTTTCTCTCTCTTTCTCTCTCTTTCTCTTCCTTTCTTTCTTACTTTCTCTCTCTCTCTCTCTCTCCAATAATGAAATAATCTAGAGAAAGACTAGTTATATATTAACACAAAATAGCAAATAATTTTGTCAAATAATGTGTATGCAAATAAGATAATATATTACTAGACTGCAGATTTTTATGCAGATTTTATGCAGATAAAAATTGTCTGCACTAATTACATGATACAGAAGCTAAATAGAGAGAGATACACACTTAATTTCTTAATAATACTAGCAAGTTGAAAATAGTTCAACAGTACTTTCTATCTGAAATATCGTAGTGATGAATAATCCCGTCATTGTATTTTTATTTCTCATTGTAGTAAAAGGTAAATTATTAATTTCACACGATTTCATTAGCTAAGAATATAATATCCATAAAGCGTTTTTAAAGTTTTTCCGTCGGGTCTATCATGACCCCAGTGTAAAAATCATTTTTGTAAAAACTCAAGATTAAGGATTAAATTAAGGGTTAAGTTAATGATTAAATTCCTTAAACGTTTTCGCAGACTCGTTTCACATAAAATCTACAGTCCGTGTATTAATTTAACGATTGTTCGTTGAAGAGATTTCCTTGAATAATTCCGAAGCTCGCTTTTCAAGTACGACCGCTTTCCGTTTGCTTATTTAAGCTCGGTTCGGCCACAAATAATCGAAAATAACGTCCCGAACAGAGTCTCTAGTTTCTGTGGCGTTCCTTTTCCTCTGGCAAGGATCCGCTCGGAACGAAGCGGTGAGTTAGAGAATTTATAGACCGCGATTATATCTGAATTCGAAAGCTCAGAAACGATCATTCCAGCATTTATTTATCGTGGTCGTGTTATCGCATAGGCAACTGTGTAAAGCAGAACTGAGGAATAGTTGCGCGTAACAGCTTTATTGCTCCCGCCGCGCTGAGAGCAACTACTTTTCGGAATTAGCTGTTCCGCAGTCCATTCCCGATTATGAATCAGCCAGTTTTCCTACTCGTACTTCTCCCTTCCCCCGCCCTCCATAACGCATACTTCACCCGAACTCCATCTCTATTACCTCCGATCCCCATCTTAAGCGTCAAATTTAAATTTAAAGGATACCACGATTGCCCGACTCGATATTCAATCGTTGGCTGGGAGAACCGATTCCGAAGTCCCGATGAAATAAACACGAAACAAAACGCGATAATGTGTCTATAATGGCGGGCAATCTTGAAATATTAGGTTCTGAAATTAGTATTTATGTACTTGTGCTAATTGCAAGAATTTTGGCTCGTAGAATTTGATACTAATAACTGAGATTTATGGTAATAAACTGCTCCGAAAGATTACAGCATAGGCACATATCGGATGAGAATTGGTCAACTTTGACTGACGATAACTTCGCGAAAAATCATTGATTTTTACTTCAAATTAAAGCTTGAAACCTCTAGTTTAAGACGATATTTCTCAATTATATATTCTACGCACTCTCGCCACTGTAACTATTTAAATCTGAATCCCTGTTTATCATATTGAAAATTGTCAAGTTTGAAGAAACGCACGGACTTTGTCAAATTTTTTCCGGGGATGCCGTTTACAGTAGAGCAAAGTTCGATTCTTCTTCTTTAATTTTTTTCTCGCAAAGTTACAGCACTCTAAAGTAACCAAACCCCATATGTCAGACTCCTGGAAAGAGGTGCAAAATCAAATCACGTGCAAAATAAAAAATATCTCAGGGAAGGAAATTGGATGAAAACTAAATAGAATATTTCCAATCATTTTCTACACTACTTCTTGATGTCCGATCAATCATTTGGAAATGCCAACGCCGACGGTACGTGACAAAAATGCGCAAAAAACTTCATTTCTAAGTGAATAAATTGATGGTATCCGGCTTTAGATTTCGCAACAAACGAATTCCAATTTCTGCATACTGGAGCGATAACCAGCCGATGCTCATGCCCTGTGTCTACTTACACCCGGCGCAAAGTGTATTCTTGCGCGATTTTTAGGAAATCGGTAAAATAGCCGAAAGGCATCCCACGGGGAATTTCAACCGCGAGACTTATGCAGCATTCGGCATACGAATGTAGGAATACATCCGCGAATAAACCTAGACCGTCTGTATCGGTGGCCTGGATCTCACGTCCCGACTTCCAATATTTCGGCAAAGATACCTGGCGAAACCAGTAAAAGGGAGCAAATATTGGTTCGAGGTGCACGGACTCATCGCTGTCGTCAGACGTTTTCGGCGATCTTCAACGGCTCAACAGATATATCAAGTTCAAATATAATTATGTTGTATCTGTGAGATTTAATTGGTAGCCGGCGAATCTTTATGTATTTATGACGCAAGCTTCTAGAATGCAAGAATCCGGGCATATTAACGAATATGCACTGTTCTATTATTCTGTGCTCCCTGTTTTCCCAAAGAAAATTTTCTTCTTCCGATTTTCATGAAATAATTATAATGAAAATATGCACAAATATTCGCTGTTCAATAATTATAATTCAAGGGTAGGAAATATTCCATCGAAATGGTAAATATTAACGAAAGAAATTAATAATTAATTTAATATACTTGGATATCGGATATCAAATTTTAACGAAGAAAACAATGTTCTAGAATGTCCAAATTATATTCTCGAATTTTTAGGTCTCGATAATGCTGTTAGTGTTTGAGTGACAGTTGCTTGAAAACCGCATCATAATAATGCTGCACCGCGAGCTACAAACTCACAAAAGTCAGATCCGCCGGGTAACATTTCGAACGGAGTTGTATGACCGGTGAAATGCAAAAAGACCGCACCGGAAGCAGTATACGTGACTTAGTGGGTATGAAAAATCTGCCGTGAGTTCGGGAAATCGTCAACATGCAGTTCTCCGACGCTGCTAAGCACACAATGGAAAAGAAGAAAATAAAGTGCGAACATGAAAACATCAATGGAAAACTGCGAGCGTTATTCTCGGGCCGGCAACGCCTAGATACATGATGCACAGTCTCGTATACACAGTAAATACGTTAGGACGACTCGTATTGCAAGGAAATTCACGATACTTTAATTGCTGTTAAAAATGGGACAACGGGAAGCATCCTCATAACATCTAAACGAGTTGTCGCATGTTACAGCAGGCGGTTCGAAATTGAAAAAGAAGAGGAGTACGTTGAGCGACAAATGCATTTGTGGTCGCTTGCTTCCTGTAATAACCGAGAGTGGCAACGTAAAGTAACACAATCGGTGTACTTATCACAGACACATCAAATTCGCAAATTAAGCTTCATTAGTTTCTTAACAGAGATTCAGAATAATTAATTTTAAATAGGGGTGATACGAATTATAATAGATTATGAATATAAAATTTAATTATAACGAATTTTTAATATAGATTTAAATTGTAATAGAATTTAATAGAAATTTAATATCTTGGTACATTTCCAATGGAGAGAGAAATATAATTAGAGATTTTAAATTATAATAAATTTTTAATACAAGTTCAATTAGAAATTTTAACTTATATATTTTTGACAGAAATTAAAACCTTAATATATTTAATAACAACTGACATCTAGTAAAGAAGGTACAGCGATTTAATTATGCAGTGAAGTGAGACTTATGTAGAAGTTGACTTCAAGTGTAAACACTGTTGATAGCAATGCTATAAATTATCAAAATGCAAGCAGCACGAAATGCATTGTGTTCAATGCCATCGCTGATTTATCGGTAAAACATTCGTGCCAGGAAAGTTCAGCATTGTCGAAACGACATTGAGAAGTGTCGATACTCTGTACAGTTATGGTTAAGTGGACGCGTATATATTTACACCGTATATAATAAATTTGCATACGTCGATGCTGATCCAACGGCGTCCGCGTGCCGATATGTCCTGACAAGCATTAACGCGCACGTCCCGCGAAATTTTTCAAACAATCGCTCTATCATATCTGAATTTTCTTTATTTTCGTAGGAACGCGGATAACGTTCGCGCAACGCGCACGTTGCGCAACTGTTCGTTACCCGTTTCATTATCCGTCTCCGCGTTCATCACGCGCAACAGAACGCCCGGCATTGTAACGATTAATTTGCCGAAATATCGCAGATAAAAATCCGACGAAAATATTGCGATACTGTCCCCGTACTTGCTACTTTATGGCACCCAATTAAAAGCCCCAATGACGTCTCATTGATTCCCGTAATTCAAGTGCGGACGATCATCTGATTAGTGCATTAAATTCTCCCTAATTTTCCTTCGTCTTGTAAACAAAAATGGATAATTTGGGAAGGCAAGATACGATTATTCGAGCCTTGTACCTCGTTTTTATAATTATATAAATATTATTATTGTTCTAAAAACGAGCCATGAGGCTCGAATAATCGAATCTCCTCCTCCCAAATCGTTCACTTTTGTTCACAAGCTGTTGAAAAATTGGGGAAAATTTACTGTAATGCGTTCATGGCGGAAACCGAGAAAAATGGCTATCAACCTGCATACCGTCCTTTAGAATTAGATTCTGCAACGCTGGAAAATGTTATTGTCAAGACTCACGGATTGCTCGCAGAGGAAATTCACCGGTTTTATTACGAGTAGACCGCGGATCTTAATGCAAAATAAAAATTCTCCATCTCGATCGCAGCGAACAGGAGTTAAATGAAAATTTATTTTCATTCTCAACGGTTCCATTCAGTTAATAATAACGAGCACGTTATTATACGTTGTTATATTGTTGAATTTTTGTATTGCATTTACAACATGCTGTATTCGACCTAGTTGCTTTCGTCATAAATGCAAATATTACAAACATAAACCTTGAGATAAGAGAGTCTCCACTGTGCTATTCATTTCCTGCAAATCGAAACAAAATTTGATTCAACTGTGATCAAAGTTTACGAATGATAGATTATTATTATCAGACAAATTATGAAAACGAAGAAGTGTTAATTCAGTGCAGAAAGAAATCGTAGTGCAAGTTCGTAGTGCATGCTCGAATATGCAGTCGTATTTAGAATAATCAGATATTGCAGCTTCGGATAATCCAGATTCTACCGTGCGAATAAAATAAAAGCGCAACAATATTTCCGATGAAAATAGAGAATTCTCGGCGACGTTCCTTATTTAGAATATTTAGAGCGATAACTAATTAGCGCTGTCATCGGGGTTCCATCGACGGCCGTGTCGCGGCCACGGAAAAGTATCCATCGACCCGCATTTGCGATGCAGATGCGGGAAACCGGCGGTGAAAACGCGTGAATTTTCTTGAATCTGTGCGGGGCAGACGCCGTTTCCGGTCGCCGATGCAGGGAATCTTGATTTACAATGCAGAGTAGCCAACGTTTTGCGGCTCGCGAATGCCAAAACCGCGCGGATCTGACCCTTTTCGACATTACCATTTTCCTCTTAAAACATAGGACGCGCAAGCTTTCTCCGCGTCCCTCGATACGGGGTGGTCCGTCAGTCCGCGCTACCCTAATGCATTTGCCGCGACACGGGTCCACGGAATTTGGCGTATCTCAGTCGCACACGGTCAATTTAACAGCGTGTCACGCGTCAATTTATCCACGACAAAATATGGCCCCGACGCGACGCGTCATGTTGCGTCCCCGGGCGGGAGTTGCTAATGTATCCCTTTTCTCGTGGAAGTGGACCACCAAAAAGGTCAGTACGTTGAAGCCAGACAAAGGGGTGCATGGCTAGCAAGCAGCGACCTCTCCGTGGTTCCCGCTATGAGTACCTGGAGGGGCATGGTTAAATAAATGTGCTCAATCGGCCATAAACCTCGGGGGAAACCAATGCTGCCACTGCGAAGGACTGGGGCCTGACTGTGTGTCTACGCTTGAGGGTCGGCGACCTCACCTCCCAGAGCCAAGTAGGGTGTTTGTAGGGCCTAGCCCAGGCGATAACAGGTCCGGTGGAGCCAATGGGCAGGGTGGAGCCCATAAGAGAAAAAGGGAGGTAGTGCCCAAATAAAATAAAGGTTCCGGTGGAGCCCAGAAAAGAAAAAGGGAGTGGTGCCCAAATGGGAGGTAGTGCCCAAACGTAAACCAAAGGTCCGGTGGAGCCAAAGGGCAGGGTGGAGCCCAGCAAAGAAAAGGGAGTAGTGCCCTAACCGGAGGTAGTGCCCAAATAAAACAAGAAGAAATCGCCAGCCGAAAGTCGTACATCCACAATTGACCAATGCTATTCAAACGGACACGATACGAAAACGAACTGGAAAGGACGAAGGCGGGTGGGAAATTTAAAAACCAATTAATGCCAGACAAAAAATACAAAGTTAGGGCCTCGGACACAGGGACTCCCGTCCCTGGGGTCCCTGTGGCGGAATTAACCGCTAAGGATAGGAGGAACACTGGCAACGACCTAGGCAATACAATAGGACTAGATTCGGGTATACGTTTGGACGGGATCGGTCTTCGCGCCATCCGCGTCCACCTCGTAAGGTGCGACGCTACGAATATAGGGAATAATAGGAAAAAGAACCCCCGCGTCCCCCCAACCCCAACGCGAAACCGCGGCCCCGCGATCGCGAACGTAGCCACGGGAATTAGGATCCTACAGCTGAACATGCGACGTTCAGCTGTAGTAACGGGCGAAATTAGGGAGCTAATAGCGCAAAAGCGACTGGACGTCCTGCTCCTGCAGGAACTAAACGTCAGAAAGCAAGGCGCAGAATATAGGGTAAACGGATTAGGGACCGGAGTGAGGGTGGCGGCGGTGAAAACCCACTCCACGTGGGCCGCTGTCGCCATCCCCAACCCTCACTTTGAGGTCACGTTCATCTCACAGCTCAGTAACCCGCACTGCGCATGTGCGGAGGTGCTGACCCCCGGCTTCTCCTTCTACGCGGTATCCCATTATTTCCAATACCAAGACTAGATAGAGAAGCACCTCAAGCACTTGGAAACGGTACTCCTGGCATTGAGGGGGAAGAGAGTGATAATTTCTGTCGACGCGAACGCGCCATCCTCGCTCTGGAGCCCGCACAGCACAGACGAGAGGGGAGCGCAGTTAGAAAGATTAGTTTCCGCGTTTAGATTAACTATAGCTAACGACGCTAGTCAACCACCCACCTTCTGGACGCCAACAGGATCGTCATACATCGACGTTACCTTGGCATCCCCCTCCATGGTCCCCTATATTAAAGAATGGAGGATCAGAAGCGAATGGGCGACTAGTGATCATAATGCCATCGACATCCGACTGCGGGCACCTAGGGCCGCGACGGGAAATCAGGGAGCAGCGAACTCTCGGTTCGACACTCGTCGAGCGGATTGGGAGCGGTTCTCGGAGGCCCTGTCCGACCACTCACGGTCGAGGCTCGAAGTCCTGAGTTTGAGGTCGGTGGAAGATGTTGGTAGGATGGCAGAGACGCTCCTGAAGGCCTCCGCGAAAACAATCCTCGGGGAACTCACGCGACTATTCAATGGGTGCCTTCAATGGGGCGTCTTCCCCTCCGCCTGGAAGGTGGGCTCTCTGAGAATCCTCCTGAAAGGCGAAGGAAAGGACGAGAAGGACCCAAAGTCCTACCGACCGATATGCCTCCTCTCCGTGATCGGGAAAACATTTGAGAAGCTCCTTAAGAGCAGATTAGAGCAGACGGCGATGGCGACGGGACGCATCTCCAGCAGACAGTACGGGTTTGCGCGCGGAAAGTCGACTGAAGATGCAATTGTCGAGTTGCGCCGCATGGTTGATGAGATCGAACATCGGCATGTGATCGCACTACTCTTCGACATTTCCGGAGCCTTCGACAACGTCTGGTGGCCCCTAGTGTTAGGTAGTCTTAGGAATCGAGACTGTCCGCGCAACGTCTTCGAGGTAATCTCCAATTACTTCGAGGACCGCAAGGTCAGTCTCACAGTAGGAACAGAAAGGATCTCCAAGCGCGCGACAAGAGGATGCCCGCAAGGTTCGGTCCTCGGCCCCGCGTGCTGGAACCTTATGTTCGACGGTCTCCTGAGGTTACTCGAAACCTCAGTTGAGAATAGGTTTGTAGCATACGCGGACGACCTCATCGTCCTCGTGGGGGGAAATAGCCGCAGAGACCTAGAGATCGAGGGTCAACGCGTTGTCGACCAGATCCTAGGTTGGTGCAGGACAGCTAAATTAGAGATATCCGATTCGAAATCGGAAGCGATCGTACTCCGGAATGGGTACGTAGATAGGGAAAAAATAGGCCGACGGGGAGGATCGCGTCCCGATAGAAAAAGGAAAGCAGTCCGCGTATCGAAAGTAGATTTTCAGAAGAGACCGCCGGTCATTCGGATCGGAGCGAGGTCAATTAAATTCAAGAACACAGTTAGATACCTAGGCGTCCACTTAGATAGGGACATGGGTGTCCGATCCCATTGTCAATATATCAGCGACAAAGTCGGGTCGCTCTTCGCGAAACTTGGCAGGTTGGCGAGACAAGGATGGGGGCTCGGTTTCAGAGCACTCTCGGCTTTGTACCGCGGGGTCTTCATCCCGGTAGCGACTTACGCCGCTGCAGGATGGGCTGGAGGCAGGGGAGCTGGGAATACTCGGAGCCGCTCAGCGCCGTGCTCTCATTTCGGTAACTGGTACATATCGCCGGTCATCGTGGGATAGCATGTGCGTGGTGGCCGGTACCCCCCCCCCCCCCCATCGGACTTGAGCTACAACAAGCCAAAGCCCTTTACCAGGTTAGGAGAAATATGGACGCCAGGATCGGTAACATCGTGGTCCCAGCGGGAACCAACGATGCGAAAATTAGGATCGTGGCTGAGGTGAAAAGGGTGTGGCAATCCATGTGGGACTCCTCCCACAAAGGCCGCACAACTTTCACCTTCTTCAGCAGCATCGAGAGAAGGATGGCGGCCGGGTGGATGATACCGAACCACTACACCACACAAGTCCTCACTGGACATGGAAATTTCCGTTCGCGCCTCTTCGCGTACGGTGTTGCCGACAGTGAGGCGTGTGGGTGTGGTCACGGGTCGGACACGGTAGACCACTTCCTTCTCCACTGCAAGGATTTCGACCCGAAGAGAGAGGCTCTGCGGGACATCACCCCTAGCGGAAGCTGGAAATGGCCTGAGGCGGCACAACACTTCGTGTCGTCGGAAGAAGTCTTCCAGGTTTTCGCATCCTTCTGCCGGGAAACCCTTTGGTTAAAGGACTTCCGGTAGGAAAAATCCTGACTCCAATACCCATCCCGATTTCCTAGGTCTTCGTTTAGTGGACGCGAGGCGTCGCGTCACGAGTTTGCCTCCCCGTGGTTCCCCGTGGGCGCCAGCAGATGGATGGAAACTGAAATTCGCTGGCGGCTAAAGAACTCGTTCATTGTAAACGTCTCAATGGCACGTGCGGATTTTTCCTCGGCCCTTTCCCTTGAACGTGGGGCCGCTGGAAGTAGATAGAAATTTAGTCGTGTATGCCCGAACGGGCGAGGAAGCATATCCGCGTCACCTTCGTGGTGGCCGGATTCACACTAAACTGTTGCGTCCCCGTAGCGTTTACGACGTTGACCCTTCGACACGGTCAATTCGTGGCACTGACCCGAATATTCGGAGCGACGATTAATTATTTTCATTACGTGCGAAGCCGTTCGTTTGTCACGAGGGTCGTTGGATCTTCGGGGAATCTTCTTCAGAAGGGAGAATTGTGTGAGCTCTTGTTAATATTACGTAAAATCAAATGTACAGTAATGTGTCCATAATTGACGCTGAGATTGTGCACAAAAATGGACAATTTGGGAGGAGGAGATACGATCCCCCCCGTGTCCGCTACCTTGTCGTGGTGGGGGGGCTTCGTGCCCCAATGATCCTCAAGGCTGTGCCGGCGGGGATTTTATTCCCTGGCAGGTTCTACCTAGCCGGAGTGGCTTGAGGTGAGGGGCCAACTAAAGTCGGACACATACCGTAAACCTGTGGTCATGTTTTACAGGAACGGGGGTCTTGCCTTAACCGGCCGGACCGCGAGGATGACAACCTCTCTAAAAAATCCCTAGCCCCAAGCAGCGTTGCGCGGTGAAGAGGGCGTAGCTGGAGTAAGCGCCAGCTATGGTTGGTGGGTGCACCAATCTTTAGCGGACAACCCCGGGGTACCTGGCGACCCCCCGGGCGTATTAGCCTTCCCCGGGTATGGCGGCTCTACCCGGGGTGACCTCCTTTCCGACCACACTCGTGGGATGAATTATGGATTCTTCTTTTTCAAATACAACCGGGGAGGGGGGAAACGAGCGTGAGGTGGAGGTGCGCGGGCCTATCGTGCGCCTCAAAAGATGTACAGAGCCGGTGTCGCGGAGGCATTCTGCAACACGCGGCGCAAAGAGGCCTGCGGAGGGCCTTGGCGACTGCGACGGGGGGGAGGAGTCGGACTTCTCCGTCTCCTCCCACCACTCGTCGCAGAGCGTCCCGGGCACCTCCACGAGGAAACGGGGCCGGCCACCGACGACCGGGCAATACGTTGGCCTCCAAGAGGCCAAACGTAGAGAGGCTGAGGCTGAGAGAAGCCTCATAGCGGGCATTTTCGACCCGGTTGCCCCGGGGCCGAGGCCTGAGAGGACAAGCGACCCGCTTCCGGATGAAGTGGAGGTCGCTGCTGATTTCCGAGGCCGCCCGACGCGGGACGTTGCGGCGGCAGTTATGGAGTGCCTGGGCGATGTGGCCAGAATCTCCAATGCTGCGACGGGCCTGAAGGCCAGTGCGGTGCGGTCCCTCCGGACGGCGGCCCTGAGCAGCCGGGTGGGCGTTGCGGAGCTGGCAGTTCGGTCGGCTCCCAGCGCCACCCGGCTGTTGGAAGCCGAGAATGCTCAACTAAGAGAGCAGTTGGCGGAGTTGCGGGCGGAAGTCGCCCGACTCCGTCAAGCGGTGGAAGCGGGGCCGGCTGTTGCCGGGATGGCTCCGCCGCTGCCCCCTGATGGGGGCAAGGGGTTGCTGCCGGTTATCGGCGCTCGGGGGCCCCAGTCACCTGGGCGAGGAGGGTCCTCGCCCCCACCCGCGGCTGTGCCAGCCGACTTGCTGGCACAGATCGGCTCCCTTATCGATGCCAAATTGGCATCGTTCAGAAGGGAGCTGGTCCCGCGGGTGCGAGGCCCGCGATCGGCGGCACCCGTGCCGCCAGCCCCACCCCTGCCGATGGACAGGAGGGGGGGAAAGAAAAAGGGTGGCAGTGGGGGAGCGACTGTGGTCGCTAAGGCGACACAAATGCAGCCCGCCCCCACTGTTGCGCCGCCCTCCACCACACCTCCAACTGAGGTGTGGTCAAAGGTAGTTGGCCGGAAGGCCAAAAGGGCGGCTGCCGCAGATAAACCTGCGGCAGCTGCCAAGGCTGCTTTGACCCAGAAGGCGGCGAGGCGGGTGGCACCGGCTGCTCCCAAAAGGGCTCCCCTGCCGCCGCGTCCGCCCCGCACGGCTGCCGTTACTTTAACGGTACCGGCCGGCGGGGCGATGAGTTACGCCGAGGCGATGGCCACTGCCAGGTCCAAAATAGACCTGGCAGAAATTGGCATCGCCTCGCTGAAGCCCAGGAGAGCGGTGACGGGGGCAATCATCTTAGAGGTCCCCGGAGCTGATGGTGCAGCCAAGGCCACTGCCCTGGCCTCTAAGATGGCTGACGCGCTGGCAGGGACCGGCGTGAAGGTCGCGCGCCCAATCAAAAAGGCCGACCTTAGGGTGCGCGGCCTGGTCGACTCGACCACGCCGGTGGAGGTCGCCGCAGCTGTCGCCCGTGTTGGAGGGTGCGACCGGGGGGATGTGAGGACCGGCGAAATCCGGTCTTCCCCCTCTGGTTTGGGCACCCTCTGGGTCCAGTGCCCTGCTGCGGCCGCACGCAAAGTTGCGGTCGCCGGCAAATTGACAGTGGGCTGGACCCAGGCGACGGTGGAGGCCCTCAGCGCCCGGCCCTTGCAGTGCTACCGCTGCTTTGGCTTAGGCCACACGAGGCAGCGGTGCACTGCGGCCGAGGATCGGTCCGGCTGCTGTTTCGGGTGCGGCAGTCAGGACCATAAGGTGGCTGGCTGCACAGAAAAGCCAAAGTGCCCGCTTTGCGCGGGAGCTGGCAAGCCGGCCGGCCACCGCCTCGGCAGCCGGGCGTGCCCTGCCAGCGCGAGACGCGGCAGAGGAAGCAGGGGGAAGAGAACCACGACGGCCAAGGCGGCAGCCGCCGTGGCAGCTCCTAAAACAAAGGATCCGGCACCCAAGGATGCCACCGTCGCGCCCGCGGGGGCGGTTGGGGCTGATAAAACACCAGACGCCACCGCTCCCGCGGCAGCGATGGAGATTGAGGCGCCAGAGTAATGGGGCCTACTGGCCCTATTATTCAGGCCAACCTGAACCGCTCGGTCAGGGCACAAGACCTTTTTGTGCAATTCCTGGCCGAGCGGGGTGCCGGGTTGGCCGTAGCGGCGGAGCCGTACCGGGTCCCCGACCATCCACATTGGATGGGGGACTTGGACGGCTCCGCCGTTATAATATGGGCAGGTCGGCCGGGGTCCCCGGCGTGCTCCGTTATCGAGCGCGGCCGGGGATACCTGGCCGTTGACTGGGGCGGCACCGTGGTTGTGGCGATCTACGCACCTCCGAGGTGGTCCCTCGTGGAGTTTGAACAGTTTCTGGACGTGGTGGGGAGATGCGTCTCCCGCTGCCAGCCACGTCCGGTGCTGGTCCTGGGGGACTTCAACGCCAAGTCTTCAGCTTGGGGTTCCCCCGGGACGGACCCGAGGGGCCGGGAGGTGCTTGATTGGGCGGCGGGACTCGAGCTCCGTCTCCTAAACACGGGCTCGGTCCATACGTGCGTGCGGTACAACGGGGGGTCCATCGTTGACCTATCATGGGCAACGCCCCCGGCCGTGCGCCGTATTACGGGGTGGAGGGTGGCGGAGGAGGTCGAGACGCTATCCGACCACAGATACATTGTTCTCGGCCTCTCCGCCGCCCCATCGACACCCCGACGTCGCCCCGCTGATGAGGGATCGCCTCAGCCGCGGTGGGCGCTGAAGCGCCTCGACCAGGACGCTCTGATGGCGGCAGCCCACGTCGTGGCCTGGCCGGCAACACCGGCCGGGCCAGTCGACGGGACAAGGGAGGCCCATTGGTTCCGGGGCGCAATGACGTCGATTTGCGACGTCGCCATGCCCCGGGCCAGGGTCTTCCCGAGGAAGGCGGTGTACTGGTGGTCGCGCGCGATAGCGGATTTACGCACAGAGTGCGTCCGCGCGCGACGCCAGTACGCCCGCGCCCGTCGACGACGACGCTCCGACGTGGAGCTGGCTATCCAGCTGTATGGGCGATACAGGGAGAAGGTGGTCGCCCTGCAGCTGGCCATCAGGCAGGCGAAGAGCCAGGCCTGGCGCGACTTTCTCGGGTCTCTGAACCGAGATCCGTGGGGGCGCCCATACAAAATGGCGATGGGACGTTTACGTCCCTGGGCGCCCCCTCTGACGGAAAGCCTGGATCCGGGGATGCTCGGACGGATCGTGGACGCGCTATTCCCCGTCAGCGGGGAGGCGTCCCGGCCCGTCCCTCAGCTAGAGGGACATGAGTGGTCCCCGGATCTGGAGGTCGCGCCGGAGGAAATGGCCGGGGTAGTCAAATGGCTTCGGGGCAAGAATACTGCCCCGGGGCCGGACGGTATCCCCGGCCGGGTCTGGTTGCTTGCCATGAGCGTCCTGGGCGGGAGGCTGAGAAGCCTCTTCTCCGGGCTCCTGAGGTCCGGGGTGTTCCCGGACCTCTGGAGGAGAAGTCGGATGGTCCTCTTAAGGAAGGATGGGAGGCCTGCGGATTCTCCCTCCGCGTACCGGCCCATTTGCCTCCTGGACGAGGTGGGCAAGATCTTTGAGAAGATTATTGCTGCCCGCCTCGCCAGGCACCTGTCCCGCGTTGGCCCCGATCTGGCGGACTGCCAGTTCGGCTTCCGGGAGGGGCGATCGACGGTCGACGCAATCGACCGTCTAAAGTCCCTCTCGGACAATGCCGTGGCACGGGGCGGGGTGTGCTTGGCGGTGTCGATCGACATCGTCAATGCATTTAACACCCTGCCCTGGTCCGCCATTAGGGAGGCCCTGGTTGAACACCAGGTGCCTCCCTATCTGAGGCGGGTGATCGGGGCCTACCTGCGGGACAGGTGGGTGGAATACCCGGGCCGGTACGGGACGATACGGAGGGAAGTGGACTGCGGGGTCCCACAGGGGTTCGTGTTAGGACCACTCCTGTGGGACCTGGGATATAACGCAGTCCTGAAGGCCTCCCTGCCCGACGGTGCCACTGTCGTCTGCTATGCGGACGACACGTTAGTGGTCACCGTCGGGGACACCTTCGAGAGGACCATCCGACGAGCGGAGGTTGCGGTGGCAGCCGTCGTCGCGAAGATCCACGATCTGGGGCTGAAGATGGCCCCGGAGAAGGCCGAGGCCGTCTGGTTTGGACGGCCTCGGTCGCGGCCACCGGCCGGATCGTGGATCTGGGTTGGAGGAGCCTGCGTCGAGGTGAAGTCCGAGATCAAGTATCTCGGACTGATCCTCGACAGCCACTGGAGATTCGGGGCGCATTTCGGCCGCCTCGTCCCCCGAGTTGAGAGGGCGGCGGCCTCGCTCGGCCGCCTGTTGCCCAATCTCGGGGGACCGGATAACATGGTGCGTCGCCTATATCTGGGCGTGGTGCGGTCCATGGCCTTGTACGGCGCCCCGATCTGGGGGCCGTCCGCGAGGGCAAGCCGGCGCATCACTTTGTTGTTGCGCCGGCTTCAGAGGCAAATGGCCCTTCGCCTCATACGGGGTTACCGCACCGCGTCTACCGTGGCGGCGCTTGCTCTGGCGGGAGAAATTCCCTTCGAGCTGCAGGCGGCGATGCGCGCCTATGTCTATAGGCGCATATGCATCGCTGGCCGGGCTCGGGGGGACCCGCCGGAGCAGGAGGCGGTCGATGGCTTCGAACTCCAGGCCCGGGGACTAGCGCTCGCCAGATGGCATGCGGAGCTTTGCTCCCATGCCGCCGAGCGCGTCCCCGGGGCTCTCCTGCCACACTTCACCTCGTGGCGGGAGAGGCGGTTTGGCAGGCTCACCTACCGTGCGACGCAGGTGTTCACCGGGCATGGCTGCTTCGGTGTCTACCTGTGTCGCATCGGTCGGGAAGCGACGACGGTGTGCCACCACTGTGGCGCGGAGGAGGACTCGGCGCAGCATACACTGGAGGTATGCCCCGCCTTTTCAGTGCTGCGCCGAGTCCTAAGACGGGAAGTTGGTCGCGACCTCGCTCTCTCCAGCTTAGTTGGGGCCATGCTGGGGAGCCCAAGAAAATGGGCGGCAGCCATCGCCTTCTGCGAAGAGGTGATGCTGCAGAAGGAGGCTGCCGAGCGGGGTCGCCGTGAGCGGAGGGTGCGGCGTGTGCGCCCACGCCTAGAGCCCCCCTCCCCGAGCAGATGAGAATAGGCGGGCGGCGGGTGTACCAGATTACTGGTTTAATTGCCCGCCGCCCGCCCCCCCCCCAACTGAAGCTGTCCTCCCCATATTGGGAGGACGAGGCGGTGTGGGGTGCGGTCCCCCGCACCGCCGAAGCAAGATGATTCATGGGGGGAGTATAAATCTCCCCCCCCCCGGGACGCGGCCGGCCACCGCCATTCCATCCTGGTGGCCGGCCAGGCGAGGGGGAGCCGCGGTTGTGTTCTGTAAGAGTTCCCGTGGCTCCCCCGCTACTCGCCAGCGCCCTAGGCCGCCGTGGGGGTTTTAGCGGGTCAAAACCCGCACTACCCCCGCCCCGCCCCTCGGGCGGGACGGGGGTGTCTGACCAGCAGATTTCCCCCACGTTAAACAAAAAAAAAAAAAAAAAAAAAAAAAAAAGGAGGAGATACGATTCTTCGAGCCTTGTAGCTCGGTTTAATAGTTAGTAACAATCGATAACCATAAAAAAACGAGTTACAAGGCTCGAAGAATCGTATCTCCTCTTCCAAAATTGTCCATTTTTGTGAAAAATCTGAGCGTCAATTAGAGAGATATTACTGTAATTGTAAACTGAGTGTAACTTTTAATATGGTATTATATTTGTATACTTCTATTTTTTATTATTCCTAACATAGAAATTTACAAATAAGCTTTTGTTTAAATACCAATAAAAATGTAAAAGTTAATTTGATTCTATAATTATTCACACCACGGTATAATTTTCGTAAAGCCTATGTAAGCTTTTGTAAATATTACGTTCGGTTATGTAAAGATTAGAACTTCGTTAAAAGGTTATGTAATGTTATGTCAAGGTTATAAATTTCAAAGTTATTTTATTACATAATCAGCTGTAATTATAGACTCAGTGCAACGTTTAACGTAATATCATATTTGCATACTTCGTATTTCCTATTACTATTGTTATTATAAAAATATACAAATATACTTATAATTCAAATACCACAAAAAACATAAAAATTAATTTGATTCTATAATTATTCACGCCGCAGTATAATTTTCGCTGACCTAACGTAAATTTTCGTACACATTGCGTAAATCAAATGTAATCAAAAATGATGCCATCGTGAACGATCTAAAATAAATAAATAACAAGATCGTAGAGATTGCAATGGAACGTTCATAAATTCGCGCGGGAAATCGGAATAGAGCTCGCAAAAAAAATGTGATGGGACGCGTGTATAACCGGTTTTATCAAATGCAAATCTAGGGTTACAGAGCGCCGATCTGAACCGACGTTAATTGCGCGAGAACTTCATACTGTATCAAACTTAGCCGTGTTTGGTCCTAAAGTTAGACGTATCTAGCCCCGCAGCTTGCGGTAATATTCGCGATACAGATGTACGCGTTCTACGGCTGCATCATAGGGTCGAGTTCGCGCGCCAGCGGCCCCGTCGTGATATTAATTCGCCTGCTCGGATTATAAGTTACATGTGTTCCTATTTCAGCATTATCGGTTTCGCTGCGAGCCGAAACGCCTGTCCGACGGAATCTCTTTACCCCGGGAATAACGTTATTATCGCGTTACCTCAGACGTATCCCCCGTTTCCATGGAAATCGACGGAACAGAAAATCCCGGGGCCGTTTAAACGCGATAATTCGTTTGCCGACGGTTTCCGAACGGCTCTTGTTTTAATCAACGGTTCCGGCCTGTGAATGGAAACCCGGAACCGCGCGGGGGCGCCAGACGGAAACAAAAGGAGAGGGTGCCGACGCGCCCGCGGTCTAGCGCGGATAATTATATCTGACCGCTTTTCCTCGAGTGTCGCCCAATTAATTTCTGCTTTTTTCCTTTTCCCGTGTAGCGTCGCGCCGCCGCCACCGCCGCCACCGCCGCTGGCTCGATACGTTGTCGCGGGAGAACGCGACACGCGGCCGGTCCATAAACCGGGAACGTGACCCAGGCCTGTGTCGCTGGCATAATCTCGCGGACGCGCTTCCCTCGGCCGCAATAAAATGGAAAACAAACACAAACGCGCCCGACATTTCAGAGCACGGTTAAATTGACCGTCGATTTCGCAGACCAGCATGTTACTTTAAACGTACCGACGATTTTTTCTGGCAGGAGGTAACTCGGGCATGGCCCGACGAAAGTGATCGTCGAAAGAATAAGACACTCGCGGTTTTTTCGCGGGTTCCTGTTTCGCTTGTGCACCATGGTGGGAAAGAAGTCGATCCAGGTCGTGTAAATTTAACTGTACGGATCGCGTGTGAATTTAAACGTACGAAATTCGTGTGAATTTTACTCTGTGCCAAATTTGCGGAAATTCAACTGTGCGAAATTCTTGTAAATTTACCTGCGAGGATTGAACTGTGCGTACTTTGTGTAAATTTAACCGTACAGAATGGGCATAAATTCAACTGTGCGAATTTCGTGCAAATTTAACAGTACGGATTGCACGTAAATTTAACTACGCGAATTTCGTGTAAATTTAACAGTACGGATTTCACGTAAATTTAATTGCGCGAATTTCGTTTAAATTTAATAGTGCGGATTTCACGTAAATTCAACAGCGCGTATTTCATGTAAATTTAACCGTGCGCCACTGTATCGTATTCTCGACGGGCCGACAGCGAATTTCGACGCGTGGCCCACCGATCGTAAAAACCAAGGAAAGAAAAAAAACACGAAAGAAATAAAGAAAATCGGTGCTGACGAAAGATAAGTAAGATTTAACTTACTCTCGAGCGGACGATTTACGCAGCGCCACTTCCTTTTGTGGTGGGCACCAATACGAACGCGTAAACCGTTCAGCTCGCTGATAAGCCACGAAATGCTGGCAATGGGGGCGGAAAGCTCGGAAACGTGACCGGCTGCATCATCGAGCGTTACACCGGCGTTTGCGCAACTTTCTTCATTTAACTTGACTTCCGACATCCCCACTTCCCCGCCCCTCCACCGACGATTTCGTCGAGAGATGATGTATAATATCGTTGATCTGCTTCATAGTTATAGTGATTGGGAGCTTATCGAATGTAACGATTAGACTGCGGATTTTTGTGCGGAATAAAAATTGTCCGCGTCGATTGCAATAGAAACTAAAGGGACGGTTCTTTCCTTCAGTAATTATTTTAATCGACTGAAAATTATACATCGACATTTTTTAGTTCTTTCGATCTCTCTGTTATTTTAGATTTCAACTATTCGTCATAACTTTTCAGAAGAAGAAAATATTGAAATGTAGAAATTTGTTCAATATTTAAACAATATAGAATATGTATTGATTAGGAAAGAACTAAACATGATGAAAACAGGAAATATCGCGTACCGTATCTACAACTAGGATTACAACTACTTCACTTAATTCTACAACTCGCAACGCTCCTCACTCGACGACTCTCAAACACACTCTGTCCACTCCAAACACGCTCTTTCGACACAACGCCTGCCTTTCCAAAAACGTGACAATCGCATCCGCCGGCTCTCCGTCGCCAAGGGTTTTTCCCATCTGACCCGGCCTTCGCCAACGTTTCTGTTCTATTGCCTACCATAAATACAAAGTCTTAAAACTACGGTCTCCTAAGCCTAACACTCCTCCTCGTCCTAAACGTAACCACTAAATTACGATACTACAGAAATATTGAATATATTTCGAAAATAAATATATTAAATGTTACATATGTGTGTATAATGAAATATTAGAATAGAAATTTTTCAAAATTCGAACGGGTCGCGTGAATTCGTTTGAGATGTCAGAGGGAATATTTCTTGCAAATATTTTGCCTCCTTGCAACCAAAATTAACATTCATCACCAGCGCTTCCGTAGTCTTTTTGCCTAACACTAACATCAAAAATTCCCCGAAACAAAGTAATTTCCCTGACGAAACCAAAAAAGTAAAACGAAAGATCACGATTTGTCCCAACTCCATCACGCTCTAAAAATCGTAGAAAAGTTGGATTCATTCGATCGTACCGCAACGCAAAACCGAAATACATTAGTGTCGCCCATGCGTGACCGACGACGCGGTATCGAGCGCATTATTCAATTACCGGACGCTTTTAAATAAACAGAGAGATCTGTTGGTAACATGCGAGCCGTGAGAATGGGATCGAACCTGACATTTTAATTCGTGCGGTTCCCGGGCAGCGTTTGCGAGAAACGAGGTCGGCACCGTCGTGAAACAGCGATCCTCCGCCGAAGTTTCCGCCGAAGTTCTTACGCACTGACTCCGCATTCCTGGAACACTGCTTACAAATCATTAGTAACAATTATTACTCGATTGCCTGCTCGTAACGAAGGACCTTTCGCCGTAAACCTCGGAATTGGGAATAGCGTGCCGGCGGACATGTCGCGAAGAACAACGAACTAAGACCCGGCGAAGGGAGGGAGATAGGGTGGTTGAACGCACAGAGGCATTAAAAGTCAAAAACTCATCATCGCGGCCAAGTGTCTGCAAAGTCGGCATAAAAGAGCTAATAAGGGACGGCGTTTTAAACACATAAAGTCCAACAGCTGCTTCAGCCGAGCTACTCCGCAGTGATAACAAAAGAAGTTGAAGTATTAAATCCGAAATGTTCCTGGACGCCGTAAATGCCCCGTCCATGTCGCACGCACAACTCTTAAAGTCCTCCCATGGGTAAGGTTAATATCGGCGCTATCGGAGACACGCCTTTTTTCACGGGACAGGAAAACAAAGTAATTGCGAGCAGCTTCGCATTCGGTTTTTTTCCTCCGTCATTGATTTCATTTTTAAGCTTTTTACGAGCACGGGCATACCTGCGCAGTTTGTCGCCGGGAATGTGTGGATGGCTCTTCAAGCCGAGTCTGACAACGATGGAAAATCCACCGGCGTAGAATGTCCTGTCGTAAATTGAGTACGTGACTACGTTTGTTGCCGTCAAAACACCGTTCTCAGGATATTTACGAGTCGACGCTATTATGTGTCACAGGAGTGGCGTAAGGCTCCAATATTTTCGTTTTAAATACACTTATACTTATTTTTCATGGGCTGCCCCGTCGGTGTACGGGCGCGGACGTGCCGTACACGTATTTCTTCGTCAATTAACTACTACATGCGCACCACCTTTCTTCCCAACCTTTGTCCAACTATTGCCCTTTCCACGGGCACTGTGTCTGCCGAACGTTTTTTCACTGTCCATTAAAGCTTGACCAAATAATTTGGTGTGGATTTGCAGTGGATACGTAGCATTCGCGTGTTTAACCTTGTTAACGCTTTTTGGAGTTTTGTGACTTCCGTTCATTCACGTGGCGATTTTCGTTAAAACTGACAATCGGTTTAACTTGAATTTAAAACTAGGTATAGAATTTTTTCGGAAATATCGAAAGTCAATTTTGGAATACATTTTTTCTGTTCGATTAGTATATACACGGAATTACAATGATGCGACAATAAATAAAATATATGAAATATATAAAATAATGATAAAGAAAACCAGTACAGGTCGATCAACGTATTGCTCTAATTTCTCTAATTTTCTGCAGTTGTTGTTCCATCAGAAACCGAAAATTCGTGTGCGACGAGGGATGTAATTTTACGTTTGCAACAATCAACTGTAACCCGGGGTGCTCGGAATTTTTATTTCGACAGCCACGAACGCTTGATAACCGAGTTAGTGGTCTTAAAAATGATGTTCACTATTCTGCAGCCCCGAGTCTCCTGACCGTAAAAAATTTACGGACTAATGCAGTTCTCCAGAACGGACCTCATCCTATTCTTTCTTGCGGATGCAGTGCACTTCTCCGCAAGAAGAAATCTAAAAAGCCATTAACACTGAACTGAAATAATGGACAGTCTTATCTTCCATCACCAAGTTCTAAAGGTCCATTCGCCGGCTATATAGCGATTAAAGTATTATTAACAGCTCGCAGTCATGCACGATTTTTTTAAATAACACAGCACCTCGTGCCCCTGAAACTTGTTAACTTTTAAACATTTCTATGTAAAGCCTACTTTTAAACTACTTTTTACTTTAAATTTAATTTTATTCTCTCGATCAGTTTAATTTTTATTTGACGACTGTTATTTATTTATTTTTTAAGTTCGTTCTTTGTTGATATAGCAGATTACTCTGCCAATGTTCCTGGAAAATTATAATAATTTTAATCATTTACTTATTCTGGAACATCGAAATCTCCAAGTTACGCGTTTACGGGAATAAATAAATTAGCGATTATATTATTATTATTATTATTATATACAGGATAAAATAGCTGAATAGTAACATTTAAATGTCTCCATTATTTGTAGATACATCAGCGTACAACAAATTTAGTCACACACTGAATATTGTGATATTAAAAATGTGATATGGAAGGAAAAATGTTGTTTATTGCTTCGCCTCGTGGAAAATATTTCGAATACCACGTTCAGGAAGTAAAAGGCGAAATTTTATCGGGAAGCGTGTGGACCGCTGTACGCGTACGAGAAATTGTGTGAGAAAAGCGAGGCGAAAAACATTTTTCTCTTGCAACCATTTTGCTCGCCCTGTCGAACAGTTTAGTTACTGCGCACGTTTGACTGCGGTTTGCTGAGAAACATGACGCTTGCTCTGCGCACAAGTAGCCATAATTGCTAAGCTTGCCGTCGGGCGTCTCGAGGTGTCAACATTGCACGATGGCGTTCGGTGACTTCTCAAAGGCACGAAACAGCTTTCGTTGTGCACTTAGAAACAGCAAAGATATTTCAATGTTTTTTTTTCCACGCAGCTTCTTCGAACGCGTGTACGAAAATGATCAAAATTTCGGAACGAAAATAAACACGAATATACGACAAATGAAAATATGGTCTTCTTTCAAACTAATAAATGATCACGATAAGAAGAATACAAAGCCGGAGATTTATCGAGGACAATGAAAATAAAACGCGAACGGGTTACTATCGATCCACCAACAATGCCCATTACTTTTTTCGCCGTTGAGAAATTTGAAATGAATTTTTTATCGATGCCGGAATATGCCGCGCGCAAATGAACGAGAAAACTTGGTATAATTCGGATAATATTTGAATAAACGAGCCATCCCGGAAGGTCTCTTGTCATTTCAGTAATCGTCGAGAGAGGCTTCGATCGCTCTCGCTAGACCGACGAGCTCTCGGGTTAAGTACAGCTGCGAACCGTGTCGTTCCGTGCAAATACTTTCGTTGCTCTCCCTGGACAGAATAAATTTGGATCGCAAAGAAAACAGGCGCCATCAAAATACTTGGACATTCAATATTCTCTAACAAAACCCATCGTCGCAGCGTAAGAGTTGAATGAAGAAGGGCCTGCGAAATCACTTTATCAAAGAAGGCGGCGCAGTAATAACCATTTCCTCGTTGAAATTGCAATCTCTCTCTCTGTCTGTCTCTCTCTCTCTCTCTCTCGTCGGGCGCGACAGAGAAAATGGAAAAATTGTTGGAAAGATTGTGTCCCTTAACAGAAGATGATGATGACACTCGTTACGATCGGCCAGGGGCGAGCGTCGTCGTTACGCAAACGACACTGAATAAATCTGGTGCTTCATGCGTGCTTAGGAATCGTCGCGGCGCGTCGCGGGGACAAGCGTTGGCCTATGCAGAAGCGGCAAATTTGCGTCGAGTGACGTTACCTGCTTGCCTCGTACAGTAACGGACAAACGATTGAGACATCAAGAGAGAAGAAAAAGATCGGTTGAAGCGCAATTCGTCACACGAAATACGAGCAAACATCGAATCATCCAAGAATAATATTTAGTATTTAAATTATATGTATATATTTTGATGTAATATTTTTATAGAATATTTTTATATAAATATTTTGCACAATGTTTACGATTGGAAGTCAGTGGAATTCATTATTTCTTTCGAATCAAATTCACCCTTTTACAAGCGACACTCGCTGTTTTGCAAACGATACTCACCCTCCCACAAATTAAATTCACTTTCGTTAACCTTAGCTTTTGCAAATCAAGTTCTTCTACGTTGTTTTCTAAAACTATTCGAATGAAAATAACATTTACATAGAACAAGGAACATGAAATGCTCGTTTAACAGTAAACGTAGCCGCGTCTGTAATTTTCCTTCCAGTTTCGTAATTTCATCCACATATTCATGTAACAATAACGACAATCCGTGGGAGCGATGGTTGCAACAGAATAATTAACAACATCCGACACAAACTATTTGCCGAAATAATGTTCAATGTTTGAGAGCTTCAACTGATGGACGTGATCCCGCGGCTCCTGTGTCTTCTGGAAGATGACATCATCTAAAACGATAATGATCTCTGAAGAATTTCGCGAAAAATATTTCCAGCTGAAAAATTGTGAATGTTATATAAGTGAGACACATATTTGCAGATTGAGGAAGGAAACAAACCGAAGAAACAAGTATCAGTTGCATGTTTGGAACTGAAATTAAAATCCGTCGTCTTAAAATTAAGACCGCTGCTACTCTATGCAGCAAAGTCTACCGTAGACGAATACTTTGTATGCTAGCATAATCGCCGGCGGGGGAAGATCGAACCAATATAATCTGGAAAGGGATCAGAGGGAATTTGGAGCGAGAACAGGCATTTGCATGTTTCGGACACAGGTCAGCTTGAGCACAAGCGACCCCTGATACATGCTAATTAAGCTTCATGAATTTAAAATTGCGCTCGTTAACCGAGGCGCGTGTCAAACAATTTCATGTCACGATAATGATTATCTTCAGCTCGCTTTATTACTACGGGAGACCCATTTCTCGCGTGACGCCGCGAATTTAGGAAAAACCGGCGGCGGCGGCGGCGGCCGTGGCGTGTTCGAAGGATCGCCCTCCGGAAAAGTTGGTTTGAGCCCGGCCGAACTCCGGGGTCAACTTATGCACGGATATATCCGGCTTTGATCGCGCGGCGACCGTTCCCCTCGATGAAAGGAGTCAAGCCCGCCGCGTCGAAGCAGGCCAGATAAACGTATCACGGCTGACGCCTTTGTTCCTGATTATGGAATTTTTTCGAGCGACGCGCAGCGTCCGTGTTTCCTTCTCGCCCGTTTCAGTTTTATTACCGCGAGACACTATTTTTATTCCGGGATTTATAACGGCCAGCTCAGCCGGCCTCGAAATAATCTCCCGCCAGGCTTTTCAAAAATTCCACTTTTTTCGGACAACATTATCCTTAACGCTGCCCCCTACCCACACCATCCTGCACGCTGCTCCATCACGGTCGCGCGCAGGCTGCGACCAGCTGAAAAAGATGAACCGTACATCGCACTTGCACTTTACTTACAACACCTGCGATTCTTTTTCTCCATCCGGCGCGGCGGAGCGAGCCGCGAAGGGAACTATCCCCGGCTGAATTAGAGCCTTCCGAGCTGCTGTAACGAAATAAACGCCGACGCCCGGTTCAAACTGCGACCAACGTAATTACAGAGCTGCGCGGGAAGGGCTGGCCGCGCAGGTACGAAAATGAAATCGCGCTGGACAGAGAGTGTTTTTCTTTTTTTATCGGAGCGTCGCGTCGCTACGTTCGCGCGTCGCTCTCGCAGCGAGTTAACGAAAACCGCGGTGTCGCCGTGGGACGGCTTGCCAATATTATTGACGCGAATCTTGGAACAACGGGCAAGCAATATCGCGAAATAATAAATAACTTCGTCGCCGTTATCCGCGAAGCTCCGCGAGCGAATATTTGATATAATGCGTGCCCGGAATAACGGTGGGGGAGGGGAAGGAGCACGCCAGCGAGCGCCCGGCTCTTTAATCTATCGCCCACCTATCCTTGCTTCCGTTTGAGGCGTGGATAAAAATGCAGATTCCGAAAGGCCAGAAAAATGCTAACTACATTGATAAATGGCCTGCACAAATGGCCCATAAATCCTTCGAATGATGTACATCGTCTCCGCGGATCACCCGCGCAAACGACCAGTTTAAAACGGTGGGAGGGGAGGCGTGCGGATCCTCATATATTCCTCGGCTTTATTTATACTTGTGGATGTGTAATATCTAGACCACTGCTATTCGTGCAAGATGAACATTTTCCACGTCTATCGCAAAACGGTCCGGTGTAATCTTCTTTCCTTTTTCTTTTTTTTTAATGATTTTGCGACGTTCGCAAAATTCGTGTTTCACGCGAAGTACGTTAGATGCATTTTTTGAACATTATTTCAAATTGCTACACGTAGCTTGATGTTCAGAAAACTTTTCTTTCTTTTTACTTTCGAGCAATATTGATCTCGCTTGAGAATATTTTGCATTGCTTCTTATTTACGAAGTTTTGTTAAAGTTGCATGTTGGTGAGAAGTATATATTTTTATAATAATACGATAAATGCAATAAGTATAACTATGTACGCTAGCGACGCTGGTAGCAAATGCGTTAATAAGTTCTAATTAATGTATCAACATTTTTAGTTTCGTTTCACCTTTTCACTATCTCCGATTCCACCCAATCATTTTTAGTAAAATTTTTCGAGTTGATTTTCGGTACTTGTTGGATTAATTAACTCCATTGGTCAAAGATTTTACACGACGATCGCGTTTCGCGCGTGAACGAAAAATGTAAAACGTACGCGAGATGAAAAATGGTAGCACGCGAATGTTATTATATGTTCGTACAATGATAGTGGATGTAATTAAACTTTTATTTGAGAAAGTGAAATTTCGTGTGCGTCAACCTAACTTGCAACGTCGAGTACGTGCATTATCTCTGATGTTCATTCTGCCGCACTGAATGGAGACGGAATGAAGCATCGGGTGGAATGGGATTCTATTAAATGGTGCTTCCTGTTAAAAAAAAATCCACTTCGACGATTTTCTGCGTTGTTCGAATAAAAGAATTCAACGGTTTGAATGGAATGGAGCTGTCTGGGGCTAATATTTTATTATTCGCATTAACTTATATGCTAATAATTGATATCTATGGAAACAAATACTGAATTCGATAAATTTCTCGGTTGTTATAGTGTGATATATTCAATTTTGAGAATAATATGGGACACGAAAATTGATAGCGAATTGCCATGCAGTGGGAGAGCTCTCGACGAATTTAATATTCAATCGATCCAGATCCCCGTTCGTACGACACATATTTACGGATGACAGTTATTCGCTGCGTAACGAGTCGGTAAATAGTCACACGATATTACCGTGTGCAACGTACACTGTTCAGATTTTTACCCGTAAATCACGACAGCAGCGGAATGAGGAAGATTCCATGGATCACAATAAATCGAAATGATGGAATATAACTTTTCCTCTGATTGAAAGTTCCACTCCCCCCCCCCCCCTACCCAAAAAATGAATTTCGAAATCAATCGAGTACATGTGCAAATGACTGATCGTTGCTGTAACCGGTTGCAATACAAACTGCTACCGCGGTCATTTTTCTATACGGTTAACTTTATCTTTTTGGACAATGAAGCTTCGTACGAGGAGAAGTTACTTTGTCATTTTGACTTATTGCGAGCCATGGGATGTCCATCACTGACGGATAGAATTTACTACCTAACCTCTATTCTTATCTTTCTTTTGCACGATTTATGAATTTTCAACGAATAAAATATTCGAATAGAATATTGCAATTAAATAATCTAGTGAAATATTGGAATAAAACATTCGAATAAAATATTGGAATAAAATATTGGAATAAAATGTTCCAATTAAATATTCGAATAAAGTATTCGAATAAAATATACCAATGAATAATTCGAATAAAGTATTGGAATAAAATATTCGAGTAAAGTATTCGAATAAAATGTTCGGACAAAAAGAATTCCTTCGGATAATTATCGAGGATAATTGTCTTGGATAATCGACTATTCGAAACAATAGCCAACTGGAGCTAAAATAAATAATCGTTGGAACAAATAAGAATCTGAAACCAATTAATTCGTTTTAACGCGATCAACCGTACCTAAAATAAAAGACTGCAAATGTTCATCGAGCCTGTGATAGACCTGAATCCTTTAGTATCATTTGTGATATACGTCGAGCCTAACTGCGGTTGCAACATCTATGGTCTCACTGCAGATGATTCAGATCTCGGTGAAAGACAATCATAGTGCACCCGTAGAACATGATACCGGTCCCCTCTGTATAGGATACGAAATACACTGCGACCTCATGGAAAGCTGTAGATTCAGTAGCTATGGAAATCAATAACGGCAATCCCAGCCCTGTGGAACACGATATCAAGGATGTCGTATTCCTGGCACAGATATTGCGTTACGTTGTTTTACTTTCTTTCCCATTGACGATTAACGTTGATTTACGTTGTTCTACATTCTTTTTCTTTGTTTTGCATTGATGATTTACGTTGTTTTACGATGATTTACTTTCGTTGCTTCGTTCAGCGTTGTTGTTTAACACAGTATTACGTTGTTTTACATTATTCTACATTGGTTTTACGTTATTTTATATTGGTTTACATTTATTTGCTTTTTGTTATCTTGCTTTTCGTTGTGTCGCATTAATCATTAACGTTGTTTTACGCTGATTTACTTTGTTTCACGTGGTTTTTAGAAATAGTATTACGTTGATTTACGTTATTACACATTGTTTTTACGTTGTTTTATATTGTTTTAGATTGCGTTACGTTGTGTTACGTTGTTTTACTTTGTTTCGCATTGGTGATTTACGTTGTTTTACGATGATTCACTGTCTTTGCTGTTTTTCGCGCACCAACACTGCGACCGTTGTTCGGTCTACGGGGGTTGTAAGTCCCCGATTCGAATTCGACAATGTAGTTCGCGATACTCTGTGCCCACTTATGGTAACAGAGCTGGTAGTGAAGGGTGTTGACTGTTACACTTTTTTAATAAAAATAACGACTTTAATTTAAAATACTAGTTATAATACACGGAGTGTTTTCAGTCTGTGTTACGGTGTAGAATGATTTGTGTATCAGAAGACTGTTGAGTGATTGTTTGATGACTTCTGTTCATGACTATCTGCCCGCCTCGCGATGTGCAGGCACTTTTATTAAGGAAGCTTCTATGTGAAGCTTCCCCTTCCAGGATGGAGAAGTGCACTGATTGGTTTTTGCCGAACGTTGTGTTTGTCCAATCAGTGCCCTTTTAAATTTTAGCAACACCCCGAGAGCAACAGGTCTCGGAGAGGACGTGAATGATTTATGACACGGTCGAAGGGTTTCCGCCGCCTTCAACGACACAAAGGAAATTCCTCCAGGTCAACTCACGGTAGCCTCGAGTACCGTCTTACGCACTCGGCTCGAGATGACCCTTCGGAAATCCCGTGCCGGAGCAAACGTGCGGCGCAGATGTGCTGTGGAGTGTCTAATTATCTTGTTTTATGGGTTGAAAAATGCGGATGGTTGTACTGGCATAAAACATTCTATGACAACGGAACATTTGCATTGTTCCGCGTTGTTGTTCAAAACAGTAAAACGTTGTTTTACGTTGTTATACATTGTTTTTACGTTGTTTTCTATTTTTTATACATTGATTTACGTTGTGTTACGTTGTTTTCCTTTGTGTCGCATTGATGATTATCGTTGCTTTACGTTGATGTACTTTGCTTCACGTGGTACTTTAAAATAGTATTACGTTGTTTTACGTTGTTATACATCGTTTTTACGTTGTTTTATATTGTCTCACATTGCTTCACGTTGTGTTACGTTGTTTCACTTTTTTTCTTATTTACGATTTACGTTGTTTTACGATGATTTACGTTCTTTACTTTGTTCCGCGTTGTGGTTTAAAACAGTAATACGTTATTTACGTTGTAATATCTTATTTTTACGTTGTTTTATATTGTTTTACAATGATTTACGTTGTGTGACGTTGTTTTTCTTTGAGTCGTATTGGTGATTTACATTGTTTTACGTTGATGTAATTTGTTTCACGTGGTGTTTTAAATTAGTTTTATGTTGTTTTACGTTGTTATACATCATTTGTACATTGTTTTATATTGTGTTACATTGCTTTACGTTGTGTTACGTTGTTTTGCTTTGTTTCGCATTGATGATTTACGTTGTGTCACGAGGCTTTACGCCCTCTGCATTGTTCCGCGTTGCTGTTTACAACAGTATTACGCTGTTTTATGTTGTTATACATTGTTTTTACGTTGTTTTATATTGTGTTACATTGCTTTGAGTTGTGTTACTTTGATTTACTTTTTTTTGCATTGATCATTTACGTTGTTTTACGATGCTTTACGTCCTTTGCATTGTTCCGCGTTATTGTTTAAAACAGTATTACGCTGTTATACGTTGTTATACATTGTTTTCACGTTGTTTTATGTTTTTTATACATTGATTTACGTTGTGTTACGTTGTTTTTCTTTGTATCACATTGATGATTAACGTTGTTTTACTTTGATGTGCTTCGTTTCACGTAGTTCTTTAACTTAGTATTACGTTGTTTTACGTTGTTATACATTATTTTTGCTATGTTTTATATTGTGTTACATTGCTTTACGCTGTGTTACGTTGTTTTACTTTTATTCGCATTGATGATATACGTTGTTTTACGATGCTCTACGTTCTTTGCTTTGATCTGCGTTGTTGTTTAAAACAGTATTACGCTGTTATACGTTGTTATACATTGTTTTTACGTTGATTGATAATTTTGTACATTGATTTACGTTATGTTACGTTGTTTTTCTTTGAGTCGCATTGATGATTTACGTTATTTTACGTTGATGTACTTTGTTTCACATGGTTTTTTAAAAATACTGTTGCGAATTACTGCACTTCTCTTGCGTCGCGGCATTTTGTTTACAATAGAGTACATAAACTATAATACAACTAAATTCGATTATGTTAGAGATCTTTGAATTAGATGGTGTTGATCGCTCGACGATCCGATCCCGACTCTTCGATTGTCCGTTGATAACACACCTCCGTGGCAACCCCTCTCTTCTATTTTTCTTTAAGGAGTTGCTCACAACAGGGCCGTTTCACATTACAGCGACTTGATTTGGACAAGTCGCCATAACAATACTATTACGTTGCTTTACGTTGTTATACATTGTTCTTACGATGTTTAGTATTGTTTTACATTGATTGACGTTGTGTTACGTTGTTTTTCTTTGTGTCGCATTGATAATTAACGTTGTTTTACGTTTATGTACTTTGTTTCACGAGGTTCTTTGAAATAGTATTACGTTGTTTTACGTTGTTATACATTGTTTTCATATTGCTTTATATTGTTTTACATTACCTTTATCTTGTGTTACGATGTTTTACTTCGTTTCGCATTTACGATTTACGTTGTTTTACGATGCTTCTCGTTTTTTGCATTGTTCCGCGTTGTTGTTTAAAATAGTATTACGTTGTTTTACGTTGTTATAAATTGTTTTTACGTTGTTTTATATTGTATTATATTGATTTACGTTGTGTTACGTTGCTTTTCTTTGTGTCCTATTGATAATTAACGTTATTTCACGTTGATATAATTTGCTTCACGTGGTTCACTAAAATAGTATTACGTTGTTTTACGTTGTTATACATTGTTTTTAAGTTGTTTTATATTGTTTTACTTTCTTTTACGTTGTGTTACGCTGAAACGACGTGAAAACAATGTATAACAACGTAAAACAACGTAATACTGTTTTAAACAACAACGAGGAACAATGCAAAGTACGTAAAGCATCGTAAAACAACGCAAATCATCAATGCGAAACAAAGTAAAACAAGGTAACACGACGTAAATCAATGTAAAACAATATAAAACAACGTAAAGTCAATGCATAACAATGCAGATCAACATAGTACTGTGATAAACAACAACGTGAGGCAACGTAAAACAACGTAAAGCAAGGTAAAAGAAAGTAAAACAACGTAAAAACAATGTAAAACAACGTAACATAATGAAAAAAAGCATAGAACAACCTGAAAAGCAATGAATAGCAACGTAAAGCAATGTAATACTCTTTTAAAAACAACGCCAAACAAGGCAAACGACGTAAAGCAATATAAAACAACGTAAGTAATGAATGCGAAACAAAGTAAAACAACGTAACGCAACGTTGAGCAATGTAAAACAATATAAAATAACGTAAAAACAATGTATAACAACGTAAAACGCCGTAATACTGTTTTAAGCAACAATGCGGGTCAACGTTAAACAACGTAAAACAACGTAAAAACAAAGTAAAGAAACGTAAATCATGAATGCGATACGAAGTGAAACAACCTAAAACAACGTAAAGCTATGTAAAACAATATAAAACAACGTAAAAACGATGTATAACAGCGTAGAGCAACGTAATACTGTTTTAAACAACAACGTGAGACAACGTAAAACAACGGAAAGCAAGGTAAAAGAACGTAAAACAACGTAAAAACAAAGTAAAATAACGTAAAATAATTTAAACCAGCAATGCGTGACAAAGTAAAGCAACTTGACACAACGTAAGACAACGTAAAACAATATAAAACAACCAAAAAACAAAGCATAACAACGCAGAAGAACATAAAACTATTATAAACAACAACGTGAGACAAGGTGAAATAACGTAAAGCAAGGTAAAACACGTAAAACAACGTAAATCATGAATGCGAAACGAAGTGAAACAACGGAAAGGAGGAGGTTGGTAAGGTGGAGGGAAGTAACAGGCGGAGGTAGAGATAGAGATAGAGGTACATACGTAGCGGTAGAGGTAGAGGTACATGCGTAGAGGTAGCATTTGAGGTAAATGCGTCGAGGTAGAGTTAGAGGTACATGCGTAGAGGTAGAGGTAGAGGTACATGCGTAGAGGTAGAGGTAGAGGTACAGGGGTAGAAGTAGAGGTATATGTACAGACGTAGAGGTGGAAGTAGAGCTAGAGGGAGAATTGCAGGCGTAGATATAGAGGTAGAGGTAGAGGTTCATGCGTAGAGGAAGAGGTAGAGGTTCAAGCGTAGAGGTAAGGGTAGAGGTAGAGGTAGTGGTACAGACGTAAAGGTAGAAGTCGAGTTATAAGCGTAAATGTAGAGGTAGAGGTAGAGGTGGAGGCACATGCGTAGAAGTAGAGGTAGAGGAACATGCCTAGAGGTAGAGGTGGGGGTACAGGTGTCGAGATAGAGGTAGAGCCAGAGGGAGAAGTACAGGCGTAGAGATAGAGATAGAGGTAGAGGTAGAGGTAGAGGTACGGCCGTAGAAAAAGAGGTAGAGGTAGAGGTAGAGGTACATTTGTAGAGGTAGAAGTAGAGGTACAGGCGTAGAGGTCGAAGTAGGGGTACAGGCGTAGAGGTACATACGTAAAGATAGAGTTAGTGGTACACGTAGGGGTAGAGGTAGAGCCAGAGCTAGAGGTAGATGTAGAGGTACAGGCGTAGAAGTTGGGGTAGAGTTATAGGCCTAGAGTTAGTGGTACCGGCGTAGAAGAAGAGGTAGAGGTAGAGCTACAGGCGTAGACGTAGAGGTAGAGGTTGAGGTAGAGGTGGAGGTACAGACGTAGACGTAGAGGTAGAGGTACAGGCGTATAGGTTGGAGTAGAGGTAGAGTTGGAGGTAGAGGTAGAGGTGGAGGTAGAGGTAGAGGTGGATGTAGAGGTACAGTAGTAGAGGTTGAGGTAGGGGTAGTGGTAGAGGTACAGGTACAGGCGTAGATGTAGAGGTAGAGGTGTATATGTAGAGGTAGAGGTACCAGCGCAAGGCTAGCGGTCGATTTATTGGTAGTGGTACATGCGTAGAGATAGAGGTAGAGGTACATGTGTACTGGTAGAGGTCGAAATACAAGCGAAAAGATAGAGGTAGAGGTAGAAGTAGAGGTAGAGGAAGAGGCACATGCGTAGAGGTAGAGGTAGAGGTACATGCGTTAAGGTAAAGGTACATGCGTCAGGGTAGCCTTAGAGGTACATGCGTAGAGGTAGAGGTTGTGATATACATGATTTAGCTTCAACTGCATGCGAAACAAACGAGTTAGCTTCAAATCCATGGGAAACGCAGGATTTAGCTTCAAATCAATGCGAAGTAGAAGGCTTAGCATCAAATCCATGCGAAATAAATGAGTTACATTCAAATACTTGTGATATAAATGAAATAGCTTGAAATGCATGCGAAACAAACGAGATAGCTTCAAATGCAAACGAAACACATAATTCATATTCAAATCAATGCGAAGTAGAAGCCTTAACTTCAAATCAAATGCCAATCATACGCTTTAGCTTCAAATACTTGTGATATACATGATTTAGCTTCAACAGCATGCGAAAAAAACGGGTTAGCTTGAAATCCAAGTGAATGATATGATTTAGCTTCAAATCAATTCGTAGCAGAAAGCTGATCTTCGAATCCATGCGAAACAAATGGTTTAGCATCAAATACTTGCGATATACATGATTTAGCTTCAAATCAATGCGAAGTAGAAGGGTTATCTTCGAATCCATGCGAAACAAATGGTTTAGCTTCAAATACTTGTGATATACACGATTTAGCTTCAACAGCATGCGAAACAAACGAGTTAGCTTCAAATCCATGCGAAACATATGATTTAACTTCAAATCAATGCGAAGTAAAAGACTGCTCTTCGAATCCACACGAAACATATGGTTTAGCTTCAAATACTTGTAATATACATGATTTAGCTTCAACATCATGCGAAACAAACGTGTTAGCTTCAAATCCATGCGAAACATATGATTTAACTTTACATCAATGCGAAGTAAAAGGCTAATCTTCGAATCCACACGAAACAGATGGTTTAGCTTCAAGTACTTGTGATATACATGATTTAGCTTCAACAGCATGCGAAACAAACGAGTTAGATTCAAATCCATGCGAAACACATGATTTAGCTTCAAATGAATGCGAAGTAGAAGGGTTATCTTCGAATCCATGCGAAACAAATGGTTTAGCTTCATACACCTGTGATATACATGATTTAGCTTCAACTGCATGCGAAACAAACGTGTTAGCTTCAAATCCATGCGAAATATATGATTTAACTTCAAATCAATGCGAAGTAAAAGGCTGCTCTTCGAATCCACACGAAACATATGGTGTAGCATCAAATACTTGTAATATACATGATTTAGCTTCAACATCATGCGAAACAAACGTGTTAGCTTCAAATCCATGCGAAACATATGATTTAACTTCACATCAATGCGGAGTAACAGGCTGCTCTTCGAAACCACACGAAACAGATGGTTTAGCTTCAAATACTTGTGATATACATGATATAGCTTCAACGGCATGCGAAACAAACGAGTTAGATTCAAATCCAAGCGAAACACATGATTTAGCTTCAAATCAATGCGAAGTAAAAGGCTGCTCTTCGAATCCACACGCAACAGATGGTTTAGCTTCAAATACTTGTAATATATATGATTTAGCTTCAACTGCATGCGAAACAAACGTGTTAGCTTCAAATCCATGCGAAACACATGATTTAGCATCAAATCAATGCGAAGTAGAAGGCTTAGCATCAAATCCATGCGAAATAAATGAGTTACATTCAAATACTTGTGATATAAATGAAATAGCTTGAAATGCATGCGAAACAAACGAGATAGCTTCAAATCCAAACGAAACACATAATTCATATTCAAATCAATGCGAAGTAGAAGCCTTAACTTCAAATCAAATGCCAATCATACGCTTTAGCTTCAAATACTTGTGATATACATGATTTAGCTTCAACAGCAAGCGAAACAAACGAGTTAGAATCAAATCCATGCGAAACACATGATTTAGCATCAAATCAACGCGAAGTAGAAGGCTTAGCATCAAATCCATGCGAAATAAATGAGTTACATTCAAATACTTGTGATATAAATGAAATAGCTTGAAATGCATGCGAAACAAACGAGTTAGATTCAAATCCATGCGAAACACATGATTTAGCTTCAAATGAATGCGAAGTAGAAGGGTTATCTTCGAATCCATGCGAAACAAATGGTATAGCTTCAAATACTTGTGATATACATGATTTAGCTTAAACAGCATGCGAAACAAACGAGTTAGCTTCAAATCCATGCGAAACACATGATTTAGCTACAAATCAATGCGAAGTAGAAGGCTTAGCTTCAAATCCATGGGAATCAAATGGTTTAGCTTCAAATACTTGTGATATACATGATTTAGCTTCAACAGCATGCGAAACAAACGAGTTAGATTCAAATCCATGCGAAACACATGATTTAGCTTCAAATGAATGCGAAGTAGAAGGGTTATCTTCGAATCCATGCGAAACAAATGGTTTAGCTTCATACACCTGTGATATACATGATTTAGCTTCAACTGCATGCGAAACAAACGTGTTAGCTTCAAATCCATGCGAAACACATGATTTAGCATCAAATCAATAAGAAGTGGAAGGGTTATATTCGAATCCATGCGAAACAAATGGTTTAGCTTCATACACCTGTGATATACATGATTTAGCTTCAACTGAATGCGAAACAAACGAGTTAGCTTCAAAACAATGCGAAACACATGATTTAGCTTCAAATCAATGCGAAGTAGAAGGCTGATATTCGAATCCATGCGAAACAAATGGTTTAGCTTCAAATACATGTGATATACATGATTTAGCTTCAACTGCATGCGAAACAACCGAGTTAGATTCAAAACCTTGCGAAACACATGATTTAGCTTCAAATAAATGCGAAGTATTAGGCTGATCTTCGAAACCATGCGAAACAAATGGTTTAGCTTCAAATACTTGTGATATACATGATTTAGCTTCAACAGCATGCGAAACAAACGAGTTAGATTCAAATCCATGCGAAACACATGATTTAGCTTCAAATGAATGCGAAGTAGAAGGGTTATCGTCGAATCCATGCGAAACAAATGGTTTAGCTTCAAATACTTGTGATATAAATGATTTATCTTCAACAGCATGCGAAACAAACTAGTTAGCTTCAAATCCATGCGAAACACATGATTTAGATTCAAATCAATGCGAATTAGAAGGGTTATCTTGGAATCCATGCGAAACGTATGATATAGCTTCAAATACTTGTGATATACATGATTTAGCTTCAACAGCATGCGAAACAAACGAGTTAGCTTCAAATCCATGCGAAACACATGATTTAGCATCAAATCAATGCGAAGTGGAAGGCTTATCTTCGAATCCATGCGAAACGAATAGTTTAGCTTCAAATACTTGTGATATACATGATTCAGCTTCAACTGCTTGCGAAGCAAACGAGTTAGCTTCAAATCCATGCGAAACACATGATTTAGATTAAAATCAATGCGAAGTAGAAGGCTTATCTTCGAATCCATGCGAAACAAATGGTTTAGCTTCAATTACTTGTGATATACATGATTTAGATACAGCTGCATGCGAAAAAAACGAGTTAGCTTCAAAACCAAGCGAAACACATGATTTAGCCTCAAATCAATGCGAAGTAGATGGCTTAGCTTCGAATAAAAGCGAACCAAATGGTTTACCTTCAAATACTTGTGATATGCATGATTTAGCTTCAACTACTAGCGAAAAAAACGAGTTAGCTTCAAATCCAAGCGAAACACATGATTTAGCCTCAAATCAATGCGAATTAGAAGGGTTATCTTCGAATCCATGCGAAACAAATGATATAGCTTCAAATACTTGTGATATACATGATTTAGCTTCAACAGCATCCGAAACAAACGAGTTAGCTTCAAATCCTTGCGAAACACATGATTTAGATTAAAATCACCGCGAAGTAGAAGGCTTATCTTCGAATCCATGCGAAACAAATGGTTTAGCTTCAAATACTTGTGATATACATGATTTAGCTTCAACTGCATGCGAAACAAACGAGTTAGCTTCAAATCCATGCGAAACACATGATTTAGATTCAAATCAATGCGAATTAGAAGGGTTATCTTGGAATCCATGCGAAACGTATGATATAGCTTCAAATACTTGTGATATACATGATTTAGCTTCAACAGCATGCGAAACAAATGAGTTATCTTCAAATCCAAGCGAAACACATGATTTATCTTCAAATCAATGCGAAGTAGAAAGCTTAGCTTCAAAACCATGGGAATCAAATGGTTGAACTTCAAATACTTGTGATATACATGATTTAGCTTCAACTGCATGCGAAACAAACGAGTTAGCATAAAATCCATGCGGAACACATGATTTAGCTTCAAATCAATGCGAAGTAGATGGCTGATCTTCGAATCCATGCGAAGCAAATGGTTTGGCTTCAAATAATTGTGATATACATGATTTAGCTTTAACAGCATGCGAAACAAACGAGGTAGCTTCAAATCAAATCCATGCGAACACATAATGTAGCTTCAAATCAATGCGAAGTAGGAGGCTGACCTTCGAATCCATACGAAGCGAATGGTTTAGCTTCAAATACTTGTGATATACATGATTTAGCTTTAACAGCATGCGAAACAAACGAAGTAGCTTCAAATCCATGCGGAACACATGATTTATCTTCAAATCAATGCGAAGTAGAAAGCTTAGCTTCAAAACCATGGGAATCAAATGGTTTAACTTCAAATACTTGTGATATACATGATTTAGCTTCAACGGCATGCGAAACAAACGAGTTAGCATAAAATCCATGCGGAACACATGATTTGGCTTCAAATCAATGCGAAGTTGATGGCTGATCTTCGAATCCATGCGAAGCAAATGGTTTGGCTTCAAATACTTGTGATATATATGATTTATCTTCAACAGCATGCGAAACAAACGAGTTAGCTTCAAATCCATGCGAAACATATGATTTAACTTCAAATCAATGCGAAGTAAAAGACTGCTCTTCGAATCCACACGAAACATATGGTTTAGCTTCAAATACTTGTAATATACATGATTTAGCTTCAACATCATGCGAAACAAACGTGTTAGCTTCAAATCCATGCGAAACATATGATTTAACTTTACATCAATGCGAAGTAAAAGGCTGCTCTTCGAATCCACACGAAACAGATGGTTTAGCTTCAAGTACTTGTGATATACATGATTTAGCTTCAACAGCATGCGAAACAAACGAGGTAGATTCAAATCCATGCGAAACACATGATTTAGCTTCAAATGAATGCGAAGTAGAAGGGTTATCTTCGAATCCATGCGAAACAAATGGTTTAGCTTCATACACCTGTGATATACATGATTTAGCTTCAACTGCATGCGAAACAAACGTGTTAGCTTCAAATCCATGCGAAATATATGATTTAACTTCAAATCAATGCGAAGTAAAAGGCTGCTCTTCGAATCCACACGAAACATATGGTGTAGCATCAAATACTTGTAATATACATGATTTAGCTTCAACATCATGCGAAACAAACGTGTTAGCTTCAAATCCATGCGAAACATATGATTTAACTTCACATCAATGCGGAGTAACAGGCTGCTCTTCGAAACCACACGAAACAGATGGTTTAGCTTCAAATACTTGTGATATACATGATATAGCTTCAACGGCATGCGAAACAAACGAGTTAGATTCAAATCCAAGCGAAACACATGATTTAGCTTCAAATCAATGCGAAGTAAAAGGCTGCTCTTCGAATCCACACGCAACAGATGGTTTAGCTTCAAATACTTGTAATATATATGATTTAGCTTCAACTGCATGCGAAACAAACGTGTTAGCTTCAAATCCATGCGAAACACATGATTTAGCATCAAATCAATGCGAAGTAGAAGGCTTAGCATCAAATCCATGCGAAATAAATGAGTTACATTCAAATACTTGTGATATAAATGAAATAGCTTGAAATGCATGCGAAACAAACGAGATAGCTTCAAATCCAAACGAAACACATAATTCATATTCAAATCAATGCGAAGTAGAAGCCTTAACTTCAAATCAAATGCCAATCATACGCTTTAGCTTCAAATACTTGTGATATACATGATTTAGCTTCAACAGCAAGCGAAACAAACGAGTTAGAATCAAATCCATGCGAAACACATGATTTAGCATCAAATCAACACGAAGTAGAAGGCTTAGCATCAAATCCATGCGAAATAAATGAGTTACATTCAAATACTTGTGATATAAATGAAATAGCTTGAAATGCATGCGAAACAAACGAGTTAGATTCAAATCCATGCGAAACACATGATTTAGCTTCAAATGAATGCGAAGTAGAAGGGTTATCTTCGAATCCATGCGAAACAAATGGTATAGCTTCAAATACTTGTGATATACATGATTTAGCTTAAACAGCATGCGAAACAAACGAGTTAGCTTCAAATCCATGCGAAACACATGATTTAGCTACAAATCAATGCGAAGTAGAAGGCTTAGCTTCAAATCCATGGGAATCAAATGGTTTAGCTTCAAATACTTGTGATATACATGATTTAGCTTCAACAGCATGCGAAACAAACGAGTTAGATTCAAATCCATGCGAAACACATGATTTAGCTTCAAATGAATGCGAAGTAGAACGGTTATCTTCGAATCCATGCGAAACAAATGGTTTAGCTTCAAATACTTGTGATATAAATGATTTATCTTCAACAGCATGCGAAACAAACTAGTTAGCTTCAAATCCATGCGAAACACATGATTTACATTCAAATCAATGCGAATTAGAAGGGTTATCTTGGAATCCATGCGAAACGTATGATATAGCTTCAAATACTTGTGATATACATGATTTAGCTTCAACAGCATGCGAAACAAACGAGTTAGCTTCAAATCCATGCGAAACACATGATTTAGCATCAAATCAATGCGAAGTGGAAGGCTTATCTTCGAATCCATGCGAAACGAATAGTTTAGCTTCAAATACTTGTGATATACATGATTCAGCTTCAACTGCTTGCGAAGCAAACGAGTTAGCTTCAAATCCATGCGAAACACATGATTTAGATTAAAATCAATGCGAAGTAGAAGGCTTATCTTCGAATCCATGCGAAACAAATGGTTTAGCTTCAAATACTTGTGATATACATGATTTAGATACAGCTGCATGCGAAAAAAACGAGTTAGCTTCAAAACCAAGCGAAACACATGATTTAGCCTCAAATCAATGCGAAGTAGATGGCTTAGCTTCGAATAAAAGCGAACCAAATGGTTTACCTTCAAATACTTGTGATATGCATGATTTAGCTTCAACTACTAGCGAAAAAAACGAGTTAGCTTCAAATCCAAGCGAAACACATGATTTAGCCTCAAATCAATGCGAATTAGAAGGGTTATCTTCGAATCCATGCGAAACAAATGATATAGCTTCAAATACTTGTGATATACATGATTTAGCTTCAACAGCATCCGAAACAAACGAGTTAGCTTCAAATCCTTGCGAAACACATGATTTAGATCAAAATCACCGCGAAGTAGAAGGCTTATCTTCGAATCCATGCGAAACAAATGGTTTAGCTTCAAATACTTGTGATATACATGATTCAGCTTCAACTGCATGCGAAACAAACGAGTTAGCTTCAAATCCATGCGAAACACATGATTTAGATTCAAATCAATGCGAATTAGAAGGGTTATCTTGGAATCCATGCGAAACGTATGATATAGCTTCAAATACTTGTGATATACATGATTTAGCTTCAACAGCATGCGAAACAGACGAGTTAGCATGAAATCCATGCGAAACACATGATTTAGCATCAAATCAATGCGAAGTAGAAGGCTGATCTTCGAATCCATGCGAAGCAAATGGTTTAGCTTCAAATACTTGTGATATACATGATTTAGCTTCAACAGCATGCGAAACAAATGAGTTATATTCAAATCCAAGCGAAACACACGATTTATCTTCAAATCTATGCGAATTAGGAGGGTTATCTTGGAATCCATGCGAAACGTATGATATAGCTTCAAATACTTGTGATATACATGATTTAGCTTCAACAGCATGCGAAATAAACGAGTTAGATCCAAATCCATGCGAAACACATGATTTAGCTTCAAATCAATGCGAAGTAGAAGGGTTATCTTCGAATCCATGCGAAACAAATGGTTTAGCTGCAAATACTTGTGATATACATGATTTAGCTTCAACTGCATGCGAAACAAACGAGTTAACTTCAAGTCCATGCGAAACACATGATTGAGCTTCAAATCCATGCGAAGTGGATGGCTCATCTTCGAATCCATGCGAAACGAATAGTTTAGCTTCAAATACTTGTGATATACATGATTCAGCTTCAACTGCATGCGAAACAAACGAGTTAGCTTCAAATCCATGCGAAACACATGATTTAGCATCAAATGAATGCGAAGTAGAAGGGTTATCTTGGAATCCATGCGAAACAAATGATATAGCCTCAAATACTTGTGATATACATGATTTAGTTTCAACAGCATGCGAAACAAACGAGTTAGTTTCAAATCCATGCGAAACACATGATTTAGCATCAAATGAATGCGAAGTAGAAGGCTGATCTACGAATCCATGCGAAGCAAATGGTTTAGCTTCAAATACTTGTGATATAGATGATTTAGCTTCAACAGAATGCGAAACAAACGAGTTATCTTCAAATCCAAGCGAAACACATGATTTAGCTTCAAATTAATGCGAAGTAGATGGATTATCTTCGAATGCATGCGACAAATGGTTTAGCTTCAAATACTTGTGATGTACATGATTTAGCTTCAACTGCATGCGAAAAAAACGAGTTAGCTTCAAATCCATGCGAAACACATGATTTAGCTTCAAATCAATGCGAATTAGAAGGGTTATCTTCGACTACATGCGAAACATATGATATAGCTTCAAATACTTGTGATATACATGATTTAGCTTCAACAGCATGCTAAACAAACGAGTTAGATTCAAATCCATGCGAAACACATGATTTAGCTTCAAATCAATGCGAAATAGATGGATTATCTTCGAATCCATGCGAAACAAATGGTTTATCTTCAGATACTGGTGATATACATGATTTAGCTTTAACAGCATGCGAAACAAACGAGTTATCTTCAAATCCAATCGAAACACATGATTTAGCTTCAAAGGAATGCGAAGTAGATGGATTATCTTCGAATCCATGCGAAACAAATGGATTAGCTTCAAATACTTGTGATGTTCATGATTTAGCTTCAACTGCATGCGAAAGAAACGAGTTAGCTTCAAATCCATGTGAAACACATGATTTAGCATAAAATCAATGCGAAGTAGAAAGCTGATCTACGAATCAATGCGAAGCAAATGGTTTAGCTTCAAATACTTGTGATACACTTGATTTAGCTTCAACAGCATGCGAAACAAACGAGTTAGCTTCAAATCCATGGGAAACACAGGATTTAACATCTAATCAATGCGAAGTAGATGGCTTATCTTCGAATACATGCGAAACAAATGGATTAGCTTCATATACTTGTGATATACATGATTTACATTCAACAGCAAGCGAAAAAAACGAGTTAGCTTCAAATACTTGTGATATACAAGATTTAGCTTCAACAGCATGCGAAACAAACGTATTAGCTTCAAATCCAAGCGAAAAACATAATATAGCATCAAGTCAACGCGAAGTTGAAGGCTTAGCTTCAAATCCATACGAAACAAATGGTTTAGCTTCAAATAATTGTGATATACATGATTTACATTCAACAGCAAGCGAAACAAACGAGTGAGCCTCAAATCTATGCGAAGCACATGATTTAGCATCTAATCAAATACGAAGTAGAAGTCTGATCTTCGAATCCATGCGAAACAAATGGTTTAGATTCAAATACCTGTGAAATACATGATTTAGCTTCAACTGCAAGCGAAGAAAACCAGTTAGCTTCAAATCCAAGAGAATGACATGATTTAGCTTCAAATCAATGCGTAGCAGAAAGCTGATCATCGAATCCATGCGAAACAAATGGTTTAGCATCAAATACTTCCGATATACATGATTTAGCTTCAACAGCATGAGAAACATACGAGTTACCTTCAAATCCATTTGAAACACATGATTTAGCTTCAAATCAATACGAAGCAGAAGGCTTATAGTCGAATCCATGCGAAACAACGGGTTCAGCTTCAAATACTTGTGATATACTTGATTTAGCTACAACAGCATGCGAAATAAACGAGTTAGATTCAAATTCATGCGAAACATATGATTTAAATTCAAATCAATGCGAAGTAGAAGGCTTATCTTCGAGTCCATGCGAAACAAATGGTTTAGCTTCAAGTACCTGTGATATACATGATTTAGTTTCAACTGCATGCGAAAAAGACGAGTTAGCTTCAAATCCAGGCGAAACACATGATTTGCCTGAAATCAATGCGAAGTAGAAGGCTTATCTTCGAATCCATGCGGAACACATGATTTATCTTCAAATCAATGCGAAGTAGAAGGCATAGCTTCAAATCCATGCGAAACAAATGGTTTAGCTTCAAATACTTGTGATATGCACGATTAAGCTTCAACTGCATGCGAAACAAACGAGTTAGATTCAAATCCATGCGAAACACATGATTTAGCTTCAAATAAATGCGAAGTAGAGGACTGATCTTTGAATCCATGCGAAACAAATGGTTTAGCTTCAAATACTTGTGATATAGATGACTGAGCTTCTACTACATGCGAAACAAACGAGTTAGCTTCAAATCCATGGGAAACACAGGATTTAACATCTAATCAATGCGAAGTAGATGGCTTATCTTCGAATACATGCGAAACAAATGGATTAGCTTCATATACTTGTGATATACATGATTTAGCTTCAACAGCATGCGAAATAAACGAGTTAGATCCAAATCCATGCGAAACACATGATTTAGCTTCAAATCAATGCGAAGTAGAAGGGTTATCTTCGAATCCATGCGAAACAAATGGTTTAGCTGCAAATACTTGTGATATACATGATTTAGCTTCAACTGCATGCGAAACAAACGAGTTAACTTCAAGTCCATGCGAAACACATGATTGAGCTTCAAATCCATGCGAAGTGGATGGCTCATCTTCGAATCCATGCGAAACGAATAGTTTAGCTTCAAATACTTGTGATATACATGATTCAGCTTCAACTGCATGCGAAACAAACGAGTTAGCTTCAAATCCATGCGAAACACATGATTTAGCATCAAATGAATGCGAAGTAGAAGGGTTATCTTGGAATCCATGCGAAACAAATGATATAGCCTCAAATACTTGTGATATACATGATTTAGTTTCAACAGCATGCGAAACAAACGAGTTTGTTTCAAATCCATGCGAAACACATGATTTAGCATCAAATGAATGCGAAGTAGAAGGCTGATCTACGAATCCATGCGAAGCAAATGGTTTAGCTTCAAATACTTGTGATATAGATGATTTAGCTTCAACAGAATGCGAAACAAACGAGTTATCTTCAAATCCAAGCGAAACACATGATTTAGCTTCAAATTAATGCGAAGTAGATGGATTATCTTCGAATGCATGCGACAAATGGTTTAGCTTCAAATACTTGTGATGTACATGATTTAGCTTCAACTGCATGCGAAAAAAACGAGTTAGCTTCAAATCCATGCGAAACACATGATTTAGCTTCAAATCAATGCGAATTAGAAGGGTTATCTTCGACTACATGCGAAACATATGATATAGCTTCAAATACTTGTGATATACATGATTTAGCTTCAACAGCATGCTAAACAAACGAGTTAGATTCAAATCCATGCGAAACACATGATTTAGCTTCAAATCAATGCGAAATAGATGGATTATCTTCGAATCCATGCGAAACAAATGGTTTATCTTCAAATACTGGTGATATACATGATTTAGCTTTAACAGCATGCGAAACAAACGAGTTATCTTCAAATCCAATCGAAACACATGATTTAGCTTCAAAGGAATGCGAAGTAGATGGATTATCTTCGAATCCATGCGAAACAAATGGATTAGCTTCAAATACTTGTGATGTTCATGATTTAGCTTCAACTGCATGCGAAAGAAACGAGTTAGCTTCAAATCCATGCGAAACACACGATTTAGCATCTAATCAATGCGAAGTAGACGGCTGATTTTCGAATCCATGCGAAGCAAATGGTTTGGCTTCAAATACTTGTGATACATTTGATTTAGCTTCAACAGCATGCGAAACAAACGAGTTAGATACAAATCCATGCGAAACACATGATTTAGCTTCAAATCAATGCGAAGTAGATGGCTTATCTTCGAATACATGCGAAACAAATGGATTAGCTTCATATACTTGTGATATACATGATTTAGATTCAACAGCCTGCGAAATAAACGAGTTAGATCCAAATCCATGCGAAACACATGATTTAGCTTCAAATCAATGCGAAGTAGAAGGGTTATCTTCGAATCCATGCGAAACAAATGGTTTATCTGCAAATACTTGTGATATACATGATTCAGCTTCAACTGCATGCGAAACAAACGAGTTAACTTCAAGTCCATGCGAAACACATGATTGAGCTTCAAATCCATGCGAAGTGGATGGCTCATCTTCGAATCCATGCGAAACGAATAGTTTAGCTTCAAATACTTGTGATATACATGATTCAGCTTCAACTGCATGCGAAACAAACGAGTTAGCTTCAAATCCATGTGAAACACATGATTTAGCATCAAATCAATGCGAAGTAGAAAGCTGATCTACGAATCAATGCGAAGCAAATGGTTTAGCTTCAAATACTTGTGATACACTTGATTTAGCTTCAACAGCATGCGAAACAAACGAGTTGGATTCAAATCCATGCGAAACAAATGATTTAGCATCAAATCAATGCGAAGTAGAAGGCTGAACTTCGAATCCATGCGAAACAAATGGTTTAGCTTCTAATACTTATGATATACATGATTTACATTCAACAGCAAGCGAAAAAAACGAGTTAGCTTCAAATACTTGTGATATACAAGATTTAGCTTCAACAGCATGCGAAACAAACGTATTAGCTTCAAATCCAAGCGAAAAACATAATATAGCATCAAGTCAACGCGAAGTTGAAGGCTTAGCTTCAAATCCATACGAAACAAATGGTTTAGCTTCAAACACTTGTTTTATACATGATTTAGCTTCAACTGCATACGAAACAGATGGTTCAGCTTCAAATACTTGTGATGAACATGATTTAGCTTCAACTGCATGCGAAAAAAACGAGTTAGCTTCAAATCCATGCGAAACAAACGAGTTAGCTTCAAATCCATGTGAAACACATGATTTAGCATCAAATCAATGCGAAGTAGAAAGCTGATCTACGAATCAATGCGAAGCAAATGGTTTAGCTTCAAATACTTGTGATACACTTGATTCAGCTTCAACAGCATGCGAAACAAACGAGTTAGATTCAAATCCATGCGAAACAAATGATTTAGCATCTAATCAATGCGAAGTAGAAGGCTGATTTTCGAATCCATGCGAAGCAAATGGTTTGGCTTCAAATAATTGTGATACATTTGATTTAGCTTCAACAGCATGCGAAATAAACGAGTTAGATCCAAATCCATGCGAAACACATGATTTAGCTTCAAATCAATGCGAAGTAGAAGGGTTATCTTCGAATCCATGCGAAACAAATGGTTTAGCTGCAAATACTTGTGATATACATGATTTAGCTTCAACTGCATGCGAAACAAACGAGTTAACTTCAAGTCCATGCGAAACACATGATTGAGCTTCAAATCCATGCGAAGTGGATGGCTCATCTTCGAATCCATGCGAAACGAATAGTTTAGCTTCAAATACTTGTGATATACATGATTCAGCTTCAACTGCATGCGAAACAAACGAGTTAGCTTCAAATCCATGCGAAACACATGATTTAGCATCAAATGAATGCGAAGTAGAAGGGTTATCTTCGAATCCATGCGAAACAAATGATATAGCCTCAAATACTTGTGATATACATGATTTAGTTGCAACAGCATGCGAAACAAACGAGTTAGTTTCAAATCCATGCGAAACACATGATTTAGCATCAAATGAATGCGAATTAGAAGGCTGATCTACGAATCCATGCGAAGCAAATGGTTTAGCTTCAAATACTTGTGATATACATGATTTAGCTTCAACAGAATGCGAAACAAACGAGTTATCTTCAAATCCAAGCGAAACACATGATTTAGCTTCAAATTAGTGCGAAGTAGATGGATTATCTTCGAATGCATGCGACAAATGGTTTAGCTTCAAATACTTGTGATGTACATGATTTAGCTTCAACTGCATGCGAAAAAAACGAGTTAGCTTCAAATCCATGCGAAACACATGATTTAGCTTCAAATCAATGCGAATTAGAAGGGTTATCTTCGAATACATGCGAAACATATGATATAGCTTCAAATACTTGTGATATACATGATTTAGCTTCAACAGCATGCTAAACAAACGAGTTAGATTCAAATCCATGCGAAACACACGATTTAGCTTCAAATCAATGCGAAGTAGAAGGCTTATCTTCGAATCCATGCGAATCAAATGTTTTAGCTTCAAATACTTGTGCTATACATGATTTAGCTTCAACTGCATGCGAAATAAACGAGTTAGCTTCAAAGCCATGCGAAACACATGATTTCGCAATAAATCAATGCGAAGTAGAAGGCTTATCTTCGAATCCATGCGAAACAAATGGTTTAGCTTCAAATACTTGTGATATACATCATTTAGCTTCAACTGCATGCTAAACAAACGAGTTAGCTTCAAATCCAGCGAAAAACATGATTTAAATTCAAATCAACGTGAAGTAGAAGGCTTAGCTTCAAACCCACGCGAAACGAAAGGTTTAGCTTCAAATACTCGCCAATATAAGTGGTATAGCTTCAAATGCAGGCGAAACAAACGAGTTACCATCAGATGCATGTGAAACACATGATTTAGATTCAAATACTTGCGATATAAATGAAATAGCTTCAAATGCAGACCAAACGATTGAGTTATCTTCAAATTCATGCGAAACACATGATTTAGCATCAAATCAGTGCGACGTAGAAGGCTTAGCTTCAAATCAATGCGGATCAAATGGTTTAGAATCAGATACTTGTGATAAACATGTTTTAGCTTCAACTGCATGCGAAACAAACGTAATAGCTTCAAATCCATGCGACACAAATGCTTTAGCTTCATATACTTGCGATATAAGTGATATAGCTTCAAATGCAGGCGACACAAACGAGTGAGCTTCAAATCCTTCCGTAACACATGATTCAGCTTCAAATCAATGCGAAGTAGAAGGCATAGCTTCAAATCCATGCGAAACAAATGGTTTAGCTTCAAGTACTTGCGATATACATGATTTAGCTTCAAAAGCAGGCGAAACGAACGAGTTAGCTTCAAATCCATGCGAAACACATGATTTAGCTTCCAATCAATGCGAACTAGAAGGCTTAGCTTCAAATCCATGCGGAACGAATAATTGAGCTTCAAACACTTACGAATATAAGTGATATAGCTTCGAAAGGAGCCGAAACAAACGAGTTAGATTCAAATCCATGCGAAACACATGGTTTAGCTTAATATTCATGTGAAACAAATGGTTCAGCTTCAAATACTTGTGATATACATGATTTAGCTTCAATTGCATGCGAAACAAACGAGTTAGCTGCAAATCCATCCGAAACGCATGATTTAGATTCAAATCAATGAGAAGTACAAGGCTTAGCTTCTAATCAAGGCGAAACGATTGACTGAGCTTCAAATACTTGCGAATATGTGATATAGCTTCAAATGCAGGCGAAACAAACGAGTTAGCTTCAAATACATGCGAAATACATGATTTAGCTTCAATTTAATGCGAAGTAGAAGGCATATCTTCGAATCCATTCGAAACAAATAGTTCAGCTTCAAATACTTGTGATATACATGATTCAGCTTCAACAGCATGCGAAACAAACGAGTTAGCTTCAAATTCATGGAAACACAGGATTTAGCTTCAAATCAATGCGAAGTAGAAGTCTGATCTTCGAATCCATGCGAAACAAATGGTTCAGCTTCAAATACTTGTGATATACATGATTTAGCTTCAACTCCATGCGAAACAAACGAGTTATCTTCAAATCCATGCGAAACACATGATTTAGTTTCAAATTAATGCGTAGTAGAAAACTAATCTTCGAATCAATGCGAAACAAATGGTTCAGCTTCAAATACTTGTGATATACATGATTTAGATTCAACTGCATGACAATCAAACGAGTTAGCTTCAAATCCTAGCAAAACACATGATTTAGCTTCAAATCAGTGCGAAGTAGATGGCTTAGCATCAAATCCATGCGAAACGTAAGATTTAGCTTCAAATACTCGCCAATATAAGTGGTATAGCTTCAAATGCAGGCGAAACAAACGAGTTACCATCAGATGCATGTGAAACACATGATTTAGCTTCAAATCAATGCGAAGCAGAAGGCTGATCCTCGATTCCATTCGAAACAAATGGTTTTGCTTCAAATACTTGTGATATACATCATTTAGCTTCAACTGCATGCGAAACAAACGAGTTAGCTTCAAATCCAGCGAAAAACATGATTCAACTTCAAAACAATGCGAAGTAGAAGGCTTAGATTGAAATCTATGAGAAACAACTGGTTTAGCTTCAAATACTTGTGATATACATGATTTAGCTTCAACAGCATGCGAAAGAAACGAGTTAGATTCAAATCCATGCGAAACACATGATTTAGCTTCAAATTCATGCGAAGTAGAAGGCTTATCTTCGAAACCATGAGAAACAAATGGTTTAGCTTCAAATACTTGTGTTATACATGATTTAGCTTCAACAGCATGCGAAACGAACGAGTTAGATTCAAATCCATGCGAAACATGATTTAGCTTCAAATCGATGCGAAGTAGAAGGTTTATCTTCGAATCCATGTGAAACAAATGGTTCAGCTTCAAATACTTGTGATATACATGATTTAGCTTCAACTCCATGCGAAACAAACGAGTTATCTTCAAATCCATGCGAAACACATGATTTAGATTCAAATTAATGCGTAGTAGAAAACTAATCTTCGAATCAATGCGAAACAAATGGTTCAGCTTCAAATACTTGTGATATACATGATTTAGATTCAACTGCATGACAATCAAACGAGTTAGCTTCAAATCCTAGCAAAACACATGATTTCGCTTCAAATCTGTGCGAAGTAGATGGGTTAGCATCAAATCCATGCGAAACGTAAGATATAGCTTCAAATACTCGCCAATATAAGTGGTATAGCTTCAAATGCAGGCGAAACAAACGAGTTACCATCAGATGCATGTGAAACACATGATTTAGCTTCAAATCAATGCGAAGCAGAAGGCTGATCCTCGATTCCATTCGAAACAAATGGTTTTGCTTCAAATACTTGTGATATACATCATTTAGCTTCAACTGCATGCGAAACAAACGAGTTAGCTTCAAATCCAGCGAAAAACATGATTCAACTTCAAAACAATGCGAAGTAGAAGGCTTAGATTCAAATCTATGAGAAACAACTGGTTTAGCTTCAAATACTTGTGATATACATGATTTAGCTTCAACAGCATGCGAAAGAAACGAGTTAGATTCAAATCCATGCGAAACACACGATTTAGCTTCAAATTCATGCGAAGTAGAAGGCTTATCTTCGAAACCATGAGAAACAAATGGTTTAGCTTCAAATACTTGTGTTATACATGATTTAGCTTCAACAGCATGCGAAACGAACGAGTTAGCTTCAAATCCATGCGAAACAGATGATTTAGCTTCAAATCAATGCGAAGTAGAAGGCTGATTCTCGAATCCATGCGAATCAAATGTTTTAGCTTCAAATACTTCTGCTATACATGATTTAGCTTCAACTGCATGCGAAATAAACGACTTAGCTTCAAATCCATGCGAAACACATGATTTTGCATTAAATCAATGCGAAGTAGAAGGCTTATCTTCGAATCCATGCGAAACAAATGGTTTAGCTTCAAATACTTGTGATATACATCATTTAGCTTCAACTGCATGCTAAACAAACGAGTTAGCTTCAAATCCAGCGAAAAACATGATTTAAATTCAAATCAACGTGAAGTAGAAGGCTTAGTTTCAAATCTATGAGAAACAAATGGTTTAGCTTCAAATACTTGTGATATACATGATTTAGCTTCAGCAGCATGCGAAATAAACGAGTTAGATTCAAATCCATGCGAAACACATGATTTAGCTTCAAATTCATGCGAAGTAGAAGGCTTATCTTCGAAACCATGAGAAACAAATGGTTTAGCTTCAAATACTTGTGATATACATGATTTAGCTTCAACAGCATGCGAAACGAACGAGTTAGATTCAAATCCATGCGAAACATGATTTAGCTTCAAATCGATGCGAAGTAGAAGGGTTATCTTCGAATCCATGAGAAAGAAATGATTTAGCTTCAAGTCCTTGTGATATACATGATTTAGCTTCAACAGCATGCGAAACAAACGAGTTAGCTTCAAATCCATGCGAAACAGATGATTTAGCTTCAAATCAATGCGAAGTAGAAGGCTGATCCTCGAATCCATGCGAATCAAATGTTTTAGCTTCAAATACTTGTGCTATACATGATTTAGCTTCAACTGCATGCGAAATAAACGAGTTAGCTTCAAAGCCATGCGAAACACATGATTTAGCTTCAAATCAATGCGAAGTAGAAGGCTTAGTTTCTAATCCAAGCGAAACACATTATTTAGCTTCAAATCAATGCGAAGTAGAGACTGATCATTGAATCCATGCGAAACAAATGGTTTAGCTTAAAATACTTGTGATATAGATGATTTAACTTCAACTGCATGCGAAAAAAACGAGATAGCTTCAAATCCAAACGAAACACATAATTCATCTTCAAATCAATGCGAAGTAGAAGTCTTACCTTCAAATCCATGGGAAACACAGGATTTAGCTTCAAATCAATGCGAAGTAGAAGCCTTACCTTCTAATCCATGCCAATCACACGGTTTAGCTTCAAATACTTGTGATATACATGATTTAGCTTCAACAGCATGCGAAACAAACGAGTTAGCTTCAAATCCATGTGAAACATATGATTTAGCATCAAATCAATACGAAGTAGAAGTCTTACCTTCAAACCCATGCCAATCATACGGTTTAGCTTCAAATACTTGTGATATACATGATTTAGCTTCAACTGCATGCGAAAAAAACGAGTTAGATTCAAAGCCATGCGAAACGCATGATTTAGCTTCAAATAAATGCGAAGTAGAGGACTGATCTTTGAATCCATGCGAAACAAATGGTTTAGCTTCAAATACTTGTGATATACATGATTTAGCTTCGACTGCATGCGAAACAACCGAGTTAGATTCAAATCCAGGCGAAACACATGATTTTGCTTCAAATCAATGCGAAGTAGAAGGCTTATCTTCGAATCCATGCGAAACAAATGGTTTAGCTTCAAATAATTGTGATATACATGATTTACATTCAACAGCAAGCGAAACAAACGAGTGAGCCTCAAATCTATGCGAAGCACATGATTTAGCATCTAATCAAATACGAAGTAGAAGTCTGATCTTCGAATCCATGCGAAACAAATGGTTTAGATTCAAATACCTGTGAAATACATGATTTAGCTTCAACTGCAAGCGAAAAAAACGAGTTAGCTTCAAATCCAAGAGAATGACATGATTTAGCTTCAAATCAATGCGTAGCAGAAAGCTGATCATCGAATCCATGCGAAACAAATGGTTTAGCATCAAATACTTCCGATATACATGATTTAGCTTCAACAGCATGAGAAACATACGAGTTACCTTCAAATCCATTTGAAACACATGATATAGCTTCAAATCAATACGAAGCAGAAGGCTTATATTCGAATCCATGCGAAACAACTGGTTCAGCTTCAAATACTTGTGATATACTTGATTTAGCTACAACAGCATGCGAAATAAACGAGTTAGATTCAAATTCATGCGAAACATATGATTTAAATTCAAATCAATGCGAAGTAGAAGGCTTATCTTCGAGTCCATGCGAAACAAATGGTTTAGCTTCAAGTACCTGTGATATACATGATTTAGTTTCAACTGCATGCGAAAAAGACGAGTTAGCTTCAAATCCAGGCGAAACACATGATTTGCCTGAAATCAATGCGAAGTGGAAGGCTTATCTTCGAATCCATGCGGAACACATGATTTATCTTCAAATCAATGCGAAGTAGAAGGCATAGCTTCAAATCCATGCGAAACAAATGGTTTAGCTTCAAATACTTGTGATATGCACGATTAAGCTTCAACTGCATGCGAATCAAACGAGTTAGCTTCAAATCCATGTGAAACATATGATTTAACTTCAAATCAATGCGAAGTAGAAGTCTGATCTTCGAATCCATGCGAAACAAATGGTTTATCTTCAAACACCTGTGATATACATGATTCAGCTTCAACTGCATGCGAAACAAACGAGTTAGATTCAAATCCATGCGAAACACATCATTTAGCTTCAAATCAATCCGAAGTAGAGGGCTGATCTTTGAATTCATGCGAAACAAATGGTTTAGCTTCAAACACCTGTGATATACATGATTTAGCTTCAACAGCATGCGAAACAAACGAGTTAGATTCAAATCCATGCGAAACACATGATTTAGCTTCAAATCCGTGTGAAGTAAATGGGTTATCTTCGAATCCATGCGACACCAATGGTTTAGCTTCATACACATGTGATATACATGATTCAGCTTCGACTGCATGCGAAACAAACGAGTTAGATTCAAATCCATGCGAAACACATGATTTAGCTTCAAATAAATGCGAAGTAGAGGACTGATCTTTGAATCCATGCGAAACAAATGGTTTAGCTTCAAATACTTGTGATATACATGATTTAGCTTCAGCAGCATGCGAAATAAACGAGTTAGATTCAAATCCATGCGAAACACATGATTTAGCTTCAAATTCATGCGAAGTAGAAGGCTTATCTTCGAAACCATGAGAAACAAATGGTTTAGCTTCAAATACTTGTGATATACATGATTTAGCTTCAACAGCATGCGAAACGAACGAGTTAGATTCAAATCCATGCGAAACATGATTTAGCTTCAAATCGATGCGAAGTAGAAGGGTTATCTTCGAATCCATGAGAAAGAAATGATTTAGCTTCAAGTCCTTGTGATATACATGATTTAGCTTCAACAGCATGCGAAACAAACGAGTTAGCTTCAAATCCATGCGAAACAGATGATTTAGCTTCAAATCAATGCGAAGTAGAAGGCTGATCCTCGAATCCATGCGAATCAAATGTTTTAGCTTCAAATACTTGTGCTATACATGATTTAGCTTCAACTGCATGCGAAATAAACGAGTTAGCTTCAAAGCCATGCGAAACACATGATTTAGCTTCAAATCAATGCGAAGTAGAAGGCTTAGTTTCTAATCCAAGCGAAACACATTATTTAGCTTCAAATCAATGCCAAGTAGAAGTCTTAGCTTCAAATCCATGCGAAACGAATAATTTAGCTTCAAATACTTGCGAAAACAACTGATATAGATTCAAATGCAGGCGAATCAAACAAGTTAGCTTCAAATCCATGCGAAACACATGATTTAGCATCTTATCAATGCGAAGTAGCAGGCTTAGATTCAAATCCATGCGTATCAAACGGTTTAGCTTCAAATGCTTGTGATACACATGATTTAGCTTCAAACGCAGGCGAAACAAACGAGTTAACTTCAAATCCATGCGAAACACATGATTTAGCTTCAAATGAATGCGAACTAGAAGGCATAGCTTCAATTACATGAGAAACAAATGATTTAGCTTCAGATAATTGCGATATAAGTGATATAGACTCAAAAGCAGCCGAAACAATCGAGTGAGCTTCAAATCCATGCGAAACACAAGATTAAGCTTCAAATCAATGCGATGTAGAAGGCATAGCATCAAATCCATGCGAAACACATGATTTAGCTTCAAATTCATGCGAAACACATGGTTTAGCTTAATATTCATGCGAAACAGATGGTTTAGATTCAGATATTTGTGATAAACATGATTTAGCTTCAACTGCATGCGAAACAAACGAGTTACATTCAAATCCAAGCGAAACACATGATTTAGCTTCAAATCAATGCGAAGTAGAAGGGTTATCTTTGAATCCATTGGAAACATAGGATTTAGCTTCAAATCAATGCGAAGTAGAAGTCTGATCTTCGAATCCATACGAAACAAATGGATTAGCTTCAAATACATGTGATATACTTGATTTAGCTTCAACTGCATGCGAAACAAACGAGTTAGCGTCAAATCCATTTGAAACACATGATTTAGCTTCAAATGAATGCGAAGTAGAAGGGTTATCTTCGAATCGATGCGAAACGAATGGTTTAGCTTCATACACCTGTGATATACATGATTTAGTTTCAACTGCATGCGAATCAAACGAGTTAGCTTCAAATCCATGCGAAACACATAATTTAACATCAAATTCCTTCGAAACACATGGTTTCGATTAATATTCATGCGAAACGACTGGTTCAGCTTCAAATATTTGTGATATACTTGATTTATCTACAACAGCATGCGAAATAAACGAGTTAGCTTCAAATCCATGCGAAACACATGATTTAGCAACAAATCAATACGAAGTAGAAGGCTTATATTCGAATCCATGCGAAACAAATGATTTAGCTTCAAACACCTGTGACATACATGATTTAGCTTCAACTGCATGCGAAACAAACGAGTTAGCTTCAAATCCATTTGAAACACATGATTTAGCTTCAAACGAATGCGAAGTAGAAGGGTTATCTTCGAATCGATGCGAAACGAATGGTTTAGCTTCATACACCTGTGATATACATGATTTAGCTTCAACCGCATGCGAAACAAACGAGTTAGCTTCAAATCCATGCGAAACACATGATTTAGCTTCAAATCAATGCGAAGTAGAAGGGTTATCTTCGAATCCATGGGAAACATAGGATTTAGGGTCAAATCAATGCGAAGTAGATACCTAACCTTCAAATCCATGCCAATCATACGGTTTAGCTTCAAATACTTGTGATATACATGACTTAGTTTCAACAGCATGCGAAATAAACGAGTTAGCTTCAAATCCATGCGAAACACATTATTTAGCATCAAATCAATACGAAGTAGAAGGCTTATATTCGAATCCATGCGAAACAAATGGTTTAGCTTCAAATGCTTGAGATATAAATGATTTAGCTTCAACTGCATGCGAAAGAAAGGAGTTAGCTACAAATCCAAGCGAAACACATGATTTAGCATCAAATCAATGCGAAGTAGAAGGCTTATCTTCGAATCCATGCGAAACAAATGGTTTAGCTTCAAATGCTTGAGATATAAATGATTTAGCTTCAACTGCATGCGAAAGAAAGGAGTTAGCTACAAATCCTTGCGAAACACATGATTTAGCTTCAAATCATTCCAAAGTAGATGGCTTAGCATCAAATCCATGCGAAATAAATGAGTTACCTTCAAATACTTGTGATATAAATGAAATAGCTTGAAATGCATTCGAAACAAACGAGTTTGCTTCAAATCCATGCGATTCGAATGATTTAGCTTCACATACTTGTGAATATAAGTGATAATGCTTGAAATGCAGGCTAAACGAATAAGTTAGCAAGAAATCCATGCGTAACACATGATTTATCTTCAAATCAATGCGAAGTAGAAGGCTTAGCTTCAAATCCAAGCGAAACAAATTATTTAGCTTCAAATCAATGCGGTGTAGAATGCTGATCTTCGAATCCATGCGAAACAAATGGTTTAGCTTCAAATACTTGTGATATACAAGATTTAGCTTCAACAGCATGCGAAACAAACGCGTTAGCTTCAAATCCATGCGAAACACATGATTTAGCTTCATATCAATGCGAAGTAGAAGGCTGATCTTCGAATCAACACGAAACAGATAGATTAGCTTCAAATACTTGTGATATACATGATTTACATTCAACAGCAAGCGAAACAAACGAGTTAGCTTCAAATCCATGCGAAACACATGATTTAGCTTCAAATCAATGCGGTGTAGAAGGCTGATCTTCGAATCCATACGAAACAAATGGATTAGCTTCAAATACTTGTGATATACTTGATTTAGCTTCAACAGCATGCGAAACAAACGTGTTAGCTTCAAATCCATGTAAAACACATGATTTTGCGTCAAATCAAAGCGAAGTCGAAGGCTGATCTTCGAATCAACACGAAACAGATGGTTTAGCTTTAAATACTTGTAATATACATGATTTAGCTTCAACAGCATGCGAAACAAACGTGTTAGCTTCAAATCCATGCGGAACACATGATTTAGCTTCAATTCAATGCGAAGTAGAAGGCTTATCTTCGAATCCATGCGAAACAAATGGTTTAGCTTCAAATACTTGTGATATACAAGATTTAGCTTCAACAGCATGCGAAACAAACGCGTTAGCTTCAAATCCATGCGAAACACATGATTTAGCTTCATATCAATGCGAAGTAGAAGGCTGATCTTCGAATCCACACGAAACAGATGGTTTAGCTTCAAATACTTGTAATATACATGATTTAGCTTCAACAGCATGCGAAACAAACGTGTTAGCTTCAAATCCATGTGAAACAAATTATTTAGCTTCAAATCAATGCGGTGTAGAAGGCTGATCTTCGAATCCATGCGAAACAAATGGTTTAGCTTCAAATACTTGTGATATACAAGATTTAGCTTCAACAGCATGCGAAACAAACGCGTTAGCTTCAAATCCATGCGAAACACATGATTTAGCTTCATATCAATGCGAAGTAGAAGGCTGATCTTCGAATCCACACGAAACAGATAGATTAGCTTCAAATACTTGTGATATACATGATTTACATTGAACAGCAAGCGAAACAAACGAGTTAGCCTCAAATCCATGCGAAACACATGATTTAGCATCAAATCATTGCGAAGTAGAAGGCTTATCTTCGAATCCATGCGAAACAAATGGTTTAGCTTCAAATGCTTGAGATATAAATGATTTAGCTTCAACTGCATGCGAAAGAAAGCAGTTAGCTACAAATCCTTGCGAAACACATGATTTAGCTTCAAATCATTCCAAAGTAGATGGCTTAGCATCAAATCCATGCGAAATAAATGAGTTACCTTCAAATACTTGTGATATAAATGAAATAGCTTGAAATGCATGCGAAACAAACGAGTTTGCTTCAAGTCCAAGCGAAAAACATGATTTAGTATCAAGTCAACGCGAAGTTGAAGGCTTAGCTTCAAATCCATGCGAAACGTATGATTTAGCTTCACATACTTGTGAATATAAGTGATAATGCTTGAAATGCAGGCGACACAAACGAGTTAGCTTCGAATCCATGCGAAACACATGATTTAGCTTCAAATCAATGCGAAGTAGAAGGCTTAGCTTCAAATCCATGCGAACCAATGATTTAGTTTCAATTCAATGCGAGGTAGAAGGCTTATCTTCGAATCCATGCGAAACAAATGGTTTAGCTTCAAATGCTTGAGATATAAATGATTTAGCTTCAACTGCATGCGAAATAAACGAGTTAGCTTCAAATCCATGCGAAACACATGATTAAGCTTCAAATCAATGCGAAGCAGAAGGCTGATCCTCGAATCCTTGCGAATAAAATGTTTTAGTTTCAAATACTTGTGATATACATGATTTAGCTTCAACTGCATGCGAAATAAACGAGTTAGCTTCAAATCCATGCGAAACACATGATTTTGCTTTAAATCAATGCGAAGTAGAAGGCTTATCTTCGAATCCATGCGAAACAAATGGTTTAGCTTCAAATACTTGTGATATACATCATTTAGCTTCAACTGCATGCGAAGCAAACGAGTTAGCTTCAAATCCAGCGAAAAACATAATTTAAATTCAAACCAACGTAAAGTAGAATGCTTAGCTTCAAATCCACGCGAAACGAAAGATTTAGCTTCAAATACTTGCCAATATAAGTGATATAGCTTCAAATGCAGACGAAACAAACTAGTTAGCTTCTAATCCAAACGAAACACATGATTTAGCTTTAAATTCATGCGAAACACATGGTTTAGATACAAATACTTGTGATATACATGATTTAGCTTCAACTGTATGCGAAACAAACGATTTAGCTTCTAATTCATTGCGAGACACATGATTTAGCTTCAAATTCATTTGAAACAAACGATTTAGATTAAAATTCATCCGACACATATGATTTAGCTTCGAATTCAAGCGGGACACATGATTTAGCTTCAAATTCATGCGAAACACGTGATTTAGTTTCAAAACCATGCGAAACACATGATTCAGCTTCGAATTCTCGCGAAACACATTATTTATCTTCAAGTGTATGCGAAACACATGATTCAGCTTCGAATTCATGCGGAACACATTACTTAGCTTCAAATCCATGCGAAATACATGATTTAGCTTCAAATGCATACGAAACAAACGATTTAGCTTCAAATTCATGCGAGACACATGATTTGTTTTCGAATTCATGCCAAACGAGTGTTTTAGCTTCAAATTCAATCAGAACACACGTTTTAGCTTCGAATTCATGCGAAACAAATTAGTTATCTTCAAATCTAGGCGAAATACATAGATTTAGCTTCAAATTGATACGAAACAAATGAATTAGCTTCAAATTCATGCGAAGCACACGATCTAGCTTCAAATTCATGCGAAACGCGTGTTTCAGCTTCAAATTCATTCGAAACAAACGATTTAGCTTCAACTTCATACGAAACATATGAATTAGCTTCCGATTCATGCGAGACACATGATTAAGCTTCAAATTCATGCGAGAGACATGATTAAGCTTCAAATTCATGGAATACACATGGCTTAGCTTCAAATGCATACGAAACAAACGCTTTAGCCCCAAATTCATTCGAGACACATGATTTAGCTTCAAATTCATACGAATCACGTGATTTAGCTTCAAATTCATTCGAAACACATGATTCAGCTTCGAACTCATGCGAAACACATTATCTAGCTTAAAATCCATGCGATATACATGACTTTGCTTCAAATGTATACGAAACAAACGATTTAGCGTCAAATTCATAGGAAACATATGAATTAGCTTCAAGTTCGTGCGAGGCACTTGATTTAGCTTCAAATTCATGGTATACACATGACTTAGCTTCAAATGCATACGAAACAAACGATTTAGCGTCAAATTGATAGGAATCATATGACCATGAAACATATCGACCATGTGCTTTGGGGCGATCGGAAAGATCTCTTCAACACGGAGCGGGTTGCAGGCCCATACCCTAGCCGATTTCAAGGATCCCAAGCACGTGGCCCTCCGCCATAAAACCCTCGCTCATCAATCCTCAACAGCATTGATGATTTACGTTGCTTTACGTTGTGTCGCGTTGTTGCTCAAAACAGTATTACGTTGTTCTACGTTGTTATACATTGTTTTTACGTTGTTTTAAATTGTGTTTACGCTGTTTTACGTTGTTATACCTTGCTTTACATGCTTTTACGTTGTTATGCATTGTTTTACTTTGTTTCGCATGATGATTTACGTTGTTTTACGATGCATTACTTTCTTTGCGTTGTTCTGCGTTGTTGCTTAAAACGGTATTACGTTGTTTGATGTTGTTATACATTGTTTTTACGTTCTTTTATATTGTTTTACATTGCTTTGCTTTCTGTTACCCAGTTTTTCTTTGCGACGGATTGATGATTTACGTTGCTTTAGGATGCTTTACGTTCTTTGCATTGTTCCGCGTTGTTTTTTCAAACAGTATTACGTTGTTCTACGTTATTATACATTGTTTTTATGTTTTTTTATATCTGTTTACATTACGTTCACATTACGTTGTGTGTTTCTTGGTCGCATTGATGGTTTACGTAGTTTAACATTGTTTTTCTTCGTCTTGCGTTGATTATTTTCGATGATTTACGTTGTTTCACGTTGTTGCTTGAAACTGTATTACGTTGCTTCACGTTGTTATACATTGTGTTTACGTTGTTTTATATTGTTTTACATTGCTTTACGTTGTGTTACGTTGTTTCCATTTTTTTCGCATTGATGATTTACGTTGCGTTACGATGCTTTACGTTCTTTGCATTGTTCCGCGTTGTTGTATAAAACAACGAAAAAACAATGTATAACAACGTAAAATAACGTAATACTGTTTTAAACATCAACACGGAACATTCCAAAGAACGTAAGTCATCGTAAAACAACGTGAATCATCAATGCGAGACAAAGTAAAACAAGGTAACGCAACGTAAAACAATGTAAAACAATATAAAACGACGTAAAAACAATGTATAATAACGTAAAACAACGTAATACTGTTTTAAACAACAACGTGAGACAACGTAAGACAACGTAAAGCAAGGGAAAAGAACGTAAAGCAACGAAAAAACAAAGTAAAACAACGCGTAAAATAATTTAAATCATCAATGCGTGACAAAGTAAAGCAACTTGATGCAACGTAAAGCAACGTAAAACAATATAAAACAACCTAAAAACAAAGCATAACAACGCAGAGGAACATAAAACTGTTATAAACAACAACGTGAGACAAGGTGAAATAACGTAAAGCAAGGTAAAACACGTAAAACAACATAAATGATGAATGCGAAACGAAGTGAAACAACGTAAAGATGGAGGTTGGAAAGGTGGAGGGAGGTAACAGGTGGAGGTAGAGATAGAGATAGAGGTACATACGTAGCGGTAGAGGTAGAGGTACATGCGTAGAGGTAGCATTTGAGGTAAATGCGTCGAGGTAGAGTTAGAGGTACATGCGTAGAGGTAGAGGTAGAGGTACATGCGTAGAGGTAGAGGTAGAGGTACAGGGGTAGAAGTAGAGGTATATGTACAGACGTAGAGGTGGAAGTAGAGCTAGAGGGAGAATTGCAGGCGTTGATATAGAGGTAGAGATAGAGGTTCATGCGTAGAGGAAGAGGTAGAGGTTCAAGCGTAGAGGTAAGGGTAGAGGTAGAGGTAGTGGTACAGACGTAAAGGTAGAAGTCGAGTTATAAGCGTAAATGTAGAGGTAGAGGTAGAGGTGGAGGCACATGCGTAGAGGTAGAGGTTGAGGTAGAGTTAGAGGTGGCGGCACATGCGTAGAGGTAGAAGTTGAGGTGGAGGTACATGCGTAGTGGTAGAGGTAGTGGTGGAGATAGAGGTAGAGGTAGATGTACAGGCGTTGAGGTAGTGGTAGAGGTACCTGGCGCAAGGGTAGAGGTAGAGGTAGAGGTAGAGGTACAGGCGTAGGGGTAGAGGGGATGTTCGGACACTTTTTAATGCATGGAAAATGTAATGACATTGAAACGTTAAGAGGCTCAATTTAGCAGACAATCGCCGAAACAATATTTTCATAAATTAAAATTGGTTGAAATGGTAAAGAGAAATTTAAAACAGAAACCATACCTTTTTAACTTTTTTTATTTGAGTGATTAAATTATGTATAACATGTCATAAAAGGAATCCAATTGTTATTTCAATCTATTGGTTAACTCTATAAAGAAATAATTGTACCGTACGAAGAAATAATTGCGTAATTATGAAGAAATAATTGCGCATGAGGTACAGTAAATTCTCTCCAATGGTCCCTCAGCTTCGAAATGAAAATGGACAATTTAGGAAGAGGAGATACGATTATTCGAGCATCGTGGCTCGTTTTTATAGTAAACAATTGTAAAAACAAGCCACAAGATCTTTTATTACTCGTGTTTAATAATCGTAATAATCGAAATTAATAATCGTAATAAATATCGTATTTAATAATCATATCTCCTCTCCCAAATTGCCCATTTTTGTGCACAATCTGTGCGTCAATTAGGTAGAATTTACTACAGTTTCGACTAATAAATGTACAATCCTATATTCCACGGTCGGCTAATAGCAAACCCGGAATCAAGGACGCATTTCCCAGAATCCTCTTAACGAAGGAAGCGGAACCCTTCCGGAGGTGGAAATTTCCACGGTGGCCTGGATCCTCGGAGCGAGGGTGGTGCGAGAAGGGGCTGGGCGAAGGCGACGGAGACAGCAATCCGCGAAGGAGGACGCGAAAAGCGATGGGAAAACGTGGCGTCGTACGGGAGTACCGAGGATTGGTCGAAGAAGAGGGGCGAGCGAGATCGCGAGGGTGGGAGATGTGGAAAGAAGATAAAAGTAAGACTTACCCTTGCCAGAGTTCCGCTTCCTCGCCCGTGTTTCCATGACGTTGACCCGAGAGGTTCCTCCGTCGTCGACGAAGAGAACGACGCCCCGCGCCACGCCGCCCGGCGGCGTCGTCCCGCTGACGTTCGAACTCGCCGCCGACGCGCGAATACGTGCCTCGATCGCGTGTGTCGCAGCCTCATACCAGACCTCCCGCTCTGCGAACAGACATTTTTCTCCATTCAGGGAATGATTTGTATCGTAATCCCCTCTCCCCCCACGAGCATCGAACCTATCTTAATTGAATCTATAGTCCGGGCGCGCTCGACCGAGCTATGAATTTACGTGGAAAAGTATCACTCGTCGGAAACGGCTTCTTATCTTAGCTTGTAATGATGTTGATAACAGAGAAAATTTACTTTGGCGAGTTTCTCGAATTTCATTACCCGTAGAACTCCGTTTTTGCGAGCTCGACGGCAGGCTATAGAATCTGCGCAGGGTGGTGGGGCCAGTTACTGAGTGCTAGTAAATTACTTTGTGTTTTGTTTATATTCGAACGTAATTAACTTCTTTTTTTATTAAAAATGTGTAACACCCTACGGGTTTATTAACAATATATTTTGTAATATATTATTACAAAATTAATATTACGTGTACAATATATTGTACAATATTATTACATATTACTTTGGATATATGAAACTTGTCAAGTATTGTATCTAACGCTCAAGGATAACAATTAACTTCATGTTTGTCGAATAAGGTATATCACATTTTTGTATTTAAATTGAAATTGATTGTTTCTTTGTTAAAATAAAACATGCAAAAGACAAAAGTTCTTAAAATACGGAAATTGTTTGAATTTTTAGTACTGAATTAGCGAGACCTCCTGTCAAGAGCTTGCGAAAAAGCTTAACAAAATGGCGAACGAATGAAGATCAATGTTCGGTAAAATAAATCGTTGCAGTCCCTTTGAAAGGTGTAAGTTATTGTAATTTACTGTATATGTTTGATTTTCTTCATATTTTGTTTAAATACTTCTATGAATTACAAATATGATATAAATATCGAAGTATATATCCTTCTTTAAACAGTTAGTTGTCTTCGACAAGTATACTCGTCATGAAGAAATGGCCATAATCTATGTTACGACGAGTATACTCGTTACGAAGAAATAGCAAAAATTTATGTCACGACGAGTATACTCGTCACGAAGAAATAGCAAGAATTTATGTCACGATGAGTACGTTTGTCATGAAGGAATCACAAAAATTTATGTTACGACGAGTATACTCGCCATAAAGAAATAACAAGAATTTAGGTTACGAGTATACTCGTCACAAACAAGTAACCGATTAACAGTGCTGTTAGATTGCTTTCAACTTACCAAAAATCGCAAAAATGAAAACGAACGTCTAGTCAACTCTTGTTTGTTGCTCTCAAGATAGTGAATGTTTATATCGTATAAATAAAATATTGCATAAAATTCTCTGCATTTAGTGTTTCATATTCCGCCGATCGCTCTCGCCACACACGCATAAAATCCGCAGCCCGCTCGTTACACTGTCAGCCATATTGAATCTCCGTCTGTTCCGCCGATTCCCTCGACGCTAATGTATTAAACGTTTAAATATTTTAATGCGGCAAATGGACATTCTCGATAACGGAAACCGAACTGTATCAAGATGTTATTAGCTGCCGAGGGGGATTCGCGAGCGCTGAAAACGTGGAACGACGATGATGCTAATCTTTAAGTACCGTGCTTCTTCCCGGGCCAGCTCGGCTACGTTGGAATTGTCATGTTGCAGGCTGAAATCGCGCCCCCTGTCTGCGACAGAAGCGTTTCTCGTTTGAATGCTGCCGAAGGGGCCGGATATATTAATTGAATCTGTTAGTAAAACGGACCGAGTTCAAATTATTCCGCGGAAGTCGTTTGCCGCTGTTACCCGCGGAAAAAAGATCGCCTCGCCAGCGCGACGAAAGCCGCCCTGAGACCCCTAACGGTCATATGAGCGCTGGCTTTTAATACGGGAAAATTACGTTAACCGAGTCAAAAAAGGAACAGAACGACGGAGATTAGAGTCTTCTAAGGGTCGCGTAAAAATCGTGGAATTTCGCCGAGAGTCTGATAACTTTCAGGGCGACTCGAAGGGAGAATAACCAACGGAAATCGTCGACTCTTAAAGCGTCCGATAAAATGGGAAAATAGAATGCATCGAACGGACAAAATTCTTATCAATTATCACAACGTTAAATTAATTTCTCCGTCCGTGTTTCACTCGATTATTATGTCTGACCGCTTCGCCGGACACAGATGCAACTAATTTTACATAATTAAATTGTACTTAACATTACTCGTGTTATACGAATTCATTTGATAATTAACCAACCGGCACGGAAATAATCAACGATCTAATTGTACGAAATTCTTTTCTTTTCTTTTTTGCAATTATGTGGAGCGTATTTGTTAAACTCACTAATTATTTTAATTGTGCACACTCGTTACACGTCTACGATAAATTGTCTGAAAATTTTATGAAAAATTGAAATTGTAAGCATTAATTGCAAGATTCTGGAGCTACGTAGAGATTTCATTCGTTTTCGAATTATTTTATTCTGTTGAAAATAAAATAACGGTATTTTTGTATCGTTTACTTAATTTTTCTTCTCCGTTTTCCGTTTGACCTACTCATTTTTGTCACAAATGCATAAAATCCGCGCTCTAATGATAAGAGCACACGTTCCAACCGGCGTAAAATAACTTTTGTTCGTCCTCGCTGTATCCTTCGTTTTATTAGTTTATAAAAGTAACAATGCGATATTTGTTCTGATTTTTAACAAATATTATTGCAACGTTTGCTGCAAGTAACATATAAATTGAATAAATAACTCGTAAATGTATCTCTATACGATATAAATAATCGTAAATTAAAGAATTAGAGACCCATCATTTTGACAGGATCCGTAAATCTAATGTTAACCCATTGCACTCGAAACTATTTAAACTGTAAATATAATCATTTTTCTCACTTATAGTATTTTTTATTTTATATGATAAAATGCATTTTATGCATATGAAATTGATTCTTGGAACTCACACAACAGTTATTGTTATTATATAATTATTATATAACTATTATATATTATATAATTTTTTTAATCTAAACTTTGTTAATATAAACATTATCTTTAAACGTGATGTAACAAATTTTAGTGGTGCCTCTGAGTCACCACTCGAGTGCAAAGGGTTAATCAAATACATTTACTAGCAGCGTCAAATTTTGTCACGAAGTATTATTTCCGTTCCGTTGCCTACGTGACGGAAGAGAGACCATTCTGGCCGAACATGATAATGTGATTATCAGACAGTGGCTTGTTATACTATCGCAGCGTGTTTAGGGCAACCTGATGTGCAACTAGACGGAACAGTTGACGCAGAAAGTTGGCCAGATTTGTGCAGGCGGAGATTTTGTTCGATGGCAGCGTCGCAGAAAATGTATTAAGGTGAACGACTGTTTCCTGGAAACTGCGCCACTCCAGGATCTCGTCGTTACGGTTTGCTTATAAACACATTGCCGGCTAGTAGCCACTAATGGGTAAGTTTCAACTGCGCCCTACCTACCAAACTACCATATCCTGTCGCGATATTGGCCAACCCCGTATCTCCATGAAAGCAAGATCCGATACACGTCGTGCTACAGAGTTACAATCTGTGCACCCCTTCGGAGACATGTTTCTACTCCGGAACTACATTAAGGAAAGCACCTGCCGTGTAAATGGCGCTACAGTACTATCAACGGAGTGTTCGCGTGTCTACAGAGTGGCCCGAAAGTAACGATAATATTTTCTACTAAATCTTGAAGTTATATCGAAGTTATATATATTACTATCGAGCCCACAAAATCTTGAATCTCTCAGGGTGTCCCAAAAATGTCTCGTAATCCGGATATGGGAGGTTCCTGAGGTCATTTGAAGCAACTTTTTCCTTTGCGAAAATTTTCTCCGAACCTTCGTTTACGAGTTATTAACAAAAAACACTGACCAGTAAGAGGCGAGCTCGGCCGGCGCGCGGTGGCCCAGCCAAAGAGGGCACGGAGCCTAGTTCCGCTCAATGGCTCGGCCGCCTCGCGTCAAATGATTTCGCCTCTGATTGGTCATTGTTTTTCGTTAATAACTCGTAAACGAAGCCGCGGATTGCATCTTCGCTAAGGAAAAAGTTGCTTCAAATAACTTCAGGAATTCTCTACTTTCGGATTGCGAGACATTTTTGGGACACCCTGTATTTGCTATTCGTTTCAACTGCACTTTGCACTTTCTTCTGTTCTCCAACATCACAGCCTGGCGAAAGAACGGTTCAACAAAATGAATTGAATATATTATTGATATATAATTGAATATTTGAATCCGCAAATATTTGACAGTATTAACGAGTTAGAATTGACGTGCGCTACAAATTAAAAACACGAAATCTCGTTTTTTTACGTGACAAAGATCAATGTTCGAAAGTTTAACGTTGTCAATAAATATAACGGGATAAATCGAAATTTTCTTCTTTATTAACATGTGTGCTATCAACATTACAAATCGATAACGATTCCGTATTTTCTGCAAAGAGAATTAAATTAATTTTACGAAGGCAGTTAATTACAGTCACATAAACCCTACCGTTAATATTCAGAAAATTTGCGATTCTACTTTGTTCGACATTTTCCATATTTCGTGCAACGGACGTGGCGCATTTAATAAAATATTGTATGCCATGCTTCTACTAAGTTTGTTTTTGTTTTTGAAAACGATGAATCGACGAGAGAAACTGCAGATATGTAAATTACTCTCTTCGTGCACAAAGGAGAGAGAGAATACGTGTAGTTTCATTTTTACTAGGAAACATTTAAATCACGCAACACGGTGCACGGAAGAGTTATGAAACAATACTGAAGTTATTCTTTTGTTGTGCTCAGCATTGCAGAATATATTGCAATGCCCGAAACGCGTGTATAAATTTTTATTCAGGAATATGCATCACTTTTGTCCGCATGAAGCAACAACTTTTATCAAGATCAGTGAAACGAAATGAATCCTCTTTTGATAATCACTTCGGAATCAATGCAAAACTGTATGAAAAGTTTGTACTGTTGCACTGAGCAACAAGGTTCAAATGGATATTTTATAAGGAATATAGACAAAAGGCATTATTAAAAAATATTGGATATAAAACATAAAGTGCAATACTTTGACCATTATTTCTGCAGAGTGTAAATGGTACGGTATAAATTACTTCAAATATTATTTATTTTGTATTATATACATAATATAAATATATTCTGTATACCATTGTATTATATATATGTTACCGCGAATGACCGAAATTGGAGAATGTCGACTTTCACCGGTGAATGTCAACAGATACCAAATACGTCGGTGAAAAATCCAATATTTCATTACATTGTTGTACATTCGGACCCTCTCCGGTGTGTGTCGACAATCACAGATATGTTCTGGTAGAGGTCCAAAACCTGTGTTGAAGACACCTGTGTGAAGTGTTCCACAAATAAATGCAATTGTAAAAGCAAGAGACTCTTGTGCAATTCAAAGTGTCATAATAGTTTAAGTTGTTGCAATAAATAAGATTTGAATCACATAAGTAAGTAATTTTTTTATTACTATTATTTTCTTTTCTCATGTAGAATGTACCGTGTATTTTAAATTCTTGGTCATTCCTTTCAGAAAGAGAGGCGAAAAAGTTACGTCACCCTTGTGGCGTTTTATAGCAACTGAATTACGGAGAAGAAAATATAAATCTCCAACATGTTCAACATTCACCATTAGTGCATGGTGAATGTCAACATTTACCGGTGTAAGTCAGAAATAAGGGTATTTAGCAAATATGTCGGACATACACCAAGCGACTATGTGAATGTTGACATTCACCGGTGAAAGTCGACATTCTCCAGATTTCGGTGTTTCACTGTAACATATATAGTACAAAATAAATAATACTTGAAATATATAATTAAAATGTATAGTATAATATATAATAAAATATTATATATATTACAATATTATAATATTATACTATATAATATATATAATAAAATATACACTATAATATATATTTCTTATAGTATAAACAGAATTAGTAACAAATGATAAATAAACGAAATTGATAACAACTGATCGCCAATATTTATGCAGCATAATTTATTATTCCATTCTTACATAGCAGTGAATCGTGTAAAAAGAAACAATCGCTGCTGTATATTGTAACATAATTGCATTGGAACCTCACTAGTTGCAGTTTCGATACCGGCACGTGATTCGCCTCGGTTGAATGTGATCAAAATACGTCGGTGGCTGTTGTGTAATTACGGGAAACACGTGGCACAAGGTACTACGTTGTCTAACATAGTAGCATCGATAGTATATAGTGGAGATGAGTGATTCCGTATAGTTGAATGATCGCCTCGATAATTCCAGGAACTTGGTCACTTGCAGATTTCATGTGCTTTCGTGCAACTATCGGGGCTCTACCGCGCAATAGATGAAATTCTATTGAAACAGGAATGCCAATAATGTTCAATTTATAGAATGATTCGTTTACTTTCCAGACGACACGAAAATAAACGAATATTTATTTGCTGTAGCTCGTACATTATTGTTAGACTGCGGATCTTCACGCGAAATAAAAATTGTTCGTATTAATTGCAAGAGAGTCGAAATCGAATGATTATATTTTTTCTAAATTAAACCTACCAAGCCGGTCAGGATGACCGGTTTTACATTTTGTATTTTAAAATTCCTGAAGTTATAGAGACTTTTTCATAAGAAATTATTAAATGAATTTCACAGTCCGAGTATTCGTTGTAATAAAAATTATGGGAAGTCTAAATAGATTCGGTTTTATCGTTCTTACAGAGAAATTCGTCGCTTTTAGTGCTCGGTAGGTATAGTGTTAAAAAATCTAATAAGCTAAAACTATAATACATCGACATTCATAAATACTTTTAATTTGTCTGCTGATTTAAATTCGTTGCTGGGCTAGTAATAACTCAGTTTTCACATACAGATGTACCAAGGAAAATGGCTATTTCAAAATGACCGTACAAAATTCTCGAGATTTTAACAAAACAAATCATCATTCGAAATTCTGAATCAACGGCGGCAACATGGAATGCCTCAGGGCCTTTCCTTCGCGTGATTGGACTGCTACAGCTCGCAAATAGTAGATTTCATTTCCGAACTCCCTGCAGTAGTATCACAGCTGATTCTACGCAATTTGGATCCTGAACCTCTTCTCGGCGCCGCTCAAGTGTCGCAGGAATGGTCGAATGTCTGTAGGTCGGATCCGAACCTGGGACGAACCGCAATGCGTTACAAAGAACGCGCGGAGAGGAAAATGAAAGAACGTTTCCTTGGTGAAGGTATTGAGGAGCTGAGAGTGACGGTTCGAAGGAATCTACCTAATCCCGCGCTGGTGCAAAGAATTGTGGCTCACGCTTGGATCAAAGCCGAGGAGGTATTTCGACGAATACCGCGAGGTTTTTCAAACCATGCTGACAATAGGAATGGGGTGAAGACTGTTGCAATAAGACGTGGCAGATGTATTAGAATGGCGTACAATAGAATATTCTATTTTGACAAGCTTGCGGTAGCAAGCTTATTATTTAGTTCCAATAAGTAGACTGCGAATCTTTATGGAAACTTTCGTGAATTTTTGTACAAAAATGGTAAAAGAAAGGCGAAATTTCTTACGTCAACTATAGAATGCTTTCTGGTCAACGTGCGACAATATTACAAAGATATTATGAATTAATCTTTGAATTGCTACAGAAAGATAATGAATCAATTTTTGTTATGCACGATTATGTGAATTTTAATGGGTAAAAATCAGTTCAATAGTAGTAAAAACGCAGATTTTGCTGTTCCGTAACGTGGAGCAAAGAGAACTTTTCACCAATTTTATTTTGATTTGCTCGAGGCAACTTTTTCTATCATCTCCAATTTATTGTCTAAAAGGAAGAATATTTCAAGCTTATTGTGTAGAATATAGTACAAAATCAGGACACGCGTTCAAAAATACCAATTTTACCCTTTATAAAATAATGTTACTGAAAATTTTAATTTGTCGAGCTTGCAGCGGACAAGTATTCGTATTATTTTTAATATTTCTGTTACAGAAGTTTTGCATAAAATGCAAAAGCTTCAATCTGTAATACGCCACGATGCATTTATTTTACATTGACGATCTTTCTAACTAAGAACGGCTTTTCAAGCTTGACGAAATAATTCCGTGTCAGTTCTATATATCCCCACATGTTTGACATGGAACTGTCGAAATTATTTCTACAATTATACGCCCGGAAATAATAAGGAATTTGTATAGCTACGTATCACGGTCCCAGCTCGCATGCACTCGTGATATTGAGAGCTCCGAAGCCACATTCGTAGAACACAACTTACGGAGAGGAGTTTCACCTCCGGTTAAGTTCTATGTGGTCGGGTCGCAGTGGAAACTGCTGAGCTCCGCGCAGGTGCGAAAAGTTGCTCTACATATGAGGTACTAAGCCAAGGCAGTGTTTCCGACAATTCCTCGAAATCTGCCAAAACGGATTTAGGATAACATAAGCTCCTTAGTAGTAATACGTAGAAAATGCATCAGAATGTTGTACCACTCTTCGGAGAAAATATTTCAGCAGAATGCTTAAACGCGATTGTTGAAATAAATTATTACAGTCTTCGTTGAAAACGAAGATTATTTTTAACTTTAACATGGAAATAATTGCTGTCACTGTGAAAGTTTCTAACGTTGATCGACGCGAATAAGAAAAGAGTGGAAAATTGATTGAAGAATAAATCAAACGGTACAAAATATTGGATGTTCTTCTGTTTACACGTCAGAAACTATATCACATAATTTCTTTATTCCGTATCTTATAAAAATATATATAATTTTATATTAATATTGTCTTTATATATATAGTGTTATTAAACAGTATATTACTATAATAATTATAATAATATTGTGTATATGTTCCGGCCGAATCGCGGACCGCGGGTCAACGCACGTTCGACATTCGATGGACGCCGTCTCGCCGTTTTTGTCGAATAAATGGCGAGGCGGCAAGACAATAACACGATCGACGTGCGTTGGCCCGACCGTCAAACGCTCGCCTCGGCCGAAATGTATACGCGGTGTTTTTGCCTTAGGAGGCAATGACCGGCCTTCGACGCCTGACGATGCTTCTCCTTGAACATCGGCCAGGTGTCTGTATATACTGCCGCAAATTTGATAACGGGGGATTTTTGTCGACAACATTATCGCTTATAGACCAGTATTATTCTGCGCCCTTGCGCCCATACGAAGCCGTGCTTCCATTTTATAGTCTAAGTGAAGCTGTGCTTCACTTCGTAACAAATTCGTAGCCGTGCTACACTTTATACGTCGAACGGAGCCGTGCTCCAAGAATTGTAAATGAGGACTGTGGAGTCCAACAAATAAATCGTGTCGTCTCCTCACGACTTCCGGTGGTTATTTTGTGCCGTGGGCAACAATATATATATACAAACAAAGTTAGTATAAAATTTAATATATACCTTTATAATTATTATAATAATATACTGTAATATAATATATTATACTTATATGTATATATATACTATATTATAATAATATAATAAGTTATTAGACACTGTATAATTATAGTAATTATAAAGCCAGACGTCCGTTCTATCGAATAGAATACTTTTTACCAATAGTGACAGTAACCCTACAACAATTGCATTCTCATTTCACAGTATGCCTGAATGCAAGTTTCTTCTAAATTAAGTACAATTTGATAGAATTATGTGGAAAGTGTTTGTCCAGTCGAACTCGCTCCTGATTGGTCGAATCACTGTTCCGGAACGGTTGCCGAAGCGTGAAGCGTGACCAGGGATATATATATACCCCAAATTTTGGCAAATGGCTCATTCGTCGCCTTGTATCTGCATCAGCAATATGGAGTACTTCAGGAAATTCCTTAATGTAATGGGATGGCTCGACCCTACCAAGGTGGATTTTATTTCCGAACTTCCGCCGGAGGTGTCGCAGTTGATCCTACGCATGTTGGATCCTCGATCTCTGCTTTGCTCTGCTCGAGTGTCAGGTAAGTGGTTGAATGTCTGCGAGGATGATCCTATACTCAGACGAACCGCGAGACACTACAAGCAGCGCATAGTGCAGAGAAAGAGAGAACGTTTTGCTGCGGCTGCTGTTAAAGAACCGAGGGCGACGGTACAGAGAGCAGTTCCATTTCCTGCTCAGGTGAGAATGGTCGCACCTCATGTACAAGCTCGGCCAGCTTTGACAAATTCGACGTGTGCTCGAATGCGTTGCAGATCTATTAGATTGTAGTGTTTTTTGTATTAATAAATTGTTTGACCTGACATTTGCTCCTTTCAGCAAATAAATACTATTATTATTATTATTTAGTTAAGTAAGTGTACATAACTTTTAATTTTCTGATGTATCTTGACCAGTTTCTTTAATAGAAGCAATATTTTTTTAGGTTTATCATAGGACTATTAATAATAAATTGTATCTTGTATAGTTGTATTTTGACCAGCTGCTTCTATAGTAACAATTTTTTTCTAATTAGTTCTAATATGACGTAACTAAGATTAACTTAACATCATATTTGACGATCTCTGCAGCCAATGCGAGTAAAGAACAACTATAGCAGATCTCTACACCGACAGAATGAAAGTTCACTTATCCGCATTTCATACGTATATACAGAGTGTTTAAAACGTTTTAAAGACGTCTGGTGTAGAACATTCGCGACAATCAGAACAATCAGAACTTTCAGAAGAGTTCTCCAAACATTAACGGCAGTCACTGTATCGCCATTAACGTTCGTACAACTATTAAAACACAATAACTTTTTTAGAACTGGACCAATCGACTCGAATTTTATTAAAATGATTTTGCTATTGCTTGAAATGACAAAACTCGATTTACTCGGAAACTACGTGCCGTACAAAAAGTAGCTATTTTATATTTTGTTTCATGTTTTTCACAAAGAATCACCTGGCGCCCGGTTGTGCGCATCTTTCAGGGAGTTTACATTTTATGTCATGTGAAAGTACGAAGGGCCCTCTTTCAATCCATCCCGAGGTGAATTTTTGGCGGAAGAAGGACGAAGGAATAAATTCTGGTACGTTCAAATTCATTTAAATGCAGGAGGATCAACTGCATGAAAGTCCAATTTATGAAGTGCAATTGCTGCTACTGGGCTACGAGGAGCGAATAGAGGAACTTTTGAAGATTTGAATTCTCTTAATCCGTGGATCCGCGTGCAGCTGTAACGGCAACACGAGTCCTATCCGCTCATTACGTCGACTCGTTGCGATTAATCCACCGAAAAACAAGGCAGCGCAATTTGTATCTCTCCGTATATCTCGTATTTATACGGGAACGTGTAACCAGCATGCATTCCGGCGGACAGGCGATGTACGCTGTGTTTCGCGTTACACAAGGTGTTTATACATGTACGATTTAGATGTGTCTCAGGAGAAAAAAAAAGTAGGAGTACGCTTCTCGCACGCATACAATGTTTGCAGACTTTTATGCGAAATAAATATCTTTTAGAAAACACGTCTTACAGTAAAGTATCTTCGCCGATAACTTTAGTTAATTACAAACGACGCGCGAATCTTTTTAAACTACCCTTTTATCGTTCTCAATCATAAAAATATCGTGAAACTATCAATCTGAATTCGAAACGGTCGTCAAACGTCTAACAAGTTCGCGCGAAATGATTATTAGATTTACCGGAAAGTTCTGTCCGTTTTTGAATTGAAATATAACACAATTTTCATACATTTAATACTATTTATTGTAGAATATACTTTCCATCGTTACTTATGACTTCATGCCAGCGCGATGGCAACTTCTAAATGCCATTTTTAAAAAATGATTTATTTCTAGAAGCAAAAAACTCAACTAGTGCTTGGTTGACATCAGCTTCAATTTTGAATTTTTTTTCTTGTAAAAATGTTTTGCAAAGAGAGAAACAAGTGATAATCGGAGGGTGCTAGGTCTGGAGAGTATGGTAGATGTGACAGAATTTGCCAGCCTAGCTCTGCGATTTTCTAACGAGTCGCCAAAGCAGCATGTGGTCTGGCAATATCATCGGTAGCCATGTTTTCACGATCGCGTCTCGCTTAATAATGACATGAGACATCTTCTTTCATTTTATTTAGGAGAGTACATGTGTGTAAATGCAATGGTAATGAGAGATAGTCATATATCAACATGTGCATATGGATTGAAACTTGAAGTGACACTATCGGACAGAACATTCCGGTAGACCTAATAAAACGGAACGTGGTCCGTTGCTGCTGCAAACGAAGACGCAACATCGAGTGATCGAAGCCGATTATAAAAACGAGCGTACACGGCGCGATCCATAGAATATTTTAGCCGACGGTTTACCGTCCGAACGATTTTTTCGCCGTGTCGTTAACCTGAACACTGTGAATGGTTGATGCTTGGACGACGAGAGCTATGGATTTATGGCCGCTTGGTAGTCGGTGACGCACGTGTGCACGGTCCGGCGCCGGAATTTATTATGACGTCGTTTACTGCGTCTCTCGATCTCCTCTAATCTTTCTCTTGCGGCCTGAATCAACTGGTCGTGTCGTTTCCTCCATTTGGTTACCAAGGTTACATAGGTTGTGCCTGGAGTGGAGCTAACTGCTGATGGTACGTTAGCCGTTCGTCCAAACGTCAGTTCGAAAGTTGTCCGTCCGGTAGATTCGTGGACACTAGCGTTGTAGGCGAGTGTGATGGGCTTTACAACTTCGTCCCATTCGAGTTCTGTGTGCTCCGCTGTGGCTGTTTTTAGGAGATCTTGAATCACTGCATGAGCTCGTTCAAGCGATCCGTTGCTCTGTGGGTGCCAAGAGGTTGTCTGGATATGTTGTATCCCGAGATTCTCCTAAAACTCTTGCATTACCTGGCCGATAAAGTTTGCACCTTGATCGGTGAGTACAGCTTTTGGTGTTGAAAATGTGTATACATAGTTTTCGAGTAACCCGTTGACCACGTCTTCTGCTCTGGTCGCAGTGAGGGGAACGAGTATGATGTATTTCGTGAGCTGATCCTGGATGCTGAGGATATGTCGGTTGTTTCTCCGTGTGACTGGCAGTGATCCGAATATATCCATAGCGATTTTGTCATTAGGTTGTAGTGGTGTATCTGTAATAATGTCGGGGTGTGCGAATGGCGTACGTTGTGTTTTGTTGCGTTGACACACGTCGCAGGTCGTAATGTATCGCCTTACGTCCTCGTCCATTCCTCTCCAATCGTAGTTCATTTTGATTCTTCGAAGTGTCCTTGTGTCCCAAAAGTGTCCACTTGTCGGCGTACCATGATTTTCTGAGATGATCAGTTGCTTTTCTTCTGATGTGAGCCTTGTGTTTCGCTTGGTTGGGACAGCGGTTTTCTTCTTTTCTTCAGCCGTGAATTGCAGCATCGCAAACAGGCGGTCTTGCTCTCGCGGCGTGATAGATTTTGTTTCTCCGCTGTTTCCAAAATGAGGCTTCGTGAAGGTAATTAATCCACGCTTCCTCGTTGAACGTTTCTCGTGGGGTGAGAATCACGTCTTGCTTGCCAGTGGCCACGTAGCTGGCCATTGAAGGCGTCTCGACTGCCTCCCAAGCGACCATGGGGTTGAACTCTGTCGTTGTATGAGTTCGTCCAGTTCTTCTTCATTGGTCATGTTCACCCTGGACAGGGCGTCGGCGGCTTGGTTTTCTTTGCCCTTTTTGTAGTCGATCTCGTAATCGTAGCTCTCGAGCAGCAGTGTTAGTGCACAGCACTAATGTCTTTATGACACGGACGTGCATAACCGGCTGTTTTTCGAGCCCAGGTTTTTTGGGAAATCGTTTCTCTCGGTCTCGATGGCCGGGACTAGTTATAGAGAAGGAAAGGTTCCGAAGGGTCAGCCTGACATTGTTTTATGACGGTCATGCCTGGAGGAACTTTCCTGTCTTTGCCGGGGCCTTGCGGCCGTCTGCTTTGGAACGGACCAGCTGATTGGCTATTGCCAAAATCGGGCAGGACCAATCGGCGAATAGTGTAGGTGCGTTGGAGGGATGGTAGTCTGCTACGAGCGAGGGTATTCTCTGATAGAGCTTCAGAGTTGTAATAGAAGTCGTAGCATCAAGACATCCTGACCAAGCGTGTACTGTAGTCAGGGGCTCAATACAAAATAGCAGGCAGAATCCGGTTCTTTATTTTATACAGTCCACAAATATAGCGTCATAATTCGTCGCTATTATTGACGACGCTGTGACGTCCCAACATTTTGGTCCTTCGTGCCGGATACTTGCGGATCGAAACTTTAGTCCTTGGGTTTTCTCAAGCTGGTATTCGGCCTCTGTTTTCAACTGGTGATCTTTAGAGGAAGATTTCATCAAGCACGTTACAACCTACGCCTCTTGGATATTTTGGAGACCACGAAGCTGCCGTTCAGACACGGACATCCTCGTTGACGGAACAGTGGGACTCTCCGAAGGATACAACTCTCGCATGGTCAAGAAGTCTACGATTAGTCAACTACGCTAACAAGGCTCGTTTCTAGGAAATCTCAAATCATCGTTGAGATTTCATCAAGAACCTCACAACCTACGCCTCTTGGATATTTTGGAGGCCACGAAGCTGCCGTTCAGACACGGACATCCTCGTTGACGGAACAGCAACACCAAGGCTCCTTTCTACGAAATCTGAAATCATCGTTGAGTGAGTAAACGAATCATCTTCCACTCCCAATTTCCTTCCTGTCGTATTCTACTTCCATTAAAATGGCATCTGAAAGTAGTAAATCACAAGTTTTGAAAAACTTGAAAAGGAAGCGTGCTACCATTAAGTCGCAAGTAACGCGTTTAGGAGCGCGCGTTGAAACTACGGAAGGTTCAACGCTCAACTCCCTCGAAACCCTCACCACTAGATTAGATCAGCTTCTTAGTGCGTATGAGGACACACAATTTGAGATAGAAGGCGAAGATGTTTCCTCAGATCATGACGCGGAGAGAGACACCTTTGAGAAGCATCACGCTACCATCATGAATTCAATAAATTTACGCAAAAATTCATTGAGAAACACGCATAGACCCAATCTCGCAATTAGGAATTCAACAGAATCTCCAAATACTATTAAGGTGACACAAGCTAGCTCTTTACTGCCACAAATTCAAATTAGGCCATTCGACGGCAACCCATTAGAATGGAACAGCTTTTGCGATACATTTGATTCGCTGGTCCACCAGAACGAAGATCTACCGGCCGTACAGAAATTCCACTTACTTAAAAACGCCTTACGTGGAGAAATAGCGTCGGTGATCACCCCGTTGACTGCATCAGAGGAGAATTATATAGTTGCTTGAGAATTATTACAAAAACGTTGCAACAAACGTCGGCAAATTGTGTATGCACATTTAAAGTCTTTGTTGGAATTACAAGACGTTAAGGTAGATTCCCCGGACAGATTGCGCGTGTTAGCCGAGCAAGCTGAAGTGCACGTAAACGCTCTGAAGGCTCTGTAACAAACCTGTGCAACATTGGAGCACATTTTTAGTTTATCTAATCAGTAACAAGTTAGATAGGAATACCCGCAGAGCTTGGGATCGCACGTTAGAAAATCACGAGTTGCCGCAATTTGGACAGCTAGTCGAATTTATAAATAAACATGCGCGCGGAGACGAACGGAACAATAGCTTTGCTCGCCCGAATCAGCAAACCCAAATAGTAACGCGTTCACGCGAAAAACAACGCCATTTAGGGCAAACTTTCGTAACCACCAATTCGCGAATTGCGTGCAAAATTTGCAAAGGAGAACATTTTGTTTCAAGCTGTCCGAAACTTTTAGAAGTAACCCCTGGAGATTGCTTAGGCATCATCAAAAGGGGAAAATTATGCATCAATTGCTTGCGGAGCGGTCACACAGTCGCCTATTGTAGATACACTAACTGCAAAAAGTGTGGTAAAAAACATCATACTCTTCTACATATTGCGGAAAGGGAAACTAATAGTCAATCAGAGATTGAGAGACCCTCCTCCCCATCACCCACGCCACAAACTTCGAGATCCTTTGCCGTTAATAGTTGCAACGAAGTATTATTAGGGACAGCGACCGTTACCTTTGTAGCTCGCGATAAGAGTGAACACGATTGTCGTGTGCTGTTAGATAGCGGTTCACAAACAAATTTCATAACCGAAAGAATGGCCGATAAGCTACAATTGAGAAAACGGGAAATAGATTCTTCGGTAGGTGGAATTGCCAATGTCGAGACCCGCGTCAAATATCTGGTCAATGCCATAATTAAATCACGCACCACCCAATTTAATGATACGGTAACTTTAGTGACGCTTCCTTCCATCACTGGAATGCTACCTTCGCGCCAGGTAAAACGTACCGAAATTGATATTCCGACCGAAATAACGTTAGCTGATCCTGAGTTCAATATTCCGGGCCCAATAGATGCAATTCTCGGGAATCAACTGTTTTTCACACTTTTATGTTTGGACGAATCAAACTTTGTGCACAAAATATTATCATTCAAGAAACATTAGTAGGTTGGATAGTCACGGGAGCTACAACCAAACAAGAACAAGTAGCAAAGGGAAAACCCTCAAGATCACTGCACGCATCCTCCTTAGACAATGCGCTAACAAAGTTTTGGGAGATAGAAGAAATAGCAGAGCGCAAAAATTTATCTAGCGAAGAACAGGCATGTGAAAATCACTTCGTTGAAAATACAGTTCGCGATGTACATGGACGCTATATCGTGCGCTTGCCATTTAACGATAGGAAAAATTTCATAGGCGAATCTCGAGGTCTTGCTCTCAAGAGATTTTATTCACTCGAACGCAAATTCTGCAAAGACCCTGATCTTCTTATACATTATAAACAATTCCTGTCAGAATATCTAGCATTAGGCCACATGACAGAAGTCAGTGATGCACGAGATGGCAAGGAGTTTTACTTACCGCACCACGCGGTAATAAAGGAGTGCAGCTTCACTACTAAGGTCAGGGTAGTTTTCGATGCCTCGGCTAAATCCTCATCGGGCGTATCCTTAAATGACGCACTTTTGGTCGGTCCCACCATTCAAGATAACTTATGGGCAATTTTACTACGATTTCGCTTTCACATGTTCGTCCTGACAGCAGACATAGAAAAAATGTTTAGGCAGATTAAAATGCATCCCGATGATGCGAAATTTCAAAAAATATTATGGCGCGATTCGAAGGAAGAGTCAATCAAAACGTTCCAATTAAATACGGTCACGTATGGAACCGCTTCGGCTCCTTTTTTAGCGGTACGATGTCTACAGCAACTAGCCGAAGATGAACAGATCAGATTTCCGAATGCGTCGCGAACCTTTAAAGAAGATTTCTATGTCGATGATTTGCTCACCGGCGCATCTACCTTCAATGAAGCAATCAACTTACGCAATGAGTTGATTGATTTAGCTAGAAATGGGGGCTTCCATCTACGTCAATGGGCCTCAAATAACCATAAGTTGATTAGCGATTTAAAGGACCATGACGATCGACAAGCGATATGCTTAGATCTCAGTCAGACAAAGAAAACTCTGGGAGTTTTTTGGAATCCATCCAGTGATTCCGTAACTTACGCGGTAAACTCCTTTAGCGAAACTAGACTCACTAAGCGACTAGTTTTATCTCAAATAGCGCAATTATTCGACCCCCTTGGACTTCTCGTGATTATACGGGCAAAAATAATTATGCAAGACATTTGGAAGTCGAAAGTCACTTGGGATCAACCAATTCCGCAGGATATAGCCGAGGTGTGGTTAGAAACCAGAAATGAACTGGCTCAATTAGACAATTTTTCGTGCCCTCGGAGGGTAATGTTAGAAACCTCACGAGAAATACAACTCCACGGCTACTGCGATGCTAGTGAAAGGGCCTACGGTGCTTGCATATACATTCGTACCCTAGACCACTCAGGTAGGGTACGGGTCTCTCTATTATGCGCAAAATCCAAAAAAAGTAGCCCCTCTTAAAATCCTATCATTACCGCGGTTAGAGCTTTGCGCGGCTAGGTTATTAACGTGATTGTATAAGGAGGTAGCGAAGGCGTTGACCAATATAACTTTTGACGCGATTAGGTTTTGGTCAGATTCAACTATTGTGTTGCAGTGGATTAGGACAGCTCCACATTTGCTGAAAACCTTTGTAGCCAATAGAGTCAGCGAAATTCAAACAGACTCGGACCCACGTAACTGGATGCACGTATCAGGACGTGATAATCCAGCAGATTATATTTCTCGCGGACAATTGGCATCCACATTTATGAATAATAAGGTATGGCTAAACGGTCCTGCGTGGCTCTCCCTAGACGAATGCTTTTGGCCACAATTGGACATTCCGCAAAGAGAAATTCTCAAGCGGAAAACCACAATAACGTTCCTTGCACGAGAAGGGACGAATGACCTGTTAACGCGATACTCTTCCATTGCGCGACTTAATAGAATTGTAGCTTACACACTACGATTCATTCACAATTGTAGATCGAAAAACAGACTTACGGGAAATTTATCAACTACAGAAATTCGCAAGGCGCATTTAGTTATCATTAAACAAGCCCAGTTAGAGGCATTTCCGATAGAAATAAACTGTTTGGAACGAAAAACAGCTATGCCCAAAGGGAGCAGAATATTAAATTTAAATCCATTCCTCGATCAGGATAAGCTTCTACGAGTAGGAGGTCGGCTAAGACGTGCCCCATTAAGTTACTGTCAAAAACAGCCATTGTTATTACCCCATAGGCACCATATTACAAATTTGATAATTGAAAGCGAGCACCTACGTCACTGGCACGCAGGCACACAGGCAACTCTTAATGCGGTCCGACAAATTTATTGGCCAATAGATGGAATGAGAGCCACAAAGATCGTCATACACAAATGTATAAGGTGTTTTAGAGTAAAACCAAAGGTCCCAGCATATATAATGGGCGACTTACCCAAGAATAGAGTCACCAGGGCACGACCGTTTCAAAACGTAGGCGTGGATTATTGTGGTTCATTTTTTATAAAGGAAAAAAAGGTTCGTAATCGTTGCAAAATCAAGACGTACGTAGCGATTTTTGTATGCTTCGTGACCAAGGCCGTTCATCTAGAACTTACATAGGACCTTACCACTGAATCTTGCTTAGGAGCATTCAAGCGATTCTTTGCCAGAAGAGGAAAGGCCACGAACATTTACTCCGACAACGGCACTAATTTCGTCGGCGCCAAAAACGAAATCACAGAAGTTCAAAGATTTCTCAGCTCCAACGAGCACAATAGTAAAATTAATCGTTTTTTATCGGACCAGGGAATTAATTGGCACTTCTCTCCGCCTCGGTCTCCACACTTTGGTGGATTATGGGAGGCCGCCGTAAAGTCTTTTAAAGGACATTTGTACAAAACTATAGGAAACGAGCTGTTCACATTCGAGCAACTGAACACCTATATTATCGAAGTAGAAGCCATATTGAATTCCCGTCCCCTAACTCCCCTCTCCTCAGATCCGAACGATCTTACTGCTTTATCACCCAGTCACTTCCTAATAGGTGATTCGTTAATGCAACTCCCTGAGTACGATTTGCGAGACACACCCGTTAACAAACTTTCGTCATGGCAACACATCCAGCGAGTGAAACAACACTTCTGGAATCGGTGGAGTAATGAATATTTACAGACGCTGCACACCAGAAACAAATGGCATATCCCGAATGACACCCAGCACAAGAAGGGTACATTGGTGATCATCCGGGAAGACAACACACCTCCGTTAACCTGGAAACTAGGACGGATCATTGACATTTGTCCAGGCGGGGACAAAATAGTGAGAGTCGCGACAGTCAAGACGGCCCAGGGGACCTACCAGCGGGCCATTAAAAAATTGTCCCCACTTCCCATTGATGACCCGGAATAAGATAATACACCCAAACACCGTTAGAACTTGTAATCACTCAGAAATTTGTGAATACTTATTCCCATTATGTATACATGCGTATTAGTGTAACTACAGTTAAGTTAGGACAGTAGTATTGTCAATCATTCGTTACAACGACAAACTAGACCAGCCCTCTTAAAATGTAAATTGAGCGGTGCACTATCAATTTAGTAATTTAGAACGTAACCGTTCAAGGTGGTCGGTATGTTAGCGCACAGCACTAATGTCTTTATGACACGGACGTGCATAACCGGCTGTTTTTCGAGCCCAGGTTTTTTGGGAAATCGTTTCTCTCGGTCTCGATGGCCGGGACTAGTTATAGAGAAGGAAAGGTTCCGAAGGGTCAGCCTGACATTGTTTTATGACGGTCATGCCTGGAGGAACTTTCCTGTCTTTGCCGGGGCCTTGCGGCCGTCTGCTTTGGAACGGACCAGCTGATTGGCTATTGCCAAAATCGGGCAGGACCAATCGGCGAATAGTGTAGGTGCGTTGGAGGGATGGTAGTCTGCTACGAGCGAGGGTATTCTCTGATAGAGCTTCAGAGTTGTAATAGAAGTCGTAGCATCAAGACATCCTGACCAAGCGTGTACTGTAGTCAGGGGCTCAATACAAAATAGCAGGCAGAATCCGGTTCTTTATTTTATACAGTCCACAAATATAGCGTCATAATTCGTCGCTATTATTGACGACGCTGTGACGCCCCAACAAGCAGTCTCCATCTCAGCAATCTTGATGATGGGTCCTTGACGCTCATCAGCCAGACCAGTGCCTTGTGGTCGGTTTGAATTTTAAATTTTCTCCCTAGCAGGTACTGTCTGAGGCGACGTATCACCCATACGACGGCGAGCATTTCCTTTTCTGTTGTCGAGTAGTTAATCTCGGCAGGGTTCAGCGTTCTCGAGACCTAGCAGCACGGGTGTCCTTCCTGTGAGAGGACTGCTCCGATACCATAGTTGGATGCATCGGTTGTCAAAGTGAACTGCTCCGCGGAATTCGGGTATCGTAATACCGGGCTCTTCGTGAGGTGTTGCTTTAGTGTGTCGAATGCGTGTTGGCATTCTTCTGTCCATTCCCACTGTTTGTCCTGCTTCGTCAGATCTATGAGTGGTTTGGCTATTTTGGAGAAATCTTTAATAAACTTACGATAATATCCAGCTAAACCGAGGAAACCCTTTACTTCCGTTGGTGTACTGGGCTGTTTGTAGTTCCTGACAGCTTCTATCTTGACTTCATTCGGTTTGAAACCATCTTTGGTTATGGTGTATCCGAGGAATTCCAATTCGGGTCGCAAGAGTTCGCATTTATCTGGCTGTAACTTTAAACCGGTGGCTCGCAAGCGCTCCAGTAGTATTACCAGATTTTCGTTGTGTTCTTGGATCGTAGATCCGTACACCACTATGTCGTCGAGATACACGGAGCACGTCTTGCCAATTAAACCTCGTAAGGCTTGGTCCACCATCCTCTGGAACGTGGCGGGCGCGTTCTTCAGTCCAAAGGGCATGCGGTTGTATTCGAAGTGCCCCTCGGGTGTTGAGAAAGCCGTGTATTTTTTGCTTTCTTCGTGCATTGGGATTTGATGAAATCCGGCGGATAAATCAAATGCACTAAAGAATTTCGCGTTTCCCAGATGATCAAGAATATCTTCGATGACGGGCAGCGGATAGGCGTCTTGTGCTGTTCGTTCGTTTAATCGACGGAAGTCTATGACGATTCTCCACTTTTGTTTTCCTGTTGCATCGATCTTCTTTGGTACGACCCAGAGCGGAGAGTTGTATGGCGACTCCGAATTCGCGATGATTCTTTTGTTCATCATTTCGCTCACCTGCTTCCTTATCTCGTGCTTGTGGGCTTCCGGTGGTTGGTAGCTCATAATGTTGATCGGTCTCTTGTCCGTCAACTCTATACGGTGCTCCGTTAGTCTCGTCTGTGGGAGTTCATCTCCAGGGAGGTGAAACACATCGGAATAGGAGGCCAATATCTTCCAGATGCTGTATCTTAGGTCGGCTTCTATGTGTTGTAACCGTGTATTGTCTCGTAGGAGCTTGACGCGTCCGGCTATGCTGGTGTCGTTATTCTTCTGGTGGTCTTCTTTTACGTCTATCTTCATAACTCGAAACGTGTCGTCGGTGATCTCTCTTTCGGAGTCACTGGCGTTTGTCACGTATGTGGAGATTTGTCCATTCTTTGCTTCGTGAAGCGAGAGGTCTCCAGTAATTAAATTTTCGCATAGCACGATGCCGTTCTTGGTAGGCGTCGTAACGCAAACCATAACGCTCGTGTGTGCCGGGATCTTGGCGTTCTCGGTGTGCAACTTCAGGGATTTATTGTCCAGCTGAATGTTTTCCTTGGTTAGTTTCCAGTTGTACTGGTCGAGGAATGGTAGTTCGACTATCCCGTCTTCCACCAATGGGCATTCTTTAGTAATAACGTGAAATTTGGAGGTCTTACCAAATATGGTCAATTCCAATGCCTCCCTGCAGGTGTAGGTGCTGTTACCCATTGTGAATTTCTTTACCTCGGCGTACCGATGAGCTTGGGCGGCGTTTTCTTTCATTAGGTTGATATCTGCGCCGGTGTCGACTAACATTCGACGAGTTCGGCCGTTGACCCGAAACCATATGCTCCGAAGTGTTGTTCCGGATCGATTGACTCCTGGTTTTCGTTGACCGACTCTTCTTCGACTGTTTCTGTTTTGGTTGCTCGATTGCTCGGTGGCGGTCTTCCTTGGTCTGTACGTATCCGAAAATTCTGATGTTTACGGAAACAGTCGGCCTCAGTATGTCCGTATCGCCTGCAATGTGTGCATTGCATTGTTGCGGTTCGTTGACCTTGCGTTGACTCGGATGTTGGTGGTCGGACTGGTGGACGAGGTGTCGGCGGGCCCCTATTAGGTGTTGGTTGTTTAGTTGCATGGTCTCGTTGTTGATTCTGCTTTCTCTCGCGCAATCCATTGATGTAGGTTCGCACAGCAGCTTCTTCCTCGATTTGCAACACAATCCTGCGTTTAGTGGGTAGTCTGTGCTCCGCTTCGATGGCATAGCGAAGTTCATTCCACTTTCCATTATACCTCTGGGAGTATGAATTGACCGATTCTGCATCTCTTTGGCGGATTTGTCTGAGCCGTGTTTTACAGATTTCGGTTGAGGCGGCTCCTGTAATGTTGCGTCGCAACGCGGCATACAGGTCATCGTATGTTTCGATAGTTTCAAATCGAATGGCGTCCCAGGCGTTGTCTTTGATTTTCTCGGCCAAGATTAGGTCAAGCAGTATGCATGGTCGAGTTGCTCGTGAGCAGGCTCTTCTTACCTGGCGGATAAAGTCCTCGACTCCCATATCACCGGTGCCTCTTATTTCTCTAATTATTCGTATTCATTCGGATGGGCTCATCAACTCATTGTCTTGGTATGTCCACTCACCTGGTGGGGATCGTTGAAGCGACGCGTTATCTATCCCTCTGTTACCTGCCTGATCCTCGTCCGATGTGACGTCACTGGCTGGTTGCTGGTGTGTCGGGCGTGGCTGTTGAACAGGGCATTGATATCCACACGGAAAGCCGTTCTCGTGCCTGTTTCCGACTATCGATTGACCGCGCGCATCGCGCCGGCTGAATATTCATAAATATACACGGCCCGATGATTCCACCGAGGGCAGAGACTCGCGCGGGATGTAAGCCCGCCATTGCGCCGGCCCGTATGCCGGCTATGTTTGTATAATCGAAAATTAATTACCAGGAATTCGCGTGCCCCGCTATATTAGTGATCCGCATCTAAAATGCGCCAGATGCTGCGATTCATGCGCGAAATCGTGATCCAACCTAGATATTAAACACGATTGTGTAGTATGTGCCTCCATTTGCCGAGCTTACAGGGGCTTCACCATCCTTCACTCTTCGGCAACGCGATAGAGTCTGCGGGAGCAGTGATTAGTATCGTTATTAATGGTTGGTAAACCTTCGCGGGCCAGGATTTATCGGAATACTGGAAATATTTCTTCTCGGAGAAGCGATGAGAGTCGGCTCGTCTGTTCATTGATAAGGCATAATTGTGACAAAATATAAACTTCGTTGCAATGTTTTGGACCTAATCAACCGGGGATTATCATTTAATCTTCTCGCAGGTACAGCACAGATTCCGGAAAAATTTCTTACACTCGACACGACATTATTGCAATTAATCGTTGATGGAGGACCGTTTTACTGTTCGGCTCACACGGATAGAGATTTATAGTGCTTCAAAAAAGCACATTCAGCATTTTCGTAATAACTTCACGTAAAGAAATGGCACGTTAAAGCAATCCGGGCTTCCCGAGGCACGGTGCACACGGGAATGATATAATTGCTTCGGGAACGTTAACGGGAAAATAATTCGACTCGCGCGAATATTTAATTGTCGCGAAACGATCGAATAACGATGATCGCTGGAATCAAATGAAAATTAAAGAATAATATCGCTTTCAAGAAATAAGTAGCTGCACTTTTCCATAGGACTGAATTTAATATTTTATAATATTTTTGATTCAATTTAATAAAATATACAAATGATTAACCACGAAATTGTTTTGTCATTATAAATACGTTGCAACAAATACAACAACATTACGTTATATGCTCATTTACGGTATATACTCATAATATATTGTTTCGCTCTTTACGCATTATGCAAAAATCATTGCTATTTTCGATTCGACGTGAGAGATAGAAAGAACCCCGGTGACATGTTTACGACGACGCGTGCAAAATATTTTGACCTGTCTCTCCATTTACAATTTGATGTAAATGCAACATTATATTTATCAATTTTGCAACGGTTCTGGCGGTCGACCGTAGAATATTTCTGTTCGTCGCAACGATAATGCGTCGCCGGTTCTGTTCAACGATTAACTTTGTTAATTATCATCGCTTATCGTCTCTTGTAATTTTATTGTAACTCCAAGGAGTAATTACTGTATTGCCAATCACGTTTGAATTCCGTTCTGAACGATGCGGGAACAAAATGAACCGGAATCCAGAAAATAACCGTACCTTCCTTTGTGGATTATAATTCTCTGTCGAATCGAAATTGCTCCGACTCAATAATTTTAAGCTGCGCTCCCCCCCCCTGTTTATAAATTAATGCGTTAAATGAAACTAGCACGCGAAAGCTAATTTCCTTCGTTACAGTTCGTTTCACGCGGAAAGAACCGAACTGGAAGATAGAATGTTTAATCCGATATGGAATCGATATAGAGTCCCGATGTAATAATTGGCATCTACAGAAACCGTAATCGGAGCCAATATAAACGAGATCATATTTCATCTTACAACTGGACCGCGGATCTTTATGCCTTTATGTCATGCGCACACTTTTCAAACGGGAGGGAACCTATAAATTGTCTTAGTTACAATAGCATTTCCTCATTTTAAATCTACTTTATTTCTACTTTATTTCTGTCTATCATGTTTCTATTTCTATTCATATAAACACTCTGCTAATCTTTTCAACGCCGCGTCTAAATGAAGGAACCTTCTGCATACGACCATGTATTATACAAGATTATGTCAAAATTATTGCACAAGCGAGAAATGAGGGATTCCTGTGGTCATTTGAAGCAACTTTTTCCTTAGCAAAATGCAATCTGCGATTTCGTTTACGAGTTATTAATGAAAAACTCTGGCCAATGAGAGATCGCGTACGGCTGACGCCCCACTCTCACGACCACTGCCGCTGCGCAAGTGCGGTGCGCCGGTCACACTCGATCTCCGATTGGTCAGTGTTTTTTTATAATAACTCATAAACTAATCCGCGGATTGAATTTTCGCTACGGAAGAAGTTGTTTCAAATGACGCGAACCCCTTATTTCCCGCTTGTACAATAATTTTGAGACATTTAGTGTGAATCCGGCCACCACGAAGGTGACGCGGATATGTTCCCTCGCCCTTTCGGGCATACGCAACTAAGTTTCCATCTATCCCCGGCGGCCCCATGTTCAAGGGAAAAGGCCGAGGAAAAATCCGCACGTGCCATTAAGACGTTTACGATGGACGAGTTCTTTAGCCGCCAGCGAATTTCGGTTTCCTTCCATCCGCTGGCGCCCACGGGGAACCACGGGGAGGCGAACTCGTGACGCGACGCCTCGCGTCCACTAAACGAAGACCCAGGAAATTGGGATGGGTGTTGGAGTAGGGATTTGTTCTACCGGAAGCCCTTTAGCCAAAGGGTCTCCCGGCAGAAGTTTGCGAATAGCTGGAAAGCCTTTTCTGACGACACGAAGTATTGTGCCGCCTCTGGCCATTTCCAGCATTCGCTCGGGGTGATGTCCCGCAGAGCCTCTCTCTGCGGGTCGAAGTCTTTGCACTGGAGAAGGAAGTGGTCTACCGTGTCCGACCCGTGACCACACGCACAGGCCTCACTGTCGGCAATCCCGTACGCGAGGAGGCGCGAACGGAAGTTCCCATGTCCAGTGAGGATTTGTGTGGTGTAGTGGTTCGGAATCATCCACCCGGCCGCCATCCTTCTCTCAATGCTGTTGAAGAAGGCGAAAGTTGTGCGGCCTTTGTGGGAGGAGTCCCACATGGATTTCCACACCCTTTTCGCCTCAGCCACGATCCTAGAGAGCACGGCGCTGTGCAGCTCTCAGTATCCCCAACTCCCCTGCCGTGCACCGGTCGGCCCACCCGGCAGCAGCGTAAGTTGCTACCTAGATAAAAACCCCGCGGTACACGGCCGAGAGCGCTCTGAAACCGAGCCCCCATCCGCGTCTCGCGAGCCTGCCAAGTTTCGCGAAAAGCGACCCGACTTTGTCGCTGATATATTGACAATGGGATAGGACACCCATGTCCCTATCTAAATGGACGCCTAGGTATCTAACTGTGGGTTTGAATTTAATTGACCTCGCTCCGATCCGAATGATCGGCGGTCTTTTCTGGAAGTCTATTTTCGATACGCGGACTACTTTCCTTTTCCTATCGGGACGCGATCCTCCCCGCCGGCCTATTTTTTTTTGTTTTTCCCTGTCTACGTACCCATTCCGGAATACGATCGCTTCCGATTTCGAGTCGGTTCCTCGTAACCTGTACCAACGTGCACCAACCTAGGATCTGGTCAACAACGCGTTGACCCTCGATCTCTAGGTCTCAACGGCTATTACCACCTACGAGGACGATGAGGTCGTCCGCGTAGGCGACGAACCTATTCTTAACTGAGGTTACGAGTAACCTTGGGAGACCGTCGAACATTAGGTTCCACCACGCGGGGCCGAGGACCGAGCCTTGTGGGCATCCCCTTGTCGCGCGCTTGGAGATCCTGTCTGTTCCTACCATGAGACTGACCTTGCGGTCCTCGAAGTAATTGGAGATTACCTCGAAGACGTTGCCCGGACAGTCTCGATTCTCGATCCCTAAGACTACCTAGCACTGGTGGCCACCAGACATTGTCGAAAGCTCCGGAAATGTCGAAGAGTAGCGCGATCACATGCCGATGCTCGATGTCATCAACCATGCGGCGCAACTCGACAATTGCATCTTCAGTCGACATTCCGCGCGTAAAGCCGTACTGTCTGCTGGAGATGCGTCCCGTTGCCATCGCCGTCTGTTCGAGTCTGCTGGCGGTGGCGGTCTGTGGCCACCCAGGGCGGGAGATAACCCCCGAACTAGCCCTCGCGTAGGAGGGTTGATCGGCCGAGTCGATGGGTGTATCGGCGATGAAGGCATTAGAGACCGTCAGTGCGTCGTACATGTAGTACTTCGCATAATGGCGAGGCCCTGATTTAGCATACGGGCTGTGGCGTGTTCTTTGTACAGCACTGTATGTGCTGTATGACTTCCGACTGGGGAACTGTTGTCACTCGTGGCATCAGTTCCCCAGTTTACGTTAAACGGTTTTTCAGACCGTTTTTCGTGGGCGGAACACGCCACTAGACAACACTCCGCTGGGCTCAGGAATACATGGGATGCAATCAATCCCCTGGGCAACCCAGGCCGCAAGGGGCAAACGTGCCCTAGCCACACTTGAGCCTCCACGAAAAAGGTACCGCTGGATAGCTCGTGTTCTTAAATACGCAGCGAACTGAACGAAGTGTGGTGGAGAGGAAGAGGCAGCCTCTCCGACTGCTGTCTCCCACGTGTTTGCCGTGCGTGGCGACCCTTGTCGTCGGAAAAGAGGATCCTGGGATCTGAGGGGGCCCTCTCCTGCGGGTGAGACGTCCCCAACACGTACCTTTGGCCTCTGCTTCGGCTAGATGGGCGGCTGGACGAGAAAAGCAGCCCTGGTCCAGTCAATCGGCTTGGAACGACCACACGCTTCGGGCAAGTGGGTTCTGCTGGGCGAGGACGCGGGCTGGGTAAGGAAACCGACCCAGCCAGCAGACTATATTCGGTGCGTAGCCCTAACTCAGCCTTTGGCGGGTTCCAAATTGTGCGGGTCGGTGGTGGCCGGGGAGCGCACTGGATGAAAGACCAAGACACATTATGGGTCTGAATAAAAATGAACAAACAAAAACTAAGCGTCCAAAGACGACGGGTCCAGCTCCTACTCGGAGTGAAGCCGTCGCCGCAGACGCGGGAACTGCAAATGCAGCTGTCAGTCCCCCCGCGTCTGTGAGAAAGACAAGATCCGGGAAGGTGATTAATATCGCCAATCCTCGTGTGATCTTGCAAAGATGTGTGACTCCCACGCGAGCGGTCTCGGTGAAAACCGAGCCCACGGTAGAAGGTACGCCGGACACCGGTAACGTGGAAGTAATCGAACGAGTCGGAGACACGTCACTCGTGAAGGTGCAGTCGGCACCCGAGCGTGTCGAGGACCCTACTGGTGACGGTTGGCAAACCGTCACCAAAAAGTCGAAGCGAGCCAAGCCGGGCGCACCCACCGGCAAGGCCGCAGTAAACCGGGCCAGGAGACCGAAGGGGACGTTCTCCGGGCAGAAGGTACGGCCTCTCGATCTCGTAAGAGACGAAGCCTTTAGGCGAGTGTCCGAAATACGGACCTTTTGCTTTCGACCTGAGTCGAAAGTCAATAAGGAGTCCGGGTCAAAGATACTCGCCGAGGTTGAGGCACTCAACGAGTTGGTTCAGGAGCTTATTCAACGGAATAGCTTCGTCGAAGGGCAACTCGCCGCGGTCAGGGCGGACCTAAAAGCGCGTCCTGCCGTAATGAGTGCGATGCGACCTGGGCCGTCCAAGGGAACTCTCCCGAAGACGGCCTGCAACGCCGCGCAGCCGACTTACGCCCATGTGAACAAAGTCGACTGCAAAGGAGCTTCTCCGGAAGCGGGGAGACGGCCACAATCGCAGCATGTGGTAAAAATCTTCCCGCCGAAGGAAAAAGGACAGAGCAGCGAAGTTACGAAGGTTACTGTTCTGTCCCTCATTAAACCAGCGAAGGAGGCGATCCGAATAAAGTCGGTCCGACGCATCCACTCCGGTGGCATCGTCGTCGAGACCGACCGAAAGGAGGACCTGCAAGCCTTCGTTGGCAATAAGAAGCTCCGGAGCGCGGGTCTGTCCGTCTCCTTACCTACCAAGCGGGACCCCGAGGTTTTAGTTTACGACGTCCCGCGTCGGATGGGTAAGGACGAAATTGCCTCCAGTATTTGGAGGCAAAATCTCTGCGATGCGAACCAGAAGGATGTGCCTTCGGGAATTCGGGTCAGCCGCATGGCTGGCAAGACCCCGGAGACAGCCAACTGGGTCGTTGCCGTCAGTCCGCAGAATCTTCAGCGGCTGAAGCAGAGGGGTAGCCGAGTTTACCTTGGATGGAACTCCTGTCGTGTACGGGATTTCGTCCAGGTGCTTCGGTGCTACCGTTGTCAACGCTTCGGGCATACCTCGAAGCGTTGTAAATTCAAGGAGGACGTGTGCGGTCACTGCTCCCAAAAGGGGCATACCTTCACGCTCTGTAGCAAGAAGAGTGAACCTCCGGTCTGCTCTAATTGCAAGGACAGAGGGTGGGCTAGTGCACACAAGTCGCGGGACCCAGCTTGCGCTTCCTATCAGGCGGCGCTAGCTTTGGAGTCGTCCCGTGTCCGACTTGAGTGACGGGCAGACGTGGACCTGTCCACTCCGCCATTCGAACGGCATGCTGGGCGGACCCCTCGGGGTTCGTCCCCTCGGGCCAGGCTGAAGCCCCTCTTGCGGAGATAAATTGACTTTAACACTACTCCGTCAAGAGTGCCTGGATTGGGTTGGACTCGAGGTGGCAGCGGGAGTAGCACGTTGTCTTCCCCTGTCACGATAACGAACGAGGGTAGAGCCAGACCATCGGCACGCGTCGAGAGAGCGGCTAGTATAGTCCACATAGGACCCAGGCATAGCCCATCTTAAGACTCACAACGACGACACTAACTGTTCGAGTCTGCTAGCCCCGACCGCGGTAACAGGCAACAACTCGGTGTTGATGCGGTGGGGCTTCGTCGGCAACAGTCTCGACTGAAGCCAACCTGCACGGGATCGGGCGAAAGCCGGCGACTCTACCTCCCCGTGGTCTCCGCTGGACAGCGCTGGCCGGCGCCAAGCGACGGCCAGGGCTGACTAAATGAGTCGCTTCCTACCAGGTAGATTCAACTTTTCCAATGAGGCGTACTGCCGAGGGCAGGGTTTTTCCAAGCCAATCCTGGCATAACATCTAGCCAGCGGTTCCCCTGGCGGTGGCTCGCTGGAGCGTGGCGGCCAAACAACATCTGGCCGGTCCAATCCGATATGGGCGCAAGCCTCGGGTGCGGCCGGGTCGACTCTCAACCCATGGACCACAGCAAACTGTTCGAGTCTGCTCTTAAGGAGCTTCTCGAATGTCTTCCCGATCACGGAGAGGAGACATATCGGATGGTAGGATTTGGGGTCCTTTTCGTCCTTTCCTTCGCCTTTTAGGAGGATTCTCAGAGAGCCCACCTTCCAGGCGGAAGGGAAGACGCCCCATCGAAGGCACCCATTGAAAAGTCGCGCGAGTTCTCCGGGGATTAATTTCGCGGTGGACTTCAGGACTTGTACCTCAATGAGGTCCGGTCTTGGCGCCTTCTTATTACCGAACGAACGAATCGCTCCGGCCACCTCCGCCAAGGAGAAAGGCGGGGCTTCGGCGGTATTCGGGGCGATTCGCGCCTCTTCCCGGAGAACTCTTTGTGTCGGCGAGTCGAGTTCAGGCCGGTCGTCAGGGACGTGAGCTGCCAGAAGCTTGCTGGCGGTTTCCAGAGTACCGGTTGTACTTCCATTATTGCGCCGGATTGTGCTAATCACCTTCTCTGCACGGAGTTTATTTGCATGGAGCTTGTAGACGATGCCCCAGGGCTCCGTGTTCCCGTTCGACATCACGAAGTTTTGCCAGCTTTCCCGTTTCGCCCTCCTCACCTCCCTGCTGTATTTCCGCAGCGAAGTACGGTACTCCTGCAGTTTTTGGAGGCGGGAGGGTTCGTTTTGTGGCTTCTGGAAGGCACGTCTCTGCCGGTACGCGGCCTTTTTGAGCTTCGTTAGCTCTTTTGTCCACCACTGGTTGGACTTCCTAAACTTCCTTTTTCTTGGCATCGACGCGGTGCAGGCGTCAGTAATGACGGCTGTGAGCGTCTCTGCCATTCTACCTACCTCTTCCGCCGACCCCAGACTCAGGACTTCGAGCCTCGACCGTGAGTGATCGGACAGGGCCTCAGAGAACCGCTCCCAATCCGCTCGACGAGTATCGAAACGAGAGTTCGCTGTTCCCTGATTTCCCGTCGCGGCCCTAGGTGCCCGCAGCCGAATGTCGACGGCGTTGTGGTCGCTAGTCGTCCATTCGCTTCTTATTCTCCAGTCCCTGATGTATGGGGACATGGTGGGGGACGCCAGGGTAACGTCGATGTATGACGATCCTGTTGACGTCCAGAAGATGGGTGGCTGACTAGCGTCGCGTTAGCTACTGTTAATCTAAACGCGGAGACTAATCTTTCTAACTGCGCTCCCCTCTCGTCTGTGCTTTGTGGGCTCCAGAGCGAGGATTGCGCGTTCGCGTCGACAGAAATTAATATTCTCCCCCCCCCCCCAATACCAGGACTACCGTCTCCAAGTGCTTGAGGTGCTACTTTATCTCGTCGCGGTGCTGGAAGTAGCACGACACCGCGTAGAAGGAGAAGCCGGGGGCCAGCAGTGCCGCACATGCGCAGTGCGGGTTACTGAGCTGCGAGGTGAATGTGACTTCGAAGTGAGGGTTGGGGATGGCGACAGCGGCCCACGGAGAGTGGGTTTTCACCGCCGCCACTCTCACTCCGGTCCATAATCCGTTAACCCTATATCCTGCGCCTTGCCTGCTGACGCGTAGTTCCTGCAAGAGCAGGACGTCCAGCCGCTTTTGCGCTATTAATTCCCTAACTTCGCCCGTTACTACAGCTGAACGTCGCATGTTCAGCTGTAGGATCCTAATTCCCGTGGCTTCAGTCGCGTTCGCGGGTTTGCGGTTTCGCGTTGGGGTTTGTGAGACGCGGGGGTTGGTTTTCCTAAGTTTTCCTATGCTCACGGCGTCGTAACTTACGAGGTGGACGCGAACGGTGCGAAGACCATAATTTTGAGACAGTTTGTAGAAGAATTTAGAAGTCAAAATATACTTCAACGAATAATTTAATCATTAACACGTTCCGTGCCACGTGTACCATCGATGGTACACGCTTGCATGTTTACTTAGTGAACTGAACAAATTGTTTACAAGAAATTTCGAACAGAAGAATCAATTTCCACCGCAAGAATGGTCGTTGATAAGTTTTTGTTACGTTGTTATGTGTACGAGAATTAATAATTGCACGTAATACATCAAGTTTTAGTAAAATATCAAAGTGTGAAGATTCGAGTAAAAAAAGCTCGACACGGAACGTGTTAAAAATAAGATTTAACTACAATTCCATTACCGCCAGTATATTAGAATTGCCATTTTACTAAATTATACAACGCTACAGTCGAATGTAACTTAACCGAGTTTTCAGAATACTAGCCGAAGCCGAGAATTGTAATCTGATTCTAGACTTCGCAAGACCAACTTGTAAAGAGAAATTACATGAATATTAAATACCCGCGCCGAGGATTCTTACGGATTTAACGCACGACCCGTGTTGAAAGTTCCTTGACAAAACATAACGCCATAAAACAACGGTGCCGCGAGTCCTCACGTAAACGGAGTATTTTACTCGTGATGAAGATACAAACGGAAACTGCATAAGTATAACAGCTAGGAACCGTGGGATATTAGTCACGCGACTTAATACTGATAAGAGTCGATGAAAAATGCGACCGAGATGAAAGAAAGGAGACCGTTGAAAGACCCCGCTGGGAACTCCAGATAACTTTGGGAAAGTACAATACTCATCCCCGGAGAACTTTCCGAGGAGAGCAGATAGATGGTTTTAATAGAATGATCGCCGGGGTCAACCGGGCCCGGTAAAATTACAGGCCTAACACAAGAATAAACCGAACGATAATAATGGCCGAGAAGTGTCGAATGAATATTTTACAAGTTCTTTCCGCTGGCAATTATCAGAGGTTAATTGTGCAGCTTTTCTTTGCTGTGAACAGCTTTTTTCTGGTACAGGCGTTTTCTCTCTGAACTAGTTTCTCTGATGTTGCCGAGAACTTCAATGCATAATAACTTTCCTTGATCATTCATATTAAAGCTTGATATATTATTAATTTATATCTCTGGCAAAAAGAGGCACTCGTCATATCAAATCGAATCTATTTGATAAGTGGGAAAAATATATAATGTACAATAATTTGGCTGGGGATTGTTATGCACGATAAAAACTTTCCGCATTTGTCGCAACAAATTGTAATTACTTACCGAATCCTTTCCGTTTGATTGTTTTAGTAAATCGATTGTATTACGATACTGTTAACTGCTTTCAATTATTTTACAGTTTCAAATTGCGGTTACTCATTATTATTATTATTATTATATAGATGCACAAAATCGACAGCCTAGACATAATGACAAAAGAATATAAATGGATCTACTAACGATGATGATGATCTACTTTCGATGAAATTGTTTCGCCAGAGCGCTAGAAACTTTTACGGATGTTTCCTCAACGTTCGGACAATCTCGGGACTCAATTCTTGACATTGTTTACCGCGGTACATGTAATCGCTGTACCGCTTTAACTTAAACTTCCATCGATGTACTTCTCTTCGAAAACATTCTCTAATAGCGTGTACCTGCACTTCAAAACTACCCCGAAGACTGCCTCGGACACGTCGACCGCTGATTCACTGTATTTCGAGTCTCAGACTTATCGATCACATTTTCTCCCGAGCTCCTTGAACAACTGAACTTCTCTCACAAATTTAGCTCTCACCGTTTTTTTCTCCGACACACGTACATATCGCAATGGCCACGCGAATTGGGGAAAAGAATGATCAGAGACATTTTTAAACCAACTACGGTGCCAATGCTCTCAACGATGGAAATCAAATCAGTGTTGAATAAAAACGGTTCCTAGACAATTATCAGATTCGAAGCATTGATCATTTATTTAAACGAACACTAACAGGCAAAACACTATACAATTTTAACACCGTACATTCCGAAAATTATCAGAATAAAAAGTTGATATTGTTCGAAATAGAGACACGTATTTGCTATCAACGGAATCATTGTTTTTTAATTTAATGTCGCATCTGCTTAATAGCAATTAGCGATCATTTATTGGATAATATGTGTAGGGTTACATGTAACGTAATATATACAATAGTTTCGCATTACATTTTTACATTATTTTCTTCATTAAGGCTTCTCAAATTACTATATAATTTCGCTAAACAATTTGGTTTCGTTTAAGTATGACACAACATTTACAACAGCATCATTTGTTAGACGAATAATACAAAAATTTCTTTGATTTTTTTACCGAACAAACGCTTTGTTATTACTTCCAGCAGTTTCTGCAGCTTTTCACCCCAATCCAAACCGATGTAACAAACTCGTGAAAAAATAAACTCTTCCACCATTTTCGCTAGAATTACAAGGACAATCTAATACCGACAGTCGAATCGAAAAGCAAAACGCTGCTACTGGCTAGAACTTTTCGCGCTTTAAATCAACGTGCTACGAAGGTAATCAGATAAAACGTCGCTTCAAAATAACCGCTCGGAGTTCGAATCGCTAAAAACAGGCGAAAACAAACGGAGCCCGATAAAAACCGGCAAAAACCAACAGAAGTCGATAAAAACCGTTCGTAAACCGCAATTATTTTCGCACGAACTCGACGCATTATCCCGCAGGTATTAACGGATAAGTTCACCTTTGGCCGAAATCGTACGGGAGCGTGAAAAATAAAAGCAAAATTGAACGATGCCCAAGGGTTGACAGCGAGAGGGGACCGGGCTTTCCATTTTTTCTCTCCCCCATAGACAACGGGCTGCTCGCTAGTTTAACCGTAAATCCAGGTGTCGGGCGCATCGATGCATATGAAGGTGAATTGAAGCGGGAACGAGCCGATGCGAAACAAAAAGGCCGGATCCGCGGCATTATCCAACATTCGCGCTCGCAATTAGACGTTGCGCGCTCCACCGAAAACGCGGCCGAACAATATTTACCGTCGCCGATCCCGCTTGATATCCGCGAGTTTATCCGGAAGATAAACGCTCCTGTAATCCGCTTTGTGGCTGATTGCCGAGATCCCGCAACTTGACATAATTTACGCCCCTGAACTCATTATAACCAGCGCGAGCCGCGAGTCGCGAAACGTCGCATTGCGAAGCGGAAATATGTTTTTGGTGCTGGAAACTCGAATTTCGAGGTTCCAAATTTCGTTTAGCAGTAATCTAGCGGTGATGAACTAATTAACATCGAATTGTCAATGTTAATATGCTAAGACCGCTGAACAGTCGTCATAACTACAGTAATTTCTCCTGAAAATGCCAATTTTCGGGTTGCTGTGAATTTCCCTCTGCTAATCCTAAGTCTTTGTAAATCATTACATCCTAACCGACAGTTTTTCTATAATAAATTCAAATAATACTGGCAAAAATAGCGAAGCTTATTAAAAGGATCCAAATAGGTATGAACGACAGTGCATGCGCCTACTTGATCCCACGTGTAGCGACAACCGAGGGCGTCAGCTCATGATCGCGATAGGTCGTCGTGAGAAACATTGCAGAACCGCTTCCAGTTCGTTCGCGTCGATGCTCGCCGCCAGGTGCAACCTACTTGCTTTGAGGGTAGAACGGAACCGGATGCGAATATCGTTATCGGACTGCTGCGGCCAGCCTTCTTTCGCTGGCTTTTCTCGTCCGGCCTCGGTCTATGTGCCATTTTAATTAGGTGACCGATCCGAGAGCGCGGCTACATTTGAGCTCGCCGACGCTTTGGAACAGACCCAGTTCAACGGGATAGACTATGGCCACCGTATCATCCGTACACTCCGCGAGTTACGTCAATTCTTTTTTTTTAACGGAGGTAGTTATGACGCTTAAAATGCCGGCTGATGAAGTTGCGGGCTTTCATTGGATTACGGTGATTGACCATCGGATATTTCACGTATCGGTTTGCGAACGTGAACGCTATTTTAAATAATCGGAGGCTAGCGGAACCGGTTACTGTGCGGTGGGTGACCAATTGCTGTGCCTTTGGTTCGTTTTCGGGCACAATTAAATTTATATTTGTCGAATGAGATGTATTCAATTTGTATACAGTTTTATTTTGTTTATTTTGCAATTTGAAAATGTAATATGTTTTATTATTGATATACAGTTAATTGTATATATATTATTTATTACTAATTATATTATTATTATTAATTGTATTTATTATTTATTAATTATATATTATACAGTTATTATTTTTCCGGTTATTTATGGCACAAATGATACGAAGTGAGAATAGTCGAGAGTAAGCGAAATGATTCCGATGAATTCCTAGCTTTTCCCGGGCAATGCTCGACGTTTCTAACACAGCGAAAGAGTCTCCTACGAATGCTCAAATATGTATCTTGATGAAGCTTGCCACATCTCCGCAGTTGATATCCTACGGTATCATTTCTGCGACTGTCATCAATTTTTAATTTACCTCTTTGGAACCACACTACAGATCAATCACTCCAGTTTTCATTGCTCTCGACACAATCCGTTGAAAAGGATTGGTTACTCTTAAAAGGGCGTGTCTCTCGAAACACAGTGAAATGAAACATGGATTTGAAAGAGAATTAATCGATAGCCCTGTTATAAAGTATTTAAACTTCCCGAAACTTCTGTATAGGGGTTGAATACATTCAGTTGCCTCGCTGTTTCCAAACCAAAGTGTTTGTCCTTTGTTAACGCACTTTTGTGTTCGAGTAAAATTCACAGCTCACTTACCGACTTAATTAATTATTCCTAGTTAACTATTTAACGTGTAAAGAAAGATTTTTATATATTAACTAGTATATATTAATATATTAGTAAATTTATATATAGTATATAATATATTTATATTAATATACTAGTAATATACTACTACTCAAACAAATATTAATTTGTATATCAATATAGCATATATTAATATTAATATAATTAATGGCTATATTGATGCTATTGCTATATTGATATAAGAATTAATATTAGTTTGAAAATGTAATTCACGAATGCAGAAAATTCGCACTGTAATTAGTTCAGTCATATTTTTTTGAACATATTCTTCATCCTTTGTCGGTTACATACCGATTATCTTATCAAGAATTCTGTCTCCAGCAGGATAATTGATATCGACGGTGGCGGTACAATTTCATCTTCCCAGTTCCGCATCCGAACAAGCGCTAATTAGTTAAACACTTTGCTGATCATAATTAATACGGTCCTAATGAATATTCGCTGGCGGGATCGAGTTCCGCGAACTTAGCTCCAAGTTTGCCTGATTTGAACCTGGCTCGCTCCTAAGGGATTCCTGTAAAACCACACGGAACCAGCTAAATAGACAGTACCTCAGACGAGAAACAGTATCTCGAACCTCTGCTGCGAGAAATCGATATCAATAGCTTCGATGATATCTATTTTATTAAATAGAATGTTATTTCAAATGGATTTCTTTCTCTTTCTCTCTCTTTCTCTCTCTTTCTCTTCCTTTCTTTCTTACTTTCTCTCTCTCTCTCTCTCTCCAATAATGAAATAATCTAGAGAAAGACTAGTTATATATTAACACAAAATAGCAAATAATTTTGTCAAATAATGTGTATGCAAATAAGATAATATATTACTAGACTGCAGATTTTTATGCAGATTTTATGCAGATAAAAATTGTCTGCACTAATTACATGATACAGAAGCTAAATAGAGAGAGATACACACTTAATTTCTTAATAATACTAGCAAGTTGAAAATAGTTCAACAGTACTTTCTATCTGAAATATCGTAGTGATGAATAATCCCGTCATTGTATTTTTATTTCTCATTGTAGTAAAAGGTAAATTATTAATTTCACACGATTTCATTAGCTAAGAATATAATATCCATAAAGCGTTTTTAAAGTTTTTCCGTCGGGTCTATCATGACCCCAGTGTAAAAATCATTTTTGTAAAAACTCAAGATTAAGGATTAAATTAAGGGTTAAGTTAATGATTAAATTCCTTAAACGTTTTCGCAGACTCGTTTCACATAAAATCTACAGTCCGTGTATTAATTTAACGATTGTTCGTTGAAGAGATTTCCTTGAATAATTCCGAAGCTCGCTTTTCAAGTACGACCGCTTTCCGTTTGCTTATTTAAGCACGGTTCGGCCACAAATAATCGAAAATAACGTCCCGAACAGAGTCTCTAGTTTCTGTGGCGTTCCTTTTCCTCTGGCAAGGATCCGCTCGGAACGAAGCGGTGAGTTAGAGAATTTATAGACCGCGATTATATCTGAATTCGAAAGCTCAGAAACGATCATTCCAGCATTTATTTATCGTGGTCGTGTTATCGCATAGGCAACTGTGTAAAGCAGAACTGAGGAATAGTTGCGCGTAACAGCTTTATTGCTCCCGCCGCGCTGAGAGCAACTACTTTTCGGAATTAGCTGTTCCGCAGTCCATTCCCGATTATGAATCAGCCAGTTTTCCTACTCGTACTTCTCCCTTCCCCCGCCCTCCATAACGCATACTTCACCCGAACTCCATCTCTATTACCTCCGATCCCCATCTTAAGCGTCAAATTTAAATTTAAAGGATACCACGATTGCCCGACTCGATATTCAATCGTTGGCTGGGAGAACCGATTCCGAAGTCCCGATGAAATAAACACGAAACAAAACGCGATAATGTGTCTATAATGGCGGGCAATCTTGAAATATTAGGTTCTGAAATTAGTATTTATGTACTTGTGCTAATTGCAAGAATTTTGGCTCGTAGAATTTGATACTAATAACTGAGATTTATGGTAATAAACTGCTCCGAAAGATTACAGCATAGGCACATATCGGATGAGAATTGGTCAACTTTGACTGACGATAACTTCGCGAAAAATCATTGATTTTTACTTCAAATTAAAGCTTGAAACCTCTAGTTTAAGACGATATTTCTCAATTATATATTCTACGCACTCTCGCCACTGTAACTATTTAAATCTGAATCCCTGTTTATCATATTGAAAATTGTCAAGTTTGAAGAAACGCACGGACTTTGTCAAATTTTTTCCGGGGATGCCGTTTACAGTAGAGCAAAGTTCGATTCTTCTTCTTTAATTTTTTTCTCGCAAAGTTACAGCACTCTAAAGTAACCAAACCCCATATGTCAGACTCCTGGAAAGAGGTGCAAAATCAAATCACGTGCAAAATAAAAAATATCTCAGGGAAGGAAATTGGATGAAAACTAAATAGAATATTTCCAATCATTTTCTACACTACTTCTTGATGTCCGATCAATCATTTGGAAATGCCAACGCCGACGGTACGTGACAAAAATGCGCAAAAAACTTCATTTCTAAGTGAATAAATTGATGGTATCCGGCTTTAGATTTCGCAACAAACGAATTCCAATTTCTGCATACTGGAGCGATAACCAGCCGATGCTCATGCCCTGTGTCTACTTACACCCGGCGCAAAGTGTATTCTTGCGCGATTTTTAGGAAATCGGTAAAATAGCCGAAAGGCATCCCACGGGGAATTTCAACCGCGAGACTTATGCAGCATTCGGCATACGAATGTAGGAATACATCCGCGAATAAACCTAGACCGTCTGTATCGGTGGCCTGGATCTCACGTCCCGACTTCCAATATTTCGGCAAAGATACCTGGCGAAACCAGTAAAAGGGAGCAAATATTGGTTCGAGGTGCACGGACTCATCGCTGTCGTCAGACGTTTTCGGCGATCTTCAACGGCTCAACAGATATATCAAGTTCAAATATAATTATGTTGTATCTGTGAGATTTAATTGGTAGCCGGCGAATCTTTATGTATTTATGACGCAAGCTTCTAGAATGCAAGAATCCGGGCATATTAACGAATATGCACTGTTCTATTATTCTGTGCTCCCTGTTTTCCCAAAGAAAATTTTCTTCTTCCGATTTTCATGAAATAATTATAATGAAAATATGCACAAATATTCGCTGTTCAATAATTATAATTCAAGGGTAGGAAATATTCCATCGAAATGGTAAATATTAACGAAAGAAATTAATAATTAATTTAATATACTTGGATATCGGATATCAAATTTTAACGAAGAAAACAATGTTCTAGAATGTCCAAATTATATTCTCGAATTTTTAGGTCTCGATAATGCTGTTAGTGTTTGAGTGACAGTTGCTTGAAAACCGCATCATAATAATGCTGCACCGCGAGCTACAAACTCACAAAAGTCAGATCCGCCGGGTAACATTTCGAACGGAGTTGTATGACCGGTGAAATGCAAAAAGACCGCACCGGAAGCAGTATACGTGACTTAGTGGGTATGAAAAATCTGCCGTGAGTTCGGGAAATCGTCAACATGCAGTTCTCCGACGCTGCTAAGCACACAATGGAAAAGAAGAAAATAAAGTGCGAACATGAAAACATCAATGGAAAACTGCGAGCGTTATTCTCGGGCCGGCAACGCCTAGATACATGATGCACAGTCTCGTATACACAGTAAATACGTTAGGACGACTCGTATTGCAAGGAAATTCACGATACTTTAATTGCTGTTAAAAATGGGACAACGGGAAGCATCCTCATAACATCTAAACGAGTTGTCGCATGTTACAGCAGGCGGTTCGAAATTGAAAAAAAAGAGGAGTACGTTGAGCGACAAATGCATTTGTGGTCGCTTGCTTCCTGTAATAACCGAGCGTGGCAACGTAAAGTAACACAATCGGTGTACTTATCACAGACACATCAAATTCGCAAATTAAGCTTCATTAGTTTCTTAACAGAGATTCAGAATAATTAATTTTAAATAGGGGTGATACGAATTATAATAGATTATGAATATAAAATTTAATTATAACGAATTTTTAATATAGATTTAAATTGTAATAGAATTTAATAGAAATTTAATATCTTGGTACATTTCCAATGGAGAGAGAAATATAATTAGAGATTTTAAATTATAATAAATTTTTAATACAAGTTCAATTAGAAATTTTAACTTATATATTTTTGACAGAAATTAAAACCTTAATATATTTAATAACAACTGACATCTAGTAAAGAAGGTACAGCGATTTAATTATGCAGTGAAGTGAGACTTATGTAGAAGTTGACTTCAAGTGTAAACACTGTTGATAGCAATGCTATAAATTATCAAAATGCAAGCAGCACGAAATGCATTGTGTTCAATGCCATCGCTGATTTATCGGTAAAACATTCGTGCCAGGAAAGTTCAGCATTGTCGAAACGACATTGAGAAGTGTCGATACTCTGTACAGTTATGGTTAAGTGGACGCGTATATATTTACACCGTATATAATAAATTTGCATACGTCGATGCTGATCCAACGGCGTCCGCGTGCCGATATGTCCTGACAAGCATTAACGCGCACGTCCCGCGAAATTTTTCAAACAATCGCTCTATCATATCTGAATTTTCTTTATTTTCGTAGGAACGCGGATAACGTTCGCGCAACGCGCACGTTGCGCAACTGTTCGTTACCCGTTTCATTATCCGTCTCCGCGTTCATCACGCGCAACAGAACGCCCGGCATTGTAACGATTAATTTGCCGAAATATCGCAGATAAAAATCCGACGAAAATATTGCGATACTGTCCCCGTACTTGCTACTTTATGGCACCCAATTAAAAGCCCCAATGACGTCTCATTGATTCCCGTAATTCAAGTGCGGACGATCATCTGATTAGTGCATTAAATTCTCCCTAATTTTCCTTCGTCTTGTAAACAAAAATGGATAATTTGGGAAGGCAAGATACGATTATTCGAGCCTTGTACCTCGTTTTTATAATTATATAAATATTATTATTGTTCTAAAAACGAGCCATGAGGCTCGAATAATCGAATCTCCTCCTCCCAAATCGTTCACTTTTGTTCACAAGCTGTTGAAAAATTGGGGAAAATTTACTGTAATGCGTTCATGGCGGAAACCGAGAAAAATGGCTATCAACCTGCATACCGTCCTTTAGAATTAGATTCTGCAACGCTGGAAAATGTTATTGTCAAGACTCACGGATTGCTCGCAGAGGAAATTCACCGGTTTTATTACGAGTAGACCGCGGATCTTAATGCAAAATAAAAATTCTCCATCTCGATCGCAGCGAACAGGAGTTAAATGAAAATTTATTTTCATTCTCAACGGTTCCATTCAGTTAATAATAACGAGAACGTTATTATACGTTGTTATATTGTTGAATTTTTGTATTGCATTTACAACATGCTGTATTCGACCTAGTTGCTTTCGTCATAAATGCAAATATTACAAACATAAACCTTGAGATAAGAGAGTCTCCACTGTGCTATTCATTTCCTGCAAATCGAAACAAAATTTGATTCAACTGTGATCAAAGTTTACGAATGATAGATTATTATTATCAGACAAATTATGAAAACGAAGAAGTGTTAATTCAGTGCAGAAAGAAATCGTAGTGCAAGTTCGTAGTGCATGCTCGAATATGCAGTCGTATTTAGAATAATCAGATATTGCAGCTTCGGATAATCCAGATTCTACCGTGCTAATAAAATAAAAGCGCAACAATATTTCCGATGAAAATAGAGAATTCTCGGCGACGTTCCTTATTTAGAATATTTAGAGCGATAACTAATTAGCGCTGTCATCGGGGTTCCATCGACGGCCGTGTCGCGGCCACGGAAAAGTATCCATCGACCCGCATTTGCGATGCAGATGCGGGAAACCGGCGGTGAAAACGCGTGAATTTTCTTGAATCTGTGCGGGGCAGACGCCGTTTCCGGTCGCCGATGCAGGGAATCTTGATTTACAATGCAGAGTAGCCAACGTTTTGCGGCTCGCGAATGCCAAAACCGCGCGGGTCTGACCCTTTTCGACATTACCATTTTCCTCTTAAAACATAGGACGCGCAAGCTTTCTCCGCGTCCCTCGATACGGGGTGGTCCGTCAGTTCGCGCTACCCTAATGCATTTGCCGCGACACGGGTCCACGGAATTCGGCGTATCTCAGTCGCACACGGTCAATTTAACAGCGTGTCACGCGTCAATTTATCCACGACAAAATATGGCCCCGACGCGACGCGTCATGTTGCGTCCCCGGGCGGGAGTTGCTAATGTATCCCTTTTCTCGTGGAAGTGGACCACCAAAAAGGTCAGTACGTTGAAGCCAGACAAAGGGGTGCATGGCTAGCAAGCAGCGACCTCTCCGTGGTTCCCGCTATGAGTACCTGGAGGGGCATGGTTAAATAAATGTGCTCAATCGGCCATAAACCTCGGGGGAAACCAATGCTGCCACTGCGAAGGACTGGGGCCTGACTGTGTGTCTACGCTTGAGGGTCGGCGACCTCACCTCCCAGAGCCAAGTAGGGTGTTTGTAGGGCCTAGCCCAGGCGATAACAGGTCCGGTGGAGCCAATGGGCAGGGTGGAGCCCATAAGAGAAAAAGGGAGGTAGTGCCCAAATAAAATAAAGGTTCCGGTGGAGCCCAGAAAAGAAAAAGGGAGTGGTGCCCAAATGGGAGGTAGTGCCCAAACGTAAACCAAAGGTCCGGTGGAGCCAAAGGGCAGGGTGGAGCCCAGCAAAGAAAAGGGAGTAGTGCCCTAACCGGAGGTAGTGCCCAAATAAAACAAGAAGAAATCGCCAGCCGAAAGTCGTACATCCACAATTGACCAATGCTATTCAAACGGACACGATACGAAAACGAACTGGAAAGGACGAAGGCGGGTGGGAAATTTAAAAACCAATTAATGCCAGACAAAAAATACAAAGTTAGGGCCTCGGACACAGGGACTCCCGTCCCTGGGGTCCCTGTGGCTGAATTAACCGCTAAGGATAGGAGGAACACTGGCAACGACCTAGGCAATACAATAGGACTAGATTCGGGTATACGTTTGGACGGGATCGGTCTTCGCGCCATCCGCGTCCACCTCGTAAGGTGCGACGCTACGAATATAGGGAATAATAGGAAAAAGAACCCCCGCGTCCCCCCAACCCCAACGCGAAACCGCGGCCCCGCGATCGCGAACGTAGCCACGGGAATTAGGATCCTACAGCTGAACATGCGACGTTCAGCTGTAGTAACGGGCGAAATTAGGGAGCTAATAGCGCAAAAGCGACTGGACGTCCTGCTCCTGCAGGAACTAAACGTCAGAAAGCAAGGCGCAGAATATAGGGTAAACGGATTAGGGACCGGAGTGAGGGTGGCGGCGGTGAAAACCCACTCCACGTGGGCCGCTGTCGCCATCCCCAACCCTCACTTTGAGGTCACGTTCATCTCACAGCTCAGTAACCCGCACTGCGCATGTGCGGAGGTGCTGACCCCCGGCTTCTCCTTCTACGCGGTATCCCATTATTTCCAATACCAAGACTAGATAGAGAAGCACCTCAAGCACTTGGAAACGGTACTCCTGGCATTGAGGGGGAAGAGAGTGATAATTTCTGTCGACGCGAACGCGCCATCCTCGCTCTGGAGCCCGCACAGCACAGACGAGAGGGGAGCGCAGTTAGAAAGATTAGTTTCCGCGTTTAGATTAACTATAGCTAACGACGCTAGTCAACCACCCACCTTCTGGACGCCAACAGGATCGTCATACATCGACGTTACCTTGGCATCCCCCTCCATGGTCCCCTATATTAAAGAATGGAGGATCAGAAGCGAATGGGCGACTAGTGATCATAATGCCATCGACATCCGACTGCGGGCACCTAGGGCCGCGACGGGAAATCAGGGAGCAGCGAACTCTCGGTTCGACACTCGTCGAGCGGATTGGGAGCGGTTCTCGGAGGCCCTGTCCGACCACTCACGGTCGAGGCTCGAAGTCCTGAGTTTGAGGTCGGTGGAAGATGTTGGTAGGATGGCAGAGACGCTCACAGCCGTCATCACTGACGCCTGCACCGCGTCAATGCCTAGGAAAAGGAAATTTAGAAAGTCCAACCCGTGGTGGACAAAAGAGCTAACAAAGCTCAAAAAGGCCGTGTACAGGCAGAGGCGTGCCTCCCAGAAGACGATAGACGGACCCTCCCGCCTCCAAAAACTGCAGGAGTACCGTACTTCGTTGCGGAACTACAGCAGGAAGGTGAAGAGGGCGAAACGGGAAAGCTGGCAAAACTTCGTGACGTCGAACGGGAACACGGAGCCCTGGGGCATCGTATACAAGCTCCAGGCAAATTAACTCCGTGTAGAGAAAGTATTAAGCACACTCCGGCGCAACGATAAAAGCACAACCGGTGCTCTGGAAACCGCCAGCGAGCTTCTGGAAGCCCACGTCCCTGACGACCGACCTGAACTCGACTCGCCGACACAAAGGGTTCTCCGGGAAGAGGCGCGAATTGCCCCGAATACCGCCGACGCCTCGCCCTTTTCCTTGGTGGAGGTGGCCGGAGCAATTCGTTCCTTCGGAAATAGAAAGGCGCCAGGACCGGACCTCATTGAGGTACAGGTCCTGAAGGCCTCCGCGAAAACAATCCTCGGGGAACTCACGCGACTATTCAATGGGTGCCTTCAATGGGGCGTCTTCCCCTCCGCCTGGAAGGTGGGCTCTCTGAGAATCCTCCTGAAAGGCGAAGGAAAGGACGAGAAGGACCCAAAGTCCTACCGACCGATATGCCTCCTCTCCGTGATCGGGAAAACATTTGAGAAGCTCCTTAAGAGCAGATTAGAGCAGACGGCGATGGCGACGGGACGCATCTCCAGCAGACAGTACGGGTTTGCGCGCGGAAAGTCGACTGAAGATGCAATTGTCGAGTTGCGCCGCATGGTTGATGAGATCGAACATCGGCATGTGATCGCACTACTCTTCGACATTTCCGGAGCCTTCGACAACGTCTGGTGGCCCCTAGTGTTAGGTAGTCTTAGGAATCGAGACTGTCCGCGCAACGTCTTCGAGGTAATCTCCAATTACTTCGAGGACCGCAAGGTCAGTCTCACAGTAGGAACAGAAAGGATCTCCAAGCGCGCGACAAGAGGATGCCCGCAAGGTTCGGTCCTCGGCCCCGCGTGCTGGAACCTTATGTTCGACGGTCTCCTGAGGTTACTCGAAACCTCAGTTGAGAATAGTTTTGTAGCATACGCGGACGACCTCATCGTCCTCGTGGGGGGAAATAGCCGCAGAGACCTAGAGATCGAGGGTCAACGCGTTGTCGACCAGATCCTAGGTTGGTGCAGGACAGCTAAATTAGAGATATCCGATTCGAAATCGGAAGCGATCGTACTCCGGAATGGGTACGTAGATAGGGAAAAAATAGGCCGACGGGGAGGATCGCGTCCCGATAGAAAAAGGAAAGCAGTCCGCGTATCGAAAGTAGATTCGGAGCGAGGTCAATTAAATTCAAGAACACAGTTAGATACCTAGGCGTCCACTTAGATAGGGACATGGGTGTCCGATCCCATTGTCAATATATCAGCGACAAAGTCGGGTCGCTCTTCGCGAAACTTGGCAGGTTGGCGAGACAAGGATGGGGGCTCGGTTTCAGAGCACTCTCGGCTTTGTACCGCGGGGTCTTCATCCCGGTAGCGACTTACGCCGCTGCAGGATGGGCTGGAGGCAGGGGAGCTGGGAATACTCGGAGCCGCTCAGCGCCGTGCTCTCATTTCGGTAACTGGTGCATATCGCCGGTCATCGTGGGATAGCATGTGCGTGGTGGCCGGTACCCCCCCCCCCATCGGACTTGAGCTACAACAAGCCAAAGCCCTTTACCAGGTTAGGAGAAATATGGACGCCAGGATCGGTAACATCGTGGTCCCAGCGGGAACCAACGATGCGAAAATTAGGATCGTGGCTGAGGTGAAAAGGGTGTGGCAATCCATGTGGGACTCCTCCCACAAAGGCCGCACAACTTTCACCTTCTTCAGCAGCATCGAGAGAAGGATGGCGGCCGGGTGGATGATACCGAACCACTACACCACACAAGTCCTCACTGGACATGGAAATTTCCGTTCGCGCCTCTTCGCGTACGGTGTTGCCGACAGTGAGGCGTGTGGGTGTGGTCACGGGTCGGACACGGTAGACCACTTCCTTCTCCACTGCAAGGATTTCGACCCGAAGAGAGAGGCTCTGCGGGACATCACCCCTAGCGGAAGCTGGAAATGGCCTGAGGCGGCACAACACTTCGTGTCGTCGGAAGAAGTCTTCCAGGTTTTCGCATCCTTCTGCCGGGAAACCCTTTGGTTAAAGGACTTCCGGTAGGAAAAATCCTGACTCCAATACCCATCCCGATTTCCTAGGTCTTCGTTTAGTGGACGCGAGGCGTCGCGTCACGAGTTTGCCTCCCCGTGGTTCCCCGTGGGCGCCAGCAGATGGATGGAAACTGAAATTCGCTGGCGGCTAAAGAACTCGTCCATTGTAAACGTCTCAATGGCACGTGCGGATTTTTCCTCGGCCCTTTCCCTTGAACGTGGGGCCGCTGGAAGTAGATAGAAATTTAGTCGTGTATGCCCGAACGGGCGAGGAAGCATATCCGCGTCACCTTCGTGGTGGCCGGATTCACACTAAACTGTTGCGTCCCTGTAGCGTTTACGACGTTGACCCTTCGACACGGTCAATTCGTGGCACTGACCCGAATATTCGGAGCGACGATTAATTATTTTCATTACGTGCGAAGCCGTTCGTTTGTCACGAGGGTCGTTGGATCTTCGGGGAATCTTCTTCAGAAGGGAGAATTGTGTGAGCTCTTGTTAATATTACGTAAAATCAAATGTACAGTAATGTGTCCATAATTGACGCTGAGATTGTGCACAAAAATGGACAATTTGGGAGGAGGAGATACGATCCCCCCCGTGTCCGCTACCTTGTCGTGGTGGGGGGGCTTCGTGCCCCAATGATCCTCAAGGCTGTGCCGGCGGGGATTTTATTCCCTGGCAGGTTCTACCTAGCCGGAGTGGCTTGAGGTGAGGGGCCAACTAAAGTCGGACACATACCGTAAACCTGTGGTCATGTTTTACAGGAACGGGGGTCTTGCCTTAACCGGCCGGACCGCGAGGATGACAACCTCTCTAAAAAATCCCTAGCCCCAAGCAGCGTTGCGCGGTGAAGAGGGCGTAGCTGGAGTAAGCGCCAGCTATGGTTGGTGGGTGCACCAATCTTTAGCGGACAACCCCGGGGTACCTGGCGACCCCCCGGGCGTATTAGCCTTCCCCGGGTATGGCGGCTCTACCCGGGGTGACCTCCTTTCCGACCACACTCGTGGGATGAATTATGGATTCTTCTTTTTCAAATACAACCGGGGAGGGGGGAAACGAGCGTGAGGTGGAGGTGCGCGGGCCTATCGTGCGCCTCAAAAGATGTACAGAGCCGGTGTCGCGGAGGCATTCTGCAACACGCGGCGCAAAGAGGCCTGCGGAGGGCCTTGGCGACTGCGACGGGGGGGAGGAGTCGGACTTCCCCGTCTCCTCCCACCACTCGTCGCAGAGCGTCCCGGGCACCTCCACGAGGAAACGGGGCCGGCCACCGACGACCGGGCAATACGTTGGCCTCCAAGAGGCCAAACGTAGAGAGGCTGAGGCTGAGAGAAGCCTCATAGCGGGCATTTTCGACCCGGTTGCCCCGGGGCCGAGGCCTGAGAGGACAAGCGACCCGCTTCCGGATGAAGTGGAGGTCGCTGCTGATTTCCGAGGCCGCCCGACGCGGGACGTTGCGGCGGCAGTTATGGAGTGCCTGGGCGATGTGGCCAGAATCTCCAATGCTGCGACGGGCCTGAAGGCCAGTGCGGTGCGGTCCCTCCGGACGGCGGCCCTGAGCAGCCGGGTGGGCGTTGCGGAGCTGGCAGTTCGGTCGGCTCCCAGCGCCACCCGGCTGTTGGAAGCCGAGAATGCTCAACTAAGAGAGCAGTTGGCGGAGTTGCGGGCGGAAGTCGCCCGACTCCGTCAAGCGGTGGAAGCGGGGCCGGCTGTTGCCGGGATGGCTCCGCCGCTGCCCTGATGGGGGCAAGGGGTTGCTGCCGGTTATCGGCGCTCGGGGGCCCCAGTCACCTGGGCGAGGAGGGTCCTCGCCCCCACCCGCGGCTGTGCCAGCCGACTTGCTGGCACAGATCGGCTCCCTTATCGATGCCAATTTGGCATCGTTCAGAAGGGAGCTGGTCCCGCGGGTGCGAGGCCCGCGATCGGCGGCACCCGTGCCGCCAGCCCCACCCCTGCCGATGGACAGGAGGGGGGGAAAGAAAAAGGGTGGCAGTGGGGGAGCGACTGTGGTCGCTAAGGCGACACAAATGCAGCCCGCCCCCACTGTTGCGCCGCCCTCCACCACACCTCCAACTGAGGTGTGGTCAAAGGTAGTTGGCCGGAAGGCCAAAAGGGCGGCTGCCGCAGATAAACCTGCGGCAGCTGCCAAGGCTGCTTTGACCCAGAAGGCGGCGAGGCGGGTGGCACCGGCTGCTCCCAAAAGGGCTCCCCTGCCGCCGCGTCCGCCCCGCACGGCTGCCGTTACTTTAACGGTACCGGCCGGCGGGGCGATGAGTTACGCCGAGGCGATGGCCACTGCCAGGTCCAAAATAGACCTGGCAGAAATTGGCATCGCCTCGCTGAAGCCCAGGAGAGCGGTGACGGGGGCAATCATCTTAGAGGTCCCCGGAGCTGATGGTGCAGCCAAGGCCACTGCCCTGGCCTCTAAGATGGCTGACGCGCTGGCAGGGACCGGCGTGAAGGTCGCGCGCCCAATCAAAAAGGCCGACCTTAGGGTGCGCGGCCTGGTCGACTCGACCACGCCGGTGGAGGTCGCCGCAGCTGTCGCCCGTGTTGGAGGGTGCGACCGGGGGGATGTGAGGACCGGCGAAATCCGGTCTTCCCCCTCTGGTTTGGGCACCCTCTGGGTCCAGTGCCCTGCTGCGGCCGCACGCAAAGTTGCGGTCGCCGGCAAATTGACAGTGGGCTGGACCCAGGCGACGGTGGAGGCCCTCAGCGCCCGGCCCTTGCAGTGCTACCGCTGCTTTGGCTTAGGCCACACGAGGCAGCGGTGCACTGCGGCCGAGGATCGGTCCGGCTGCTGTTTCGGGTGCGGCAGTCAGGACCATAAGGTGGCTGGCTGCACAGAAAAGCCAAAGTGCCCGCTTTGCGCGGGAGCTGGCAAGCCGGCCGGCCACCGCCTCGGCAGCCGGGCGTGCCCTGCCAGCGCGAGACGCGGCAGAGGAAGCAGGGGGAAGAGAACCACGACGGCCAAGGCGGCAGCCGCCGTGGCAGCTCCTAAAACAAAGGATCCGGCACCCAAGGATGCCACCGTCGCGCCCGCGGGGGCGGTTGGGGCTGATAAAACACCAGACGCCACCGCTCCCGCGGCAGCGATGGAGATTGAGGCGCCAGAGTAATGGGGCCTACTGGCCCTATTATTCAGGCCAACCTGAACCGCTCGGTCAGGGCACAAGACCTTTTTGTGCAATTCCTGGCCGAGCGGGGTGCCGGGTTGGCCGTAGCGGCGGAGCCGTACCGGGTCCCCGACCATCCACATTGGATGGGGGACTTGGACGGCTCCGCCGTTATAATATGGGCAGGTCGGCCGGGGTCCCCGGCGTGCTCCGTTATCGAGCGCGGCCGGGGATACCTGGCCGTTGACTGGGGCGGCACCGTGGTTGTGGCGATCTACGCACCTCCGAGGTGGTCCCTCGTGGAGTTTGAACAGTTTCTGGACGTGGTGGGGAGATGCGTCTCCCGCTGCCAGCCACGTCCGGTGCTGGTCCTGGGGGACTTCAACGCCAAGTCTTCAGCTTGGGGTTCCCCCGGGACGGACCCGAGGGGCCGGGAGGTGCTTGATTGGGCGGCGGGACTCGAGCTCCGTCTCCTAAACACGGGCTCGGTCCATACGTGCGTGCGGTACAACGGGGGGTCCATCGTTGACCTATCATGGGCAACGCCCCCGGCCGTGCGCCGTATTACGGGGTGGAGGGTGGCGGAGGAGGTCGAGACGCTATCCGACCACAGATACATTGTTCTCGGCCTCTCCGCCGCCCCATCGACACCCCGACGTCGCCCCGCTGATGAGGGATCGCCTCAGCCGCGGTGGGCGCTGAAGCGCCTCGACCAGGACGCTCTGATGGCGGCAGCCCACGTCGTGGCCTGGCCGGCAACACCGGCCGGGCCAGTCGACGGGACAAGGGAGGCCCATTGGTTCCGGGGCGCAATGACGTCGATTTGCGACGTCGCCATGCCCCGGGCCAGGGTCTTCCCGAGGAAGGCGGTGTACTGGTGGTCGCGCGCGATAGCGGATTTACGCACAGAGTGCGTCCGCGCGCGACGCCAGTACGCCCGCGCCCGTCGACGACGACGCTCCGACGTGGAGCTGGCTATCCAGCTGTATGGGCGATACAGGGAGAAGGTGGTCGCCCTGCAGCTGGCCATCAGGCAGGCGAAGAGCCAGGCCTGGCGCGACTTTCTCGGGTCTCTGAACCGAGATCCGTGGGGGCGCCCATACAAAATGGCGATGGGACGTTTACGTCCCTGGGCGCCCCCTCTGACGGAAAGCCTGGATCCGGGGATGCTCGGACGGATCGTGGACGCGCTATTCCCCGTCAGCGGGGAGGCGTCCCGGCCCGTCCCTCAGCTAGAGGGACATGAGTGGTCCCCGGATCTGGAGGTCGCGCCGGAGGAAATGGCCGGGGTAGTCAAATGGCTTCGGGGCAAGAATACTGCCCCGGGGCCGGACGGTATCCCCGGCCGGGTCTGGTTGCTTGCCATGAGCGTCCTGGGCGGGAGGCTCAGAAGCCTCTTCTCCGGGCTCCTGAGGTCCGGGGTGTTCCCGGACCTCTGGAGGAGAAGTCGGATGGTCCTCTTAAGGAAGGATGGGAGGCCTGCGGATTCTCCCTCCGCGTACCGGCCCATTTGCCTCCTGGACGAGGTGGGCAAGATCTTTGAGAAGATTATTGCTGCCCGCCTCGCCAGGCACCTGTCCCGCGTTGGCCCCGATCTGGCGGACTGCCAGTTCGGCTTCCGGGAGGGGCGATCGACGGTCGACGCAATCGACCGTCTAAAGTCCCTCTCGGACAATGCCGTGGCACGGGGCGGGGTGTGCTTGGCGGTGTCGATCGACATCGTCAATGCATTTAACACCCTGCCCTGGTCCGCCATTAGGGAGGCCCTGGTTGAACACCAGGTGCCTCCCTATCTGAGGCGGGTGATCGGGGCCTACCTGCGGGACAGGTGGGTGGAATACCCGGGCCGGTACGGGACGATACGGAGGGAATTGGACTGCGGGGTCCCACAGGGGTTCGTGTTAGGACCACTCCTGTGGGACCTGGGATATAACGCAGTCCTGAAGGCCTCCCTGCCCGACGGTGCCACTGTCGTCTGCTATGCGGACGACACGTTAGTGGTCACCGTCGGGGACACCTTCGAGAGGACCATCCGACGAGCGGAGGTTGCGGTGGCAGCCGTCGTCGCGAAGATCCACGATCTGGGGCTGAAGATGGCCCCGGAGAAGGCCGAGGCCGTCTGGTTTGGACGGCCTCGGTCGCGGCCACCGGCCGGATCGTGGATCTGGGTTGGAGGAGCCTGCGTCGAGGTGAAGTCCGAGATCAAGTATCTCGGACTGATCCTCGACAGCCACTGGAGATTCGGGGCGCATTTCGGCCGCCTCGTCCCCCGAGTTGAGAGGGCGGCGGCCTCGCTCGGCCGCCTGTTGCCCAATCTCGGGGGACCGGATAACATGGTGCGTCGCCTATATCTGGGCGTGGTGCGGTCCATGGCCTTGTACGGCGCCCCGATCTGGGGGCCGTCCGCGAGGGCAAGCCGGCGCATCACTTTGTTGTTGCGCCGGCTTCAGAGGCAAATGGCCCTTCGCCTCATACGGGGTTACCGCACCGCGTCTACCGTGGCGGCGCTTGCTCTGGCGGGAGAAATTCCCTTCGAGCTGCAGGCGGCGATGCGCGCCTATGTCTATAGGCGCATATGCATCGCTGGCCGGGCTCGGGGGGACCCGCCGGAGCAGGAGGCGGTCGACGGCTTCGAACTCCAGGCCCGGGGACTAGCGCTCGCCAGATGGCATGCGGAGCTTTGCTCCCATGCCGCCGAGCGCGTCCCCGGGGCTCTCCTGCCACACTTCACCTCGTGGCGGGAGAGGCGGTTTGGCAGGCTCACCTACCGTGCGACGCAGGTGTTCACCGGGCATGGCTGCTTCGGTGTCTACCTGTGTCGCATCGGTCGGGAAGCGACGACGGTGTGCCACCACTGTGGCGCGGAGGAGGACTCGGCGCAGCATACACTGGAGGTATGCCCCGCCTTTTCAGTGCTGCGCCGAGTCCTAAGACGGGAAGTTGGTCGCGACCTCGCTCTCTCCAGCTTAGTTGGGGCCATGCTGGAGAGCCCAAGAAAATGGGCGGCAGCCATCGCCTTCTGCGAAGAGGTGATGCTGCAGAAGGAGGCTGCCGAGCGGGGTCGCCGTGAGCGGAGGGTGCGGCGTGTGCGCCCACGCCTAGAGCCCCCCTCCCCGAGCAGATGAGAATAGGCGGGCGGCGGGTGTACCAGATTACTGGTTTAATTGCCCGCCGCCCGCCACCCCCCCCCCAACTGAAGCTGTCCTCCCCATATTGGGAGGACGAGGCGGTGTGGGGTGCGGTCCCCCGCACCGCCGAAGCAAGATGATTCATGGGGGGAGTATAAATCTCCCCCCCCCCCCGGGACGCGGCCGGCCACCGCCATTCCATCCTGGTGGCCGGCCAGGCGAGGGGGAGCCGCGGTTGTGTTCTGTAAGAGTTCCCGTGGCTCCCCCGCTACTCGCCAGCGCCCTAGGCCGCCGTGGGGGTTTTAGCGGGTCAAAACCCGCACTAACCCCGCCCCGCCCCTCGGGCGGGACGGGGGTGTCTGACCAGCAGATTTCCCCCACGTTAAACAAAAAAAAAAAAAAAAAAAAAAAAAAAAAGGAGGAGATACGATTCTTCGAGCCTTGTAGCTCGGTTTAATAGTTAGTAACAATCGATAACCATAAAAAACGAGTTACAAGGCTCGAAGAATCGTATCTCCTCTTCCAAAATTGTCCATTTTTGTGAAAAATCTGAGCGTCAATTAGAGAGATATTACTGTAATTGTAAACTGAGTGTAACTTTTAATATGGTATTATATTTGTATACTTCTATTTTTTATTATTCCTAACATAGAAATTTACAAATAAGCTTTTGTTTAAATACCAATAAAAATGTAAAAGTTAATTTGATTCTATAATTATTCACACCACGGTATAATTTTCGTAAAGCCTATGTAAGCTTTTGTAAATATTACGTTCGGTTATGTAAAGATTAGAACTTCGTTAAAAGGTTATGTAATGTTATGTCAAGGTTATAAATTTCAAAGTTATTTTATTACATAATCAGCTGTAATTATAGACTCAGTGCAACGTTTAACGTAATATCATATTTGCATACTTCGTATTTCCTATTACTATTGTTATTATAAAAATATACAAATATACTTATAATTCAAATACCACAAAAAACATAAAAATTAATTTGATTCTATAATTATTCACGCCGCAGTATAATTTTCGCTGACCTAACGTAAATTTTCGTACACATTGCGTAAATCAAATGTAATCAAAAATGATGCCATCGTGAACGATCTAAAATAAATAAATAACAAGATCGTAGAGATTGCAATGGAACGTTCATAAATTCGCGCGGGAAATCGGAATAGAGCTCGCAAAAAAAATGTGATGGGACGCGTGTATAACCGGTTTTATCAAATGCAAATCTAGGGTTACAGAGCGCCGATCTGAAACGACGTTAATTGCGCGAGAACTTCATACTGTATCAAACTTAGCCGTGTTTGGTCCTAAAGTTAGACGTATCTAGCCCCGCAGCTTGCGGTAATATTCGCGATACAGATGTACGCGTTCTACGGCTGCATCATAGGGTCGAGTTCGCGCGCCAGCGGCCCCGTCGTGATATTAATTCGCCTGCTCGGATTATAAGTTACATGTGTTCCTATTTCAGCATTATCGGTTTCGCTGCGAGCCGAAACGCCTGTCCGACGGAATCTCTTTACCCCGGGAATAACGTTATTATCGCGTTACCTCAGACGTATCCCCCGTTTCCATGGAAATCGACGGAACAGAAAATCCCGGGGCCGTTTAAACGCGATAATTCGTTTGCCGACGGTTTCCGAACGGCTCTTGTTTTAATCAACGGTTCCGGCCTGTGAATGGAAACCCGGAACCGCGCGGGGGCGCCAGACGGAAACAAAAGGAGAGGGTGCCGACGCGCCCGCGGTCTAGCGCGGATAATTATATCTGACCGCTTTTCCTCGAGTGTCGCCCAATTAATTTCTGCTTTTTTCCTTTTCCCGTGTAGCGTCGCGCCGCCGCCACCGCCGCCACCGCCGCTGGCTCGATACGTTGTCGCGGGAGAACGCGACACGCGGCCGGTCCATAAACCGGGAACGTGACCCAGGCCTGTGTCGCCGGCATAATCTCGCGGACGCGCTTCCCTCGGCCGCAATAAAATGGAAAACAAACACAAACGCGCCCGACATTTCAGAGCACGGTTAAATTGACCGTCGATTTCGCAGACCAGCATGTTACTTTAAACGTAGCGACGATTTTTTCTGGCAGGAGGTAACTCGGGCATGGCCCGACGAAAGTGATCGTCGAAAGAATAAGACACTCGCGGTTTTTTCGCGGGTTCCTGTTTCGCTTGTGCACCATGGTGGGAAAGAAGTCGATCCAGGTCGTGTAAATTTAACTGTACGGATCGCGTGTGAATTTAAACGTACGAAATTCGTGTGAATTTTACTCTGTGCCAAATTTGCGGAAATTCAACTGTGCGAAATTCTTGTAAATTTACCTGCGAGGATTGAACTGTGCGTACTTTGTGTAAATTTAACCGTACAGAATGGGCATAAATTCAACTGTGCGAATTTCGTGCAAATTTAACAGTACGGATTGCACGTAAATTTAACTACGCGAATTTCGTGTAAATTTAACAGTACGGATTTCACGTAAATTTAATTGCGCGAATTTCGTTTAAATTTAATAGTGCGGATTTCACGTAAATTCAACAGCGCGTATTTCATGTAAATTTAACCATGCGCCACTGTATCGTATTCTCGACGGGCCGACAGCGAATTTCGACGCGTGGCCCACCGATCGTAAAAACCAAGGAAAGAAAAAAAACACGAAAGAAATAAAGAAAATCGGTGCTGACGAAAGATAAGTAAGATTTAACTTACTCTCGAGCGGACGATTTACGCAGCGCCACTTCCTTTTGTGGTGGGCACCAATACGAACGCGTAAACCGTTCAGCTCGCTGATAAGCCACGAAATGCTGGCAATGGGGGCGGAAAGCTCGGAAACGTGACCGGCTGCATCATCGAGCGTTACACCGGGGTTTGCGCAACTTTCTTCATTTAACTTGACTTCCGACATCCCCACTTCCCCGCCCCTCCACCGACGATTTCGTCGAGAGATGATGTATAATATCGTTGATCTGCTTCATAGTTATAGTGATTGGGAGCTTATCGAATGTAACGATTAGACTGCGGATTTTTGTGCGGAATAAAAATTGTCCGCGTCGATTGCAATAGAAACTAAAGGGACGGTTCTTTCCTTCAGTAATTATTTTAATCGACTGAAAATTATACATCGACATTTTTTAGTTCTTTCGATCTCTCTGTTATTTTAGATTTCAACTATTCGTCATAACTTTTCAGAAGAAGAAAATATTGAAATGTAGAAATTTGTTCAATATTTAAACAATATAGAATATGTATTGATTAGGAAAGAACTAAACATGATGAAAACAGGAAATATCGCGTACCGTATCTACAACTAGGATTACAACTACTTCACTTAATTCTACAACTCGCAACGCTCCTCACTCGACGACTCTCAAACACACTCTGTCCACTCCAAACACGCTCTTTCGACACAACGCCTGCCTTTCCAAAAACGTGACAATCGCATCCGCCGGCTCTCCGTCGCCAAGGGTTTTTCCCATCTGACCCGGCCTTCGCCAACGTTTCTCTTCTATTGCCTACCATAAATACAAAGTCTTAAAACTACGGTCTCCTAAGCCTAACACTCCTCCTCGTCCTAAACGTAACCACTAAATTACGATACTACAGAAATATTGAATATATTTCGAAAATAAATATATTAAATGTTACATATGTGTGTATAATGAAATATTAGAATAGAAATTTTTCAAAATTCGAACGGGTCGCGTGAATTCGTTTGAGATGTCAGAGGGAATATTTCTTGCAAATATTTTGCCTCCTTGCAACCAAAATTAACATTCATCACCAGCGCTTCCGTAGTCTTTTTGCCTAACACTAACATCAAAAATTCCCCGAAACAAAGTAATTTCCCTGACGAAACCAAAAACGTAAAACGAAAGATCACGATTTGTCCCAACTCCATCACGCTCTAAAAATCGTAGAAAAGTTGGATTCATTCGATCGTACCGCAACGCAAAACCGAAATACATTAGTGTCGCCCATGCGTGACCGACGACGCGGTATCGAGCGCATTATTCAATTACCGGACGCTTTTAAATAAACAGAGAGATCTGTTGGTAACATGCGAGCCGTGAGAATGGGATCGAACCTGACATTTTAATTCGTGCGGTTCCCGGGCAGCGTTTGCGAGAAACGAGGTCGGCACCGTCGTGAAACAGCGATCCTCCGCCGAAGTTTCCGCAGAAGTTCTTACGCACTGACTCCGCATTCCTGGAACACTGCTTACAAATCATTAGTAACAATTATTACTCGATTGCCTGCTCGTAACGAAGGACCTTTCGCCGTAAACCTCGGAATTGGGAATAGCGTGCCGGCGGACATGTCGCGAAGAACAACGAACTAAGACCCGGCGAAGGGAAGGAGATAGGGTGGTTGAACGCACAGAGGCATTAAAAGTCAAAAACTCATCATCGCGGCCAAGTGTCTGCAAAGTCGGCATAAAAGAGCTAATAAGGGACGGCGTTTTAAACACATAAAGTCCAACAGCTGCTTCAGCCGAGCTACTCCGCAGTGATAACAAAAGAAGTTGAAGTACTAAATCCGAAATGTTCCTGGACGCCGTAAATGCCCCGTCCATGTCGCACGCACAACTCTTAAAGTCCTCCCATGGGTAAGGTTAATATCGGCGCTATCGGAGACACGCCTTTTTTCACGGGACAGGAAAACAAAGTAATTGCGAGCAGCTTCGCATTCGGTTTTTTTCCTCCGTCATTGATTTCATTTTTAAGCTTTTTACGAGCACGGGCATACCTGCGCAGTTTGTCGCCGGGAATGTGTGGATGGCTCTTCAAGCCGAGTCTGACAACGATGGAAAATCCACCGGCGTAGAATGTCCTGTCGTAAATTGAGTACGTGACTACGTTTGTTGCCGTCAAAACACCGTTCTCAGGATATTTACGAGTCGACGCTATTATGTGTCACAGGAGTGGCGTAAGGCTCCAATATTTTCGTTTTAAATACACTTATACTTATTTTTCATGGGCTGCCCCGTCGGTGTACGGACGCGGACGTGCCGTACACTTATTTCTTCGTCAATTAACTGCTACATGCGCACCACCTTTCTTCCCAACCTTTGTCCAACTATTGCCCTTTCCACGGGCACTGTGTCTGCCGAACGTTTTTTCGCTGTCCATTAAAGCTTGACCAAATAATTTGGTGTGGATTTGCAGTGGATACGTAGCATTCGCGTGTTTAACCTTGTTAACACTTTTTGGAGTTTTGTGACTTCCGTTCATTCACGTGGCGATTTTCGTTAAAACTGACAATCGGTTTAACTTGAATTTAAAACTAGGTATAGAATTTTTTCGGAAATATCGAAAGTCAATTTTGGAATACATTTTTTCTGTTCGATTAGTATATACACGGAATTACAATGATGCGACAATAAATAAAATATATGAAATATATAAAATAATGATAAAGAAAACCAGTACAGGTCGATCAACGTATTGCTCTAATTTCTCTAATTTTCTGCAGTTGTTGTTCCATCAGAAACCGAAAATTCGTGTGCGACGAGGGATGTAATTTTACGTTTGCAACAATCAACTGTAACCCGGGGTGCTCGGAATTTTTATTTCGACAGCCACGAACGCTTGATAACCGAGTTAGTGGTCTTAAAAATGATGTTCACTATTCTGCAGCCCCGAGTCTCCTGACCGTAAAAAATTTACGGACTAATGCAGTTCTCCAGAACGGACCTCATCCTATTCTTTCTTGCGGATGCAGTGCACTTCTCCGCAAGAAGAAATCTAAAAAGCCATTAACACTGAACTGAAATAATGGACAGTCTTATCTTCCATCACCAAGTTCTAAAGGTCCATTCGCCGGCTATATAGCGATTAAAGTATTATTAAGAGCACGCAGTCATGCACGATTTTTTTAAATAACACAGCACCTCGTGCCCCTGAAACTTGTTAACTTTTAAACATTTCTATGTAAAGCCTACTTTTAAACTACTTTTTACTTTAAATTTAATTTTATTCTCTCGATCAGTTTAATTTTTATTTGACGACTGTTATTTATTTATTTTTTAAGTTCGTTCTTTGTTGATATAGCAGATTACTCTGCCAATGTTCCTGGAAAATTATAATAATTTTAATCATTTACTTATTCTGGAACATCGAAATCTCCAAGTTACGCGTTTACGGGAATAAATAAATTAGCGATTATATTATTATTATTATTATTATATACAGGATAAAATTGCTGAATAGTAACATTTAAATGTCTCCATTATTTGTAGATACATCAGCGTACAACAAATTTAGTCACACACTGAATATTGTGATATTAAAAATGTGATATGGAAGGAAAAATGTTGTTTATTGCTTCGCCTCGTGGAAAATATTTCGAATACCACGTTCAGGAAGTAAAAGGCGAAATTTTATCGGGAAGCGTGTGGACCGCTGTACGCGTACGAGAAATTGTGTGAGAAAAGCGAGGCGAAAAACATTTTTCTCTTGCAACCATTTTGCTCGCCCTGTCGAACAGTTTAGTTACTGCGCACGTTTGACTGCGGTTTGCTGAGAAACATGACGCTTGCTCTGCGCACAAGTAGCCATAATTGCTAAGCTTGCCGTCGGGCGTCTCGAGGTGTCAACATTGCACGATGGCGTTCGGTGACTTCTCAAAGGCACGAAACAGCTTTCGTTGTGCACTTAGAAACAGCAAAGATATTTCAATGTTTTTTTTCCACGCAGCTTCTTCGAACGCGTGTACGAAAATGATCAAAATTTCGGAACGAAAATAAACACGAATATACGACAAATGAAAATATGGTCTTCTTTCAAACTAATAAATGATCACGATAAGAAGAATACAAAGCCGGAGATTTATCGAGGACAATGAAAATAAAACGCGAACGGGTTACTATCGATCCACCAACAATGCCCATTACTTTTTTCGCCGTTGAGAAATTTGAAATGAATTTTTTATCGATGCCGGAATATGCCGCGCGCAAATGAACGAGAAAACTTGGTATAATTCGGATAATATTTGAATAAACGAGCCATCCCGGAAGGTCTCTTGTAATTTCAGTAATTGTCGAGAGAGGCTTCGATCGCTCTCGCTAGACCGAAGAGCTCTCGGGTTAAGTACAGCTGCGAACCGTGTCGTTCCGTGCAAATACCTTCGTTGCTCTCCCTGGACAGAATAAATTTGGATCGCAAAGAAAACAGGCGCCATCAAAATACTTGGACATTCAATATTCTCTAACAAAACCCATCGTCGCAGCGTAAGAGTTGAATGAAGAAGGGCCCGCGAAATCACTTTATCAAAGAAGGCGGCGCAGTAATAACCATTTCCTCGTTGAAATTGCAATCTCTCTCTCTGTCTGTCTGTCTCTCTCTCTCTCTCTCGTCGGGCGCGACAGAGAAAATGGAAAAATTGTTGGAAAGATTGTGTCCCTTAACAGAAGATGATGATGACACTCGTTACGATCGGCCAGGGGCGAGCGTCGTCGTTACGCAAACGACACTGAATAAATCTGGTGCTTCATGCGTGCTTAGGAATCGTCGCGGCGCTTCGCGGGGACAAGCGTTGGCCTAAGCAGAAGCGGCAAATTTGCGTCGAGTGACGTTACCTGCTTGCCTCGTACAGTAACGGACAAACGATTGAGACATCAAGAGAGAAGAAAAAGATCGGTTGAAGCGCAATTCGTCACACGAAATACGAGCAAACATCGAATCATCCAAGAATAATATTTAGTATTTAAATTATATGTATATATTTTGATGTAATATTTTTATAGAATATTTTTATATAAATATTTTGCACAATGTTTACGATTGGAAGTCAGTGGAATTCATTATTTCTTTCGAATCAAATTCACCCTTTTACAAGCGACACTCGCTGTTTTGCAAACGATACTCACCCTCCCACAAATTAAATTCACTTTCGTTAACCTTAGCTTTTGCAAATCAAGTTCTTCTACGTTGTTTTCTAAAACTATTCGAATGAAAATAACATTTACATAGAACAAGGAACATGAAATGCTCGTTTAACAGTAAACGTAGCCGCGTCTGTAATTTTCCTTCCAGTTTCGTAATTTCATCCACATATTCATGTAACAATAACGACAATCCGTGGGAGCGATGGTTGCAACAGAATAATTAACAACATCCGACACAAACTATTTGCCGAAATAATGTTCAATGTTTGAGAGCTTCAACTGATGGACGTGATCCCGCGGCTCCTGTGTCTTCTGGAAGATGACATCATCTAAAACGATAATGATCTCTGAAGAATTTCGCGAAAAATATTTCCAGCTGAAAAATTGTGAATGTTATATAAGTGAGACACATATTTGCAGATTGAGGAAGGAAACAAACCGAAGAAACAAGTATCAGTTGCATGTTTGGAACTGAAATTAAAATCCGTCGTCTTAAAATTAAGACCGCTGCTACTCTATGCAGCAAAGTCTACCGTAGACGAATACTTTGTATGCTAGCATAATCGCCGGCGGGGGAAGATCGAACCAATATAATCTGGAAAGGGATCAGAGGTAATTTGGAGCGAGAACAGGCATTTGCATGTTTCGGACACAGGTCAGCTTGAGCACAAGCGACCACTGATACATGCTAATTAAGCTTCATGAATTTAAAATTGCGCTCGTTAACCGAGGCGCGTGTCAAACAATTTCATGTCACGATAATGATTATCTTCAGCTCGCTTTATTACTACGGGAGACCCATTTCTCGCGTGACGCCGCGAATTTAGGAAAAACCGGCGGCGGCGGCCGTGGCGTGTTCGAAGGATCGCCCTCCGGAAAAGTTGGTTTGAGCCCGGCCGAACTCCGGGGTCAACTTATGCACGGATATACCCGGCTTTGATCGCGCGGCGACCGTTCCCCTCGATGAAAGGAGTCAAGCCCGCCGCGTCGAAGCAGGCCAGATAAACGTATCACGGCTGACGCCTTTGTTCCTGATTATGGAATTTTTTCGAGCGACGCGCAGCGTCCGTGTTTCCTTCTCGCCCGTTTAAGTTTTATTACCGCGAGACACTATTTTTATTCCGGGATTTATAACGGCCAGCTCAGCCGGCCTCGAAATAATCTCCCGCCAGGCTTTTCAAAAATTCCACTTTTTTCGGACAACATTTTCCTTAACGCTGCCCCCTACCCACACCATCCTGCACGCTGCTCCATCACGGTCGCGCGCAGGCTGCGACCAGCTGAAAAAGATGAACCGTCCATCGCACTTGCACTTTACTTACAACACCTGCGATTCTTTTTCTCCTTCCGGCGCGGCGGAGCGAGCCGCGAAGGGAACTATCCCCGGCTGAATTAGAGCCTTCCGAGCTGCTGTAACGAAATAAACGCCGACGCCCGGTTCAAACTGCGACCAACGTAATTACAGAGCTGCGCGGGAAGGGCTGGCCGCGCAGGTACGAAAATGAAATCGCGCTGGACAGAGAGTGTTTTTCTTTTTTTATCGGAGCGTCGCGTCGCTACGTTCGCGCGTCGCTCTCGCAGCGAGTTAACGAAAACCGCGGTGTCGCCGTGGGACGGCTTGCCAATATTATTGACGCGAATCTTGGAACAACGGGCAAGCAATATCGCGAAATAATAAATAACTTCGTCGCCGTTATCCGCGAAGCTCCCCGAGCGAATATTTGATATAATGCGTGCTCGGAATAACGGTGGGGGAGGGGAAGGAGCACGCCAGCGAGCGCCCGGCTCTTTAATCTATCGCCCACCTATCCTTGCTTCCGTTTGAGGCGTGGATAAAAATGCAGATTCCGAAAGGCCAGAAAAATGCTAACTACATTGATAAATGGCCTGCACAAATGGCCCATAAATCCTTCGAATGATGTACATCGTCTCCGCGGATCACCCGCGCAAACGACCAGTTTAAAACGGTGGGAGGGGAGGCGTGCGGATCCTCATATATTCCTCGGCTTTATTTATACTTGTGGATGTGTAATATCTAGACCACTGCTATTCGTGCAAGATGAACATTTTCCACGTCTATCGCAAAACGGTCCGGTGTAATCTTCTTTCTTTTTTCTTTTTTTTTAATGATTTTGCGACGTTCGCAAAATTCGTGTTTCACGCGAAGTACGTTAGATGCATTTTTTGAACATTATTTCAAATTGCTACACGTAGCTTGATGTTCAGAAAACTTTTCTTTCTTTTTACTTTCGAGCAATATTGATCTCGCTTGAGAATATTTTGCATTGCTTCTTATTTACGAAATTTTGTCAAAGTTGCATGTTGGTGAGAAGTATATATTTTTATAATAATACGATAAATGCAATAAGTATAACTATGTACGCTAGCGACGCTGGTAGCAAATGCGTTAATGAGTTCTAATTAATGTATCAACATTTTTAGTTTCGTTTCACCTTTTCACTATCTCCGATTCCACCCAATCATTTTTGGTAAAATTTTTCGAGTTGATTTTCGGTATTTGTTGCATTAATTAACTCCATTGGTCAAAGATTTTACACGACGATCGCGTTTCACGCGTGAACGAAAAATGTAAAACGTACGCGAGATGAAAAATGGTAGCACGCGAATGTTATTATATGTTCGTACAATGATAGTGGATGTAATTAAACTTTTATTTGAGAAAGTGAAATTTCGTGTGCGTCAACCTAACTTGCAACGTCGAGTACGTGCATTATCTCTGATGTTCATTCTGCCGCTCTGAATGGAGACGGAATGAAGCATCGGGTGGAATGGGATTCTATTAAATGGTGCTTCCTGTTAAAAAAAATCCACTTCGACGATTTTCTGCGTTGTTCGAATAAAAGAATTCAACGGTTTGAATGGAATGGAGCTGTCTGGGGCTAATATTTTATTATTCGCATTAACTTATATGCTAATAATTGATATCTATGGAAACAAATACTGAATTCGATAAATTTCTCGGTTGTTATAGTGTGATATATTCAATTTTGAGAATAATATGGGACACGAAAATTGATAGCGAATTGCCATGCAGTGGGAGAGCTCTCGACGAATTTAATATTCAATCGATCCAGATCCCCGTTCGTACGACACATATTTACGGATGATAGTTATTCGCTGCGTAACGAGTCGGTAAATAGTCACACGATATTACCGTGTGCAACGTACACTGTTCAGATTTTTACCCGTAAATCACGACAGCAGCGGAATGAGGAAGATTCCATGGATCACAATAAATCGAAATGATGGAATATAACTTTTCCTCTGATTGAAAGTTCCACTCCCCCCCCCCCCCTACCCAAAAAAATGAATTTCGAAATCAATCGAGTACATGTGCAAATGACTGATCGTTGCTGTAACCGGTTGCAATACAAACTGCTACCGCGGCCATTTTTCTATACGGTTAACTTTATCTTTTTGGACAATGAAGCTTCGTACGAGGAGAAGTTACTTTGTCATTTTGACTTATTGCGAGCCATGGGATGTCCATCACTGACGGATAGAATTTACTACCTAACCTCTATTCTTATCTTTCTTTTGCACGATTTATGAATTTTCAACGAATAAAATATTCGAATAGAATATTGCAATTAAATAATCTAGTAAAATATTGGAATAAAACATTCGAATAAAATATTGGAATAAAATATTGGAATAAAATATTCCAATTAAATATTCGAATAAAGTATTCGAATAAAATATACCAATGAATAATTCGAATAAAGTATTGGAATAAAATATTCGAGTAAAGTATTCGAATAAAATGTTCGGACAAAAAGAATTCCTTCGGATAATTATCGAGGATAATTGTCTTGGATAATCGACTATTCGAAACAATAGCCAACTGGAGCTAAAATAAATAATCGTTGGAACAAATAAGAATCTGAAACCAATTAATTCGTTTTAACGCGATCAACCGTACCTAAAATAAAAGACTGCAAATGTTCATCGAGCCTGTGATAGACCTGAATCCTTTAGTATCATTTGTGATATACGTCGAGCCTAACTGCGGTTGCAACATCTATGGTCTCACTGCAGATGATTCAGATCTCGGTGAAAGACAATCATAGTGCACCCGTAGAACATGATACCGGTCCCCTCTGTATAGGATACGAAATACACTGCGACCTCATGGAAAGCTGTAGATTCAGTAGCTATGGAAATCAATAACGGCAATCCCAGCCCTGTGGAACACGATATCAAGGATGTCGTATTCCTGGCACAGATATTGCGTTACGTTGTTTTACTTTCTTTCCCATTGACGATTAACGTTGATTTACGTTGTTCTACATTCTTTTTCTTTGTTTTGCATTGATGATTTACGTTGTTTTACGATGATTTACTTTCGTTGCTTCGTTCAGCGTTGTTGTTTAACACAGTATTACGTTGTTTTACATTGTTCTACATTGGTTTTACGTTATTTCATATTGGTTTACATTTATTTGCTTTTTGTTATCTTGCTTTTCGTTGTGTCGCATTAATCATTAACGTTGTTTTACGTTGATTTACTTTGTTTCACGTGGTTTTTAGAAATAGTATTACGTTGATTTACGTTATTACACATTGTTTTTACGTTGTTTTATATTGTTTTACATTGCGTTACGTTGTGTTACGTTGTTTTAGTTTGTTTCGCATTGGTGATTTACGTTGTTTTACGATGATTCACTGTCTTTGCTGTTTTTCGCGCACCAACACTGCGACCGTTGTTTGGTCTACGGGGGTTGTAAGTCCCCGATTCGAATTCGACAATGTAGTTCGCGATACTCTGTGCCCACTTATGGTAACAGAGCTGGTAGTGAAGGGTGTTGACTGTTACACTCTTTTAATAAAAACAACGACTTTAATTTAAAATACTAGTTATAATACACGGAGTGTTTTCAGTCTGTGTTACGGTGTAGAATGATTTGTGTATCAGAAGACTGTTGAATGATTGTTTGATGACTTCTGTTCATGACTATCTGCCCGCCTCGCGATGTGCAGGCACTTTTATTAAGGAAGCTTCTTTGTGAAGCTTCCCCTTCCAGGATGGAGAAGTGCACTGATTGGTTTTTGCCGAACGTTGTGTTTGTCCAATCAGTGCCCTTTTAAATTTTAGCAACACCCCGAGAGCAACAGGTCTCGGAGAGGACGTGAATGATTTATGACACGGTCGAAGGGTTTCCGCCGCCTTCAACGACACAAAGGAAATTCCTCCAGGTCAACTCACGGTAGCCTCGAGTACCGTCTTACGCACTCGGCTCGAGATGACCCTTCGGAAATCCCGGGTTTACGACACGTTATGGTTGGTGAGATAGCCGACAATTAGTTTTAGAGGCCAATGGTCGCCAGACGTAAAAAAGGTCTTAATCCTATTGTCGCATCCGTGTCATAAACCTGATCGACGAAAACTCGACGGAATTTGTTCTTCTGTGCCGGAGCAAACGTGCGGCGCAGATGTGCTGTGGAGTGTCTAATTATCTTGTTTTATGGGTTGAAAAATGCGGATGGTTGTACTGGCATAAAACATTCAATGACAACGGAACATCCTCCCCGCCTTGAGAGGGAACCGATCAAAGTGAAATGAGGAAAGTCTAATCGATGTGTGGTGACCAATGTGGATGACCAATGTATAATGTGTAACGTGTATGAATGTAATGTTTCGCGTAAGTGTGCGTGTATCTGTGAGCACATTCGTAGCAGTCTTTACTGTAACTGTGCGAATTATACCGTCGGAGCCTGGATGGACCTTGATGACTCGCCCCAACGGCCATTGCATGGACGGCACGTGATCTTCTCTGAGGAGGACTATAGAGTTCTCAGTGATCTGGTTATCTCCCTTGAACCATTTACTGCGACTGGTCAGCTTGTTCAAATATTCTCGATGCCAACGCTTCCAAAAATGCTGTTTTAGCTGTTGAATGCGTTGCCACCCGGATAGCCGATTGGATGGAATATCTGCTAACTCGTGTTCGCGTAAACTTGTGAGAGCATCACCGATAAGGAAATGACAGGGGGTAAGAACAAGAAGATCGTTTGGATCGGATGAGATTGGAGTCAGAGGACGGGAATTGAGAATAGCTTCAATGTTGATAATTAAGGTATTCAAGTTTTCGAATGTAAACAATTCAGCACCCATAACGCGTTTCAAATGTTTCTTAAATGACTTTACTGCTGCTTCCCAGAGGCCACCGAAATGCGGAGCTTGAGGTGGAATGAAATACTAATTAATTGAGCGATCTGCGAGGAACGAAGCTACGTTGTTGTAATGATCGTCGCAACACAACAATTCTCGAAGTTCTCTGAATTCGTTATTAGCTCCGATGAAATTGGAACCGTTGTCGGAGTACAGATTTTTGCAAAAACCTCGTCTTGCTATGAATCGTCCCAAAGCTGCAACAAAGGCTTCACTGGTCAAGTCGCTGACAAGCTCGAGGTGGACGGCCTTTACTGCGATGCATACAAAAACGGCTACGTATACTTTTATGCGACGTTGATTCCTGTATGTTCTTTTTTCACGAAAAATGGCCCACAGTAGTCCACTCCTACATTTGTAAACGGACGCGATTCTGTGACTCCGGCCTTCGGTAAATCACCCATTACGTAATTGGCATGAGGTGGATTGACTCGACAACAGCGGACGCAACTTCGAATCGTTTTCCAAACTTGACTTCGCCCGTCTACGGGCCAGTACGCTCTTCTGGTTGCTTATAATGTGGCTTGAGTACCGGCGTGCATGTGAATGATTTGTTCATTCTGGATGATGAGGTTGGTTGTGTGCGACTTCGGTAGGATAATAGGGTGTTTTTGCGTGAATGTCAACGTTGAGTTTCTCAGTCTACCTCCGACTCGTAGTATTCCGTCTTGGTCAATGAATGGATGTAGTCTCGCTAATTTTCCGGCGATTTTATGATGCCGATGCTGTCGTATGAGATGGAATTCTTCTGCGAAGTAAGACCCTTGCAATAATTTTATAACGGTTGTCCTTGCTCGAGCTAGCTCGATTGCCTGTAGAGTACCCTTCGTCATCCGTCCTGGCTTCCACCGTAGGCACCATGCAACGACCCGCAATAGCCTGCTCCACGACGAGAACCGTTCGAGCAGACTTGCGTCGATTGTGGTCATAGCTAAGCAGATAGCAACCCGTTGCTCCGAGTCATCGAGAACAGGTGCTAATTGTCCATTTGGTCAGTATGACTCATCCTGGTGAAGCCAAGTTGGGCCATTGCGCCAGATGGATGGTCGAAGGAATTCCTCTATTGATTGTCCTCGAGAAATGAGATCTGCTGGGTTATCAGCTGAGCTAACGTGGCGCCATTCTTCGATCTTTGTCTTGGACTGGATCTCGGACACCCGGTTGGCGACGGATGTTTTTAATGTATGAGGTGACGAATTAAGCCAATGCAAAACTATTGTTGAATCTGTCCATAAAATCGTGCGGTCGATGTGTATGTGTAATGCTTTGTGGATAGTATTAATTAACGATGACAGTAATAAGGCTCCACACAATTCGAGTCGCGGGATGGATTGACTCTTTAACGGTGCAACCTTCGATTTGGCTGCTACGAGTTCTACCTGCGTTTGACACTCTGCATCTGTAGAACGAAGGTATACACAAGCTTTGTACGCCTTCTCGCTGGCGTCGCAGAATCCATGTAACTGGATGGTTGAAGCCGCAGTGATTACGGTTTTTCGATTAAATGTCACATTGCTGAGCAATGGTAGTTGTGTGTAGTATCGTGTCCATTCCGTGTGTAAGCTCATGGGTAGCGATTCATCCCAATCAACTTTCAAAGTCCATATTTTCTGGAGGAGGATATTTGCCACGATGATGACTGGGCCTAGGAGACCCAATGGGTCATGAACCTTTGCTATTTCAGAACTGATCAATCGTTTGGTGACTCGAGATGCATGTGTGAGAGGCTTGACTGTGTATGTAATGGAGTCCTCGACTGAATCCCAAACGATCCCGAGCGTTTTGATTATTGAAGATTCACCGAGGTGAAGTTTCTGGTTGATATTCTGATCGGACAACCCGCTTAACAATTCTTGGTTATTGGAGGCCCATTGTCTGATATTTAAACCGGCTAAACGAAGGAGTTCTATAAGCTCGTTTCGTGATGCGAGGGTCTCTTGGATCGTAGACGCGCCGGTTAGTGCATCATCCACATAGAAATCCTGCTGCAAGATTTTCGCGGCGGAAGGTAAGCGGTGACCTTCATCTTGTGCCAGTTGTTGGAGGCATTTGATAGCCAGATATGGGGCGGCTGATAAGCCGAATGTAACAGTGTTTAGTTCATAAGTTTTTACGCAATTGTCGGTGTCACACCAGAGGATTCTCTGGTACTTTCTGTCTTCTGGGCGCACGAGAAATTGCCTATACATTTTCTCGATGTCGCCAGTAATAACATACTGGTGGATGCGAAATCGGAGCAAAATGTATAGCAGATCGTCCTGTATTTTGGGCCCAATGTGTAAGGTGTCGTTAAGTGAAAATCCAGTGCTTGTGACTGCCGACCCGTCGAAGATTACGCGTAATTTGGTTGTATCGCTCGACATCTTGATGACTCTGTGATGTGGAAGATATTATCCTTGATGAGATAGCTGCACTTCGGACATGTGTCCAAGATCGAGATATTCTTGAATGATTGATTGGTACTGCTGTTCCAAGTCTGGATCGCGTTTGAATTTCTGTTCTAATGAGATGAGACGCTTCAGTGCTTGCGTCTTGGATTCACCCAGCTTATCCTTGTTTTCGTTAAATGGAAGTGCGACAACATATCTACCTTCTGTGTTTCTTGTAACAGTATTCTGAAAATGTTGTTCGCATGTCGATTCTGATTTGGATAGATGCTGAGATTGCGGACCTTCTTCGATTTCCCAGAAACGTACTAGCTCGCGTTGTAGCGCCGTTGTAGTATGGCATGTGACCTTCTGCCTTGGTTGTGCTGTTGGCACATTGCCTCCGATGACCCATCCAAGCATTGTCTTTTGGAGGAAAAGATCTGGGCCGTCTGATTGAGAAAGATTAATTTGCCCTACGCATAATATCGATAGCGCTGTTCCAGCCCCCAGTAACATGTCGATTGGTGCTGGTCGATGGAACTTTGAGTCTGCGAGCTCGATGTTGCGAGGGATTCTGAGCATTGTGCGATCGACTGTCTGGTCTGGTACTAATGGAGCGATGTTTGGTACGATCAAAAAGGTAAGGGTTCGATGATAATTGCTGACCTTAGATTGAATGTTTGCCCTAATGGTATGGTTGGATATGGTCGACAGAGCATTGAGAGCGCCCACAGAGATGGTGCATCGATTTTGCGGCAAACGGAGCCTCTTGGCTAGATCTTCTGTCATAAAATTGGTGGTAGAGCAAGTGTCAACTAAAGCACGGCATGGTATCATGTTCTGATCGACATCGTCGACATTAATCTGAGCTGTGACTAATAATTCGTTGGTGTCGGAATTTACTATGAATGTGTGTGTCTGGATGGGTCTTGGGATTTTCTGAGATGGTAGTCATGTGGACCTTGGTTTCTCGTTGGTTGCTGCCTTGTCTTGAAGTGATGTGGGGATGGGCGGATCGTGTGTTGAACTTGGTGGAGTGACAGTTCGTTCACGTGTTGAATGTTCTTGTCGGTGTAGGAGAGTGTGGTGCCGTTGTTTGCATATTCGGCAGTGAAACTTCGATCGACATACACTGGTCGTGTGTCCGTTACCCAGGCAGTTTTGACATAGTGCGGCCTTAGCAGCGGCCTTCATTCGCTCATTGACGGACAATACATTAAACGCTTCGCAGTTCCCGACTCTGTGGCTCCCTTCACAGATAGAGCATTGGAATGTGTTTGTTGTGACGTATGTTTGAACGCGCGGAAATCCCCGGTTAGGTACTCGTGAGTTCTCTGAAGACAATGTGTTTGGCGTTCGTTCGAAACACGTGTCCCGGGAGCGGATGCAACCCTGTCAGAAGCTGCAGGTGAGCAATTTGCTCGTTTTTGGAGGAACTCGATCAGATGCTCGTACGAAGGCATCTTTTATCGGGTAGTGTAAGTTCCCATTGCCAGATGGTATCGGGATTCAGTTTCGCGAGAACAATTGAAATTAAGAGAGTGTTCCAGGATGTCACGGGTTCTCCGAGATTTTGCAACGCCCGCAGATGTTGCTTCAATGAGTTTAATAAATCTCCCAGTGCTTGCGGTGTGTCTTTCGCTAGTTTCGGAATCTCCTGAATAGCGTTGCAATGTCGCAGTAAAACTAATCGCGGGCAGTCGAATTTATCTTTCAATATCGCAATCGCGTCAAGATAATTAGCATCTGTGGTGTTGAGAGATTGAATGCATGCCGCGGCTTTACCGGTAAGGGTTGATCGCAAGTATTGTAATTTCTGAACCGGAGAAAGACTCTCATTGCGGTCAATCATTGAAGCGAAAAGATCGTAAAACGACGCCCACTTTTCAATAGAACCATCGAACGTGGGTAGCCGCATTTCAGGTAACTTTATCGAAATCGGACCCGATATGGTAGGAGCAGGTGAATTAGTGACTTGGTCACGCGGAACATCTTGCGGTTGAATTGCTTCACGCATTCGTTTTGCTCTGCCATGTGTTGCAAAATATTTTACTTGAATTTCAAACTTGCGGTCGTCTTCGGATTCAGGATCTTCGAGATCTTCTAGAAGGTACTCGTAATCTTGCCATGCCTTCTCTACTGAGTTTGTATAAAAGTCGAGGACGTGTTTTTCTAGATTACCGGTTTGTTCGCTATTGTCAAGGAATTTAGTGATCTCCGCGAGTTGTTTGATTATTTGATTGCGTCTGCATCGTAGAGTACTGGATTGAGTACCGGCAGGCTTCTGAATGGACATGACGGTAATGGGAGCGCGACACGGGAATCAGTGATACTGTAAACAAGCCTACCTTTACGAAGTGAAGACGTCAGGAAGGTTGAACTCCGGTGTTGTCACGAAGTCCTGTCGTCTTGGAAAGAGATGCTCGGGTGGACGTCCTTTGTGGTCGCATTGATTCAACCGGGATACTGCGTTCGATGTGTTTGTTGTAGGAGCACTCACATCCGGCTCGAAGAACCAATGTTTTTCGCGCACCAACACTGCGACCGTTGTTCGGTCTACGGGGGTTGTAAGTCCCCGATTCGAATTCGACAATGTGGTTCGCGATACTCTGTGCCCACTTAAGGTAACAGAGCTGGTAGTGAAGGGTGTTGACTGTTACACTTTTTTAATAAAAATAACGACTTTAATTTAAAATACTAGTTATAATACACGGAGTGTTTTCAGTCTGTGTTACGGTGTCGAATGATTTGTGTATCGGAAGACTGTTGAATGATTGTTTGATGACTACTGTTCATGACTATCTGCCCGCCTCGCGATGTGCAGGCCCTTTTATTGAGGAAGCTTCTATGTGAAGCTTCCCCTTCCAGGATGGAGAAGTGCACTGATTGGTTTTTGCCGAACGTTGTGTTTGTCCAATCAGTGCCCTTTTAAATTTTAGCAACACCCCGAGAGCAACAGGTCTCGGAGAGGACGTGAATGATTTATGACACGGTCGAAGGGTTTCCGCCGCCTTCAACGACACAAAGGAAATTCCTTCAGGTCAACTCACGGTAGCCTCGAGTACCGTCTTACGCACTCGGCTCGAGATGACCCTTCGGAAATCCCGTGCCGGAGCAAACGTGCGGCGCAGATGTGCTGTGGAGTGTCTAATTATCTTGTTTTATGGGTTGAAAAATGCGGATGGTTGTACTGGCATAAAACATTCTATGACAACGGAACATTTGCATTGTTCCGCGTTGTTGTTCAAAACAGTAATACGTTGTTTTACGTTGTTATACATTGTTTTTACGTTGTTTTCTATTTTTTATACATTGATTTACGTTGTGTTACGTTGTTTTCCTTTGTGTCGCATTGATGATTATCGTTGCTTTACGTTGATGTACTTTGCTTCACGTGGTACTTTAAAATAGTATTACGTTGTTTTACGTTGTTATACATCGTTTTTACGTTGTTTTATATTGTCTCACATTGCTTCACGTTGTGTTACGTTGTTTCACTTTTTTTCTTATTTACGATTTACGTTGTTTTACGATGATTTACGTTCTTTACTTTGTTCCGCGTTGTGGTTTAAAACAGTAATACGTTATTTACGTTGTAATATATTATTTTTACGTTGTTTTATGTTGTTTTACAATGATTTACGTTGTGTGACGTTGTTTTTCTTTGAGTCGTATTGGTGATTTACATTGTTTTACGTTGATGTAATTTGTTTCACGTGGTGTTTTAAATTAGTTTTATGTTGTTTTACGTTGTTATACATCATTTGTACATTGTTTTATATTGTGTTACATTGCTTTACGTTGTGTTACGTTGTTTTGCTTTGTTTCGCATTGATGATTTACGTTGTGTCACGAGGCTTTACGCCCTCTGCATTGTTCCGCGTTGCTGTTTACAACAGTATTACGCTGTTTTATGTTGTTATACATTGTTTTTACGTTGTTTTATATTGTGTTACATTGCTTTGAGTTGTGTTACTTTGATTTACTTTTTTTTGCATTGATCATTTACGTTGTTTTACGATGCTTTACGTCCTTTGCATTGTTCCGCGTTATTGTTTAAAACAGTATTACGCTGTTATACGTTGTTATACATTGTTTTCACGTTGTTTTATGTTTTTTATACATTGATTTACGTTGTGTTACGTTGTTTTTCTTTGTATCACATTGATGATTAACGTTGTTTTACTTTGATGTGCTTCGTTTCACGTAGTTCTTTAACTTAGTATTACGTTCTTTTACGTTGTTATACATTATTTTTACTATGTTTTATATTGTGTTACATTGCTTTACGCTGTGTTACGTTGTTTTACTTTTATTCGCATTGATGATATACGTTGTTTTACGATGCTCTACGTTCTTTGCTTTGATCTGCGTTGTTGTTTAAAACAGTATTACGCTGTTATACGTTGTTATACATTGTTTTTACGTTGATTGATAATTTTATACATTGATTTACGTTATGTTACGTTGTTTTTCTTTGAGTCGCATTGATGATTTACGTTATTTTACGTTGATGTACTTTGTTTCACATGGTTTTTTAAAAATACTGTTGCGAATTACTGCACTTCTCTTGCGTCGCGGCATTTTGTTTACAATAGAGTACATAAACTATAATACAACTAAATTCGATTATGTTAGAGATCTTTGAATTAGATGGCGTTGATCGCTCGACGATCCGATCCCGACTCTTCGATTGTCCGTTGATAACACACCTCCGTGGCAACCCCTCTCTTCTATTTTTCTTTAAGGAGTTGCTCACAACAGGGCCGTTTCACATTACAGCGACTTGATTTGGTCAAGTCGCCGTAACAATACTATTACGTTGCTTTACGTTGTTATACATTGTTCTTACGATGTTTAGTATTGTTTTACATTGATTGACGTTGTGTTACGTTGTTTTTCTTTGTGTCGCATTGATAATTAACGTTGTTTTACGTTTATGTACTTTGTTTCACGAGGTTCTTTGAAATAGTATTACGTTGTTTTACGTTGTTATACATTGTTTTCATATTGCTTTATATTGTTTTACATTACCTTTATCTTGTGTTACGATGTTTTACTTCGTTTCGCATTTACGATTTACGTTGTTTTACGATGCTTTCCGTTTTTTGCATTGTTCCGCGTTGTTGTTTAAAATAGTATTACGTTGTTTTACGTTGTTATAAATTGTTTTTACGTTGTTTTATATTGTATTATATTGATTTACGTTGTGTTACGTTGCTTTTCTTTGTGTCCTATTGATAATTAACGTTATTTCACGTTGATATACTTTGCTTCACGTGGTTCACTAAAATAGTATTACGTTGTTTTACGTTGTTATACATTGTTTTTAAGTTGTTTTATATTGTTTTACTTTCTTTTACGTTGTGTTACGCTGAAACGACGTGATAACAATGTATAACAACGTAAAACAACGTAATACTGTTTTAAACAACAACGAGGAACAATGCAAAGTACGTAAAGCATCGTAAAACAACGCAAATCATCAATGCGAAACAAAGTAAAACAAGGTAACACGACGTAAATCAATGTAAAACAATATAAAACAACCTAAAGTCAATGCATAACAATGCAGATCAACATAGTACTGTGATAAACAACAACGTGAGGCAACGTAAAACAACGTAAAGCAAGGTAAAAGAAAGTAAAACAACGTAAAAACAATGTAAAACAACGTAACATAATGAAAAAAAGCATAGAACAACCTGAAAAGCAATGAATAGCAACGTAAAGCAATGTAATACTCTTTTAAAAACAACGCCAAACAAGGCAAACGACGTAAAGCAATATAAAACAACGTAAGTAATGAATGCGAAACAAAGTAAAACAACGTAACGCAACGTTGAGCAATGTAAAACAATATAAAATAACGTAAAAACAATGTATAACAACGTAAAACGCCGTAATACTGTTTTAAGCAACAATGCGGGTCAACGTTAAACAACGTAAAACAACGTAAAAACAAAGTAAAGAAACGTAAATCATGAATGCGATACGAAGTGAAACAACCTAAAACAACGTAAAGCTATGTAAAACAATATAAAACAACGTAAAAACGATGTATAACAGCGTAGAGCAACGTAATACTGTTTTAAACAACAACGTGAGACAACGTAAAACAACGGAAAGCAAGGTAAAAGAACGTAAAACAACGTAAAAACAAAGTAAAATAACGTAAAATAATTTAAACCAGCAATGCGTGACAAAGTAAAGCAACTTGACACAACGTAAGACAACGTAAAACAATATAAAACAACCAAAAAACAAAGCATAACAACGCAGAAGAACATAAAACTATTATAAACAACAACGTGAGACAAGGTGAAATAACGTAAAGCAAGGTAAAACACGTAAAACAACGTAAATCATGAATGCGAAACGAAGTGAAACAACGTAAAGGAGGAGGTTGGTAAGGTGGAGGGAAGTAACAGGCGGAGGTAGAGATAGAGATAGAGGTACATGTGTACTGGTAGAGGTCGAAATACAAGCGAAAAGATAGAGGTAGAGGTAGAAGTAGAGGTAGAGGAAGAGGCACATGCGTAGAGGTAGAGGTAGAGGTACATGCGTTAAGGTAAAGGTACATGCGTCAGGGTAGACTTAGAGGTACATGCGTAGAGGTAGAGGTTGTGATATACATGATTTAGCTTCAACTGCATGCGAAACAAACGAGTTAGCTTCAAATCCATGGGAAACGCAGGGTTTAGCTTCAAATCAATGCGAAGTAGAAGGCTTAGCATCAAATCCATGCGAAATAAATGAGTTACATTCAAATACTTGTGATATAAATGAAATAGCTTGAAATGCATGCGAAACAAACGAGATAGCTTCAAATGCAAACGAAACACATAATTCATATTCAAATCAATGCGAAGTAGAAGCCTTAACTTCAAATCAAATGCCAATCATACGCTTTAGCTTCAAATACTTGTGATATACATGATTTAGCTTCAACAGCATGCGAAAAAAACGGGTTAGCTTGAAATCCAAGTGAATGATATGATTTAGCTTCAAATCAATTCGTAGCAGAAAGCTGATCTTCGAATCCATGCGAAACAAATGGTTTAGCATCAAATACTTGCGATATACATGATTTAGCTTCAAATCAATGCGAAGTAGAAGGGTTATCTTCGAATCCATGCGAAACAAGTGGTTTAGCTTCAAATACTTGTGATATACACGATTTAGCTTCAACAGCATGCGAAACAAACGAGTTAGCTTCAAATCCATGCGAAACATATGATTTATCTTCAAATCTATGCGAATTAGGAGGGTTATCTTGGAATCCATGCGAAACGTATGATATAGCTTCAAATACTTGTGATATACATGATTTAGCTTCAACAGCATGCGAAACAAAGGAGTTAGCTTCAAAACCAAGCGAAACACATGATTTAGCTTCAAATCAATGCGAAGTAGAAGGGTTATCTTCGTATCGATGCGAAACAAATGGTTTAGCTGCAAATACTTGTGATATACATGATTTAGCTTCAACAGCATGCGAAACAAACGAGTTAGCTTCAAAACCAAGCGAAACACACGATTTAGCCTCAAATCAATGCGAAGTAGAAGGCTTATCTTCGAATCCATGCGAAACGAATAGTTTAGCTTCAAATACTTGTGATATACATGATTCAGCTTCAACTGCATGCGAAACAAACGGGTTAGCTTTAAATCCATGCGAAAGACATGATTTAGATTAAAATCAATGCGAAGTAGAAGGCTGATCTTCGAATCCATGAAAAGCAAATGGTTTAGTTTCAAATACTTGTGATATACATGATTTAGCTACAACTGCATGCGAAAAAAACGAGTTAGCTTCAAAACCAAGCGAGACACATGATTTAGCCTCAAATCAATGCGAATTAGAAGGGTTATCTTGGAATCCATGCGAAACGTATGATATAGCTTCAAATACTTGTGATATACATGATTTAGCTTCAACAGCATGCGAAACAAACGAGTTAGCTTCAAATCCATGCGAAACACATGATTTAGCATCAAATCAATGCGAAGTGGAAGGCTTATCTTCGAATCCATGCGAAACGAATAGTTTAGCTTCAAATACTTGTGATATACATGATTCAGCTTCAACTGCTTGCGAAGCAAACGAGTTAGCTTCAAATCCATGCGAAACACATGATTTAGATTAAAATCAATGTGAAGTAGAAGGCTTATCTTCGAATCCATGCGAAACAAATGGTTTAGCTTCAAATACTTGTGATATACATGATTTAGCTTGAACAGCATGCGAAACAAATGAGTTATATTCAAATCCAAGCGAAACACATGATTTATCTTCAAATCTATGCGAATTAGGAGGGTTATCTTGGAATCCATGCGAAACGTATGATATAGCTTCAAATACTTGTGATATACATGATTTAGCTTCAACAGCATGCGAAACAAACGAGTTAGCTTCAAATCCATGCGAAACACATGATTTAGATTCAAATCAATGCGAATTAGAAGGGTTATCTTGGAATCCATGCGAAACGTATGATATAGCTTCAAATACTTGTGATATACATGATTTATCTTCAACAGCATTCGCAACAAACGAGTTAGCTTCAAAACGAAGAGAAACACACGATTTAGCCTCAAATCAATGCGAAGTAGAAGGCTTATCTTCGAATCCATGCGAACCGAATAGTTTAGCTTCAAATACTTGTGATATACATGATTCAGCTTCAACTGCATGCGAAACAAACGTGTTAGCTTTAAATCCATGCGAAAGACATGATTTAGATTAAAATCAATGCGATGTAGAAGGCTGATCTTCGAATCCATGAAAAGCAAATGGTTTAGCTTCAAATACTTGTGATATACATGATTTAGCTACAACTGCATGCGAAAAAAAGGAGTTAGCTTCAAAACCAAGCGAGACACATGATTTAGCCTCAAATCAATGCGAAGTAGAAGGCTTAGCTTCGAATAAATGCGAAACAAATGGTTTAGCTTCAAATACTTGTGATATAAATGATTTATTTTCAACAGCATGCGAAACAAACGAGTTAGCTTCAAATCCATGCGAAACACATGATTTAGATTCAAATCAATGCGAATTAGAAGGCTTATCTTCGAATCCATGCGAAACAAATGGTGTAGCTTCAAATACGTGTGATATACATGATTTAGATACAGCTGCATGCGAAAAAAACGAGTTAGCTTCAAAACCAAGCGAAACACATGATTTAGCCTCAAATCAATGCGAAGTAGATGGCTTAGCTTCGAATAAAAGCGAACCAAATGGTTTAGCTTCAAATACTTGTGATATGCATGATTTAGCTTCAACTACTAGCGAAAAAAACGAGTTAGCTTCAAATCCAAGCGAAACACATGATTTAGCCTCAAATCAATGCGAATTAGAAGGGTTATCTTCGAATCCATGCGAAACAAATGATATAGCTTCAAATACTTGTGATATACATGATTTAGCTTCAACAGCATCTGAAACAAACGAGTTAGCTTCAAATCCTTGCGAAACACATGATTTATATTAAAATCAATGCGAAATAGAAGGCTTATCTTCGAATCCATGCGAAACAAATGGTTTAGCTTCAAATACTTGTGATATACGTGATTTAGATACAACTGCATGCGAAAAAAAGGAGTTAGCTTCAAAACCAAGCGAGACACATGATTTAGCCTCAAATCAATGCGAAGTAGAAGGCTTAGCTTCGAATAAATGCGAAACAAATGGTTTAGCTTCAAATACTTGTGATATAAATGATTTATTTTCAACAGCATGCGAAACAAACGAGTTAGCTTCAAATCCATGCGAAACACATGATTTAGATTCAAATCAATGCGAATTAGAAGGGTTATCTTGGAATCCATGCGAAACGTATGATATAGCTTCAAATACTTGTGATATACATGATTTAGCTTCAACAGCATGCGAAACAAACGAGTTAGCTTCAAATCCATGCGAAACACATGATTTAGATTAAAATCAATGCGAAGTAGAAGGCTTATCTTCGAATCCATGCGAGACAAATGGTTTAGCTTCAAATACTTGTGATATACGTGATTTAGATACAACTGCATGCGAAAAAAAGGAGTTAGCTTCAAAACCAAGCGAAACACATGATTTATCTTCAAATCTATGCGAATTAGGAGGGTTATCTTGGAATCCATGCGAAACGTATGATATAGCTTCAAATACTTGTGATATACATGATTTAGCTTCAACAGCATGCGAAACAAACGAGTTTACTTCAAATCCATGCGAAACACATGATTTAGATTAAAATCAATGCGAAGTAGGAGGCTTATCTTCGAATCCATGCGAAACAAATGGTTTAGCTTCAAATACTTGTGATATACATGATTTAGATACAGCTGCATGCGAAAAAAACGAGTTAGCTTCAAAACCAAGCGAAACACATGATTTAGCCTCAAATCAATGCGAATTAGATGGCTTAGCTTCGAATAAAAGCGAACCAAATGGTTTAGCTTCAAATACTTGTGATATGCATGATTTAGTTTCAACTACTAGCGAAAAAAACGAGTTAGCTTCAAATCCAAGCGAAACGCATGATTTAGCCTCAAATCAATGCGAATTAGAAGGGTTATCTTCGAATCCATGCGAAACAAATGATATAGCTTCAAATACTTGTGATATACATGATTTAGCTTCAACAGCATCCGAAACAAACGAGTTAGCTTCAAATCCTTGCGAAACACATGATTTAGATTAAAATCACCGCGAAGTAGAAGGCTTATCTTCGAATCCATGCGAAACAAATGGTTTAGCTTCAAATACTTGTGATATACATGATTTAGCTTCAACTGCATGCGAAACAAACGAGTTAGCTTAAAAGCCATGCGGAACACATGATTTAGCTTCAAATCAATGCAAGTAGAAGGCTGATCTTCGAATCCATGCGAAGCAAATGGTTTAGCTTCAAATACTTGTGATATACATGATTTAGCTTGAACAGCATGCGAAACAAATGAGTTATATTCAAATCCAAGCGAAACACGTGATTTATCTTCAAATCTATGCGAATTAGGAGGGTTATCTTGGAATCCATGCGAAACGTATGATATAGCTTCAAATACTTGTGATATACATGATTTAGCTTCAACAGCATTCGCAACAAACGAGTTAGCTTCAAAACGAAGCGAAACACACGATTTAGCCTCAAATCAATGCGAAGTAGAAGGCTTATCTTCGAATCCATGCGAAACGAATAGTTTAGCTTCAAATACTTGTGATATACATGATTCAGCTTCAACTGCATGCGAAACAAACGTGTTAGCTTTAAATCCATGCGAAAGACATGATTTAGATTAAAATCAATGCGAAGTAGAAGGCTGATCTTCGAATCCATGAAAAGCAAATGGTTTAGCTTCAAATACTTGTGATATACATGATTTAGCTACAACTGCATGCGAAAAAAACGAGTTAGCTTCAAAACCAAGCGAGACACATGATTTAGCCTCAAATCAATGCGAAGTAGAAGGCTTAGCTTCGAATAAATGCGAAACAAATGGTTTAGCTTCAAATACTTGTGATATAAATGATTTATTTTCAACAGCATGCGAAACAAACGAGTTAGCTTCAAATCCATGCGAAACACATGATTTAGATTCAAATCAATGCGAATTAGAAGGGTTATCTTGGAATCCATGCGAAACGTATGATATAGCTTCAAATACTTGTGATATACATGATTTAGCTTCAACAGCATGCGAAACAAACGAGTTAGCTTCAAATCCATGCGAAACACATGATTTAGCATGAAATCAATGCGAAGTGGAAGGCTTATCTTCGAATCCATGCGAAACGAATAGTTTAGCTTCAAATACTTGTGATATACATGATTCAGCTTCAACTGCTTGCGAAGCAAACGAGTTAGCTTCAAATCCATGCGAAACACATGATTTAGATTAAAATCAATGCGAAGTAGAAGGCTTATCTTCGAATCCATGCGAAACAAATGGTTTAGCTTCAAATACTTGTGATATACATGATTTAGCTTCAACAGCATGCGAAACAAATGAGTTATATTCAAATCCAAGCGAAACACATGATTTATCTTCAAATCTATGCGAATTAGGAGGGTTATCTTGGAATCCATGCGAAACGTATGATATAGCTACAAATACTTGTGATATACATGATTTAGCTTCAAACAGCATGCGAAACAAACGAGTTAGCTTCAAAACCAAGCGAAACACATGATTTAGCATCAAATCAATGCGAAGTAGAAGGCTGATCTTCGAATCCATGCGAAGCAAATGGTTTAGCTTCAAATACTTGTGATACACTTGATTTAGCTTCAACTGCTCGCGAATCAAACAAGTTAGCTTCAAATCCTTGCGAAACACATGATTTATATTAAAATCACCGCGAAGTAGAAGGCTTATCTTCGAATCCATGCGAAACAAATGGTTTAGCTTCAAATACTTGTGATATACATGATTTAGCTTCAACTGCATGCGAAACAAACGAGTTAGCTTAAAAGCCATGCGGAACACATGATTTAGCTTCAAATCAATGCAAGTAGAAGGCTGATCTTCGAATCCATGCGAAGCAAATGGTTTAGCTTCAAATACTTGTGATATACATGATTTAGCTTCAACAGCATGCGAAACAAATGAGTTATATTCAAATCCAAGCGAAACACATGATTTATCTTCAAATCTATGCGAATTAGGAGGGTTATCTTGGAATCCATGCGAAACGTATGATATAGCTTCAAATACTTGTGATATACATGATTTAGCTTCAACAGCATGCGAAACAAACGGGTTAGCTTCAAATGCATGCGATACACATGATTTAGCTTCAAATCAATGCGAATTAGAAGGGTTATCTTGGAATCCATGCGAAACGTATGATATAGCTTCAAATACTTGTGATATACATGATTTAGCTTCAACAGCATGCGAAACAAACGAGTTAGCTTCAAATCCATGCGAAACACATGATTTAGCATCAAATCAATGCGAAGTAGAAGGCTGATCTTCGAATCGATGCGAAGCAAATGGTTTAGCTTCAAATACATGTGATATACATGATTTAGCGTCAACAGCATGCGAAATAAATGAGTTATCTTCAAATCCAAGCGAAACACATGATTTATCTTCAAATCAATGCGAAGTAGAAAGCTTAGCTTCAAAACCATGGGAATCAAATGGTTTAGCTTCAAATACTTGCGATATACATGATTTAGCTTCAACTGCATGCGAAACAAACGAGTTAGCTTAAAATCCATGCGGAACACATGATTTAGCTTCAAATCAATGCGAAGTAGAAGGCTGATCTTCGGATTCATGCGAAGCAAATGGTTTAGCTTCAAATACTTGTGATACACTTGAGTTAGCTTCAACAGCATGCGAAACAAACGAGTTAGCTTCAAATCCTAGCGAAACACATGATTTAGCATCAAATCAATGCGAAGTGAAAGGCTTATCTTCGAATCCATGCGAAACGTATAGTTTAGCTTCAAATACTTGTGATATACATGATTCAGCTTCAACTGCATGCGCAAAAAACGAGTTAGCTTCAAAACCAAGCGAAACACATGATTTAGCCTCAAATCAATGCGAAGTAGAAGGCTTAGCTTCGAACAAATGCGAAACAAACGGTTTAGCTTCAAATACTTGTGATATACATGATTTAGCTTCAACAGCATGCGAAACAAACGAGTTAGCTTCAAATCCATGCGAGACACATGATTTAGCATCAAATCAATGCGAAGTAGAAGGCTGATCTTCGAATCCATGCGAAGCAAATGGTTTAGCTTCAAATACTTGTGATACACTTGATTTAGCTTCAACTGCTCGCGAATCAAACAAGTTAGCTTCAAATCCATGCGAACACATGATTTAGCTTCAAATCAATGCGAAGTAGGAGGCTGATCTTCGAATCCATGCGAAGCAAATGGTTTAGCTTCAAATACTTGTGATACACTTGATTTAGCTTCAACTGCTCGCGAATCAAACAAGTTAGCTTCAAATCCATGCGAACACATGATTTAGCTTCAAATCAATGCGAAGTAGGAGGCTGATCTTCGAATCCATGCGAAGCAAATGGTTTAGCTTCAAATACTTTTGATATACATGATTTAGCTTTAACAGCATGCGAAACAAACGAGGTAGCTTCAAATCAAATCCATGCGAACACATAATTTAGCTTCAAATCAATGCGAAGTAGGAGGCTGACCTTCGAATCCATACGAAGCAAATGGTTTAGCTTCAAATACTTGTGATATACATGATTTAGCTTTAACAGCATGCGAAACAAACGAGGTAGCTTCAAATCCATGCGGAACACATGATTTATCTTCAAATCAATGCGAAGTAGAAAGATTAGCTTCAAAACCATGGGAATCAAATGGTTTAACTTCAAATACTTGTGACATACATGATTTAGCTTCAACTGCATGCGAAACAAACGAGTTAGCATAAAATCCATGCGGAACACATGATTTAGCTTCAAATCAATGCGAAGTTGATGGCTGATCTTCGAATCCATGCGAAGCAAATGGTTTGGCTTCAAATACTTGTGATATATATGATTTATCTTCAACAGCATGCGAAACAAACGAGTTAGCTTCAAATCCATGCGAAACACATGATTTAGATTCAAATCAATGCGAATTAGAAGGGTTATCTTGGAATCCATGCGAAACGTATGATATAGCTTCAAATACTTGTGATATACATGATTTAGCTTCAACAGCATGCGAAGCAAACGAGTTAGCTTCAAATCCATGCGAAACACATGATTTAGCATCAAATCAATGCGAAGTGGAAGGCTTATCTTCGAATCCATGCGAAACGAATAGTTTAGCTTCAAATACTTGTGATATACATGATTCAGCTTCAACTGCTTGCGAAACAAATGAGTTATATTCAAATCCAAGCGAAACACATGATTTATCTTCAAATCTATGCGAATTAGGAGGGTTATCTTGGAATCCATGCGAAACGTATGATATAGCTTCAAATACTTGTGATATACATGATTTAGCTTCAACAGCATGCGAAACAAACGGGTTAGCTTCAAATGCATGCGATACACATGATTTAGCTTCAAATCAATGCGAATTAGAAGGGTTATCTTGGAATCCATGCGAAACGTATGATATAGCTTCAAATACTTGTGATATACATGATTTAGCTTCAACAGCATGCGAAACAAACGAGTTAGCTTCAAATCCATGCGAAACACATGATTTAGCATCAAATCAATGCGAAGTAGAAGGGTTATCTTCGAATCCATGCGAAACAAATGGTTTAGCTTCAAATACTTGTGATATACATGATTTAGCTTAAACAGCATGCGAAACAAACGAGTGAGCATCAAATCCAAGAGAAACGCATGATCTATATTCAAATCATTGCGAAGTAGAAGGCTTAGTTTCAAATCCATGCGAAACAAATGGTTTAGGTTCAAATACCTGTGAAATACATGATTGAGCTTCAACTGCATGCGAAAAAATCGAGTTAGCTTCAAACCCAAGTGAATGACATGATTTAGCTTCAAATCTATGCGAAGTAGAAGGCTTATCTTCCAGACCATGCGAAACAAATGGTTTAGCTTCAAACACCTGTGATATACATGATTCTGCTTCAACAACATGCGAAACAAACGTGTTAGCTTCAAATCCATGCGAATCATATGATTTAACTTCACATCAATGCGAAGTAAAAGGCTGCTCTTCGAATCCATGCGAAACAAATGGTTTAGCTTCATACACCTGTGATATACATGATTTGGCTTCAACTGCATGCGAAACAAACAAGTTAGCTTCAAATCCATGCGAAATATATGATTTAACTTCAAATCAATGCGATGTAGAAGGCTGCTCTTCGAATCCACACGAAACAGATGGTTTAGCTTCAAATACTTGTAATAAACATGATTTAGCTTCAACATCATGCGAAACAAACGTGTTAGCATAAAATCCAAGAGAAACGCATGATTTATTTTCAAACCAATGCGAAGTAGAAGGCTTAGCTTCAAATCCATGCAAAACAAATGGTTTAGCTTCAAATACTTGTGGTATACATGATTTAAATTCAACAGCAAGCGAAACAAACGAGTTAGAATCAAATCCATGCGAAACACATGATTTCGCATCAAATCAACGCGAAGTAGAAGGCTTAGCATCAAATCCATGCGAAATAAATGAGTTACATTCAAATACTTGTGATATAAAAGAAATAGCTTGAAATGCATGCGAAACAAACCAGTTAGATTCAAATCCATGCGAAACACATGATTTAGCTTCAAATCAATGCGAAGTAGAAGGGTTATCTTCGAATCCATGCGAAACAAATGGTTTAGCTTCAAATACTTGTGATATACATGATTTAGCTTAAACAGCATGCGAAACAAACGAGTTAGCTTCAAATCCATGCGAAACACATGATTTAGCTACAAATCAATGCGAAGTAGAAGGCTTAGCTTCAAATCCATGGGAATCAAATGGTTTAGCTTCAAATACTTGGGATATACATGATTCAGCTTCAACTGCATGCGAAACAAACGAGTGAGCATCAAATCCAAGAGAAACGCATGATCTATATTCAAATCAATGCGAAGTAGAAGGCTTAGTTTCAAATCCATGCGAAACAAATGGTTTAGGTTCAAATACCTGTGAAATACATGATTGAGCTTCAACTGCATGCGAAAAAATCGAGTTAGCTTCAAACCCAAGTGAATGACATGATTTAGCTTCAAATCTATGCGAAGTAGAAGGCTTATCTTCCAGACCATGCGAAACAAATGGTTTAGCTTCAAACACCTGTGATATACATGATTCTGCTTCAACAACATGCGAAACAAACGAGTTAGATTCAAATCCATGCGAAACACATGATTTAGCTTCAAATGAATGCGAAGTAGAAGGGTTATCTTCGAATCCATGCGAAACAAATGGTTTAGCTTCATACACCTGTGATATACATGATTTAGCTTCAACTGCATGCGAAACAAACGAGTTAGCTTCAAATCCATGCGAAACATATGATTTAACTTCAAATCAATGCGAAGTAAAAGGCTGCTCTTCGAATCCACACGAAACAGATGGTTTAGCTTCAAGTACTTGTGATATACATGATTTAGCTTCAACAGCATGCGAAACAAACGAGTTAGATTCAAATCCATGCGAAACACATGATTTAGCTTCAAATGAATGCGAAGTAGAAGGGTTATCTTCGAATCCATGCGAAACAAATGGTTTAGCTTCATACACCTGTGATATACATGATTTAGCTTCAACTGCATGCGAAACAAACGAGTTAGATTCAAATCCTTGCGAAACACATGATTTAGCTTCAAATAAATGCGAAGTATCAGGCTGATCTTCGAAACCATGCGAAACAAATGGTTTAGTTTCAAATACCTGTGAAATACATGATTTAGATTCAACTGCATGCGAAACAAACGAGTTAGATTCAAATCCATGCGAAACACATGATTTAGCTTCAAATCTATGCGAAGTAGAAGGCTTATCTTCCAGACCATGCGAAACAAATGGTTTAGATTCAAACACCTGTGATATACATGATTCTGCTTCAACAACATGCGAAACAAACGAGTTAGATTCAAATCCATGCGAAACACATGATTTAGCTTCAAATGAATGCGAAGTAGAAGGGTTATCTTCGAATCCATGCGAAACAAATGGTTTAGCTTCATACACCTGTGATATACATGATTTAGCTTCAACTGCATGCGAAACAAACGAGTTAGCTTCAAATCCATGCGAAACATATGATTTAACTTCAAATCAATGCGAAGTAAAAGGCTGCTCTTCGAATCCACACGAAACAGATGGTTTAGCTTCAAGTACTTGTGATATACATGATTTAGCTTCAACAGCATGCGAAACAAACGAGTTAGATTCAGATCCATGCGAAACACATGATTTAGCTTCAAATGAATGCTAAGTAGAAGGGTTATCTTCGAATCCATGCGAAACAAATGGTTTAGCTTCATACACCTGTGATATACATGATTTAGCTTCAACTGCATGCGAAACAAACGAGTTAGATTCAAATCCTTGCGAAACACATGATTTAGCTTCAAATAAATGCGAAGTATCAGGCTGATCTTCGAAACCATGCGAAACAAATGGTTTAGTTTCAAATACCTGTGAAATACATGATTTAGATTCAACTGCATGCGAAACAAACGAGTTAGATTCAAATCCAAGTGAAACACATGATTTAGCTTCAAATGAATGCGAAGTAGAAGGGTTATCTTCGAATCCATGCGAAACAAATGGTTTAGCTTCATACACCTGTGATATACATGATTTAGCTTCAACTGCATGCGAAACAAACGAGTTAGCTTCAAATCCATGCGAAACATATGATTTAACTTCAAATCAATGCGAAGTAAAAGGCTGCTCTTCGAATCCACACGAAACAGATGGTTTAGCTTCAAGTACTTGTGATATACATGATTTAGCTTCAACAGCATGCGAAACAAACGAGTTAGATTCAAATCCATGCGAAACACATGATTTAGCTTCAAATGAATGCGAAGTAGAAGGGTTATCTTCGAATCCATGCGAAACAAATGGTTTAGCTTCATACACCTGTGATATACATGATTTAGCTTCAACTGCATGCGAAACAAACGAGTTAGATTCAAATCCTTGCGAAACACATGATTTAGCTTCAAATAAATGCGAAGTATCAGGCTGATCTTCGAAACCATGCGAAACAAATGGTTTAGTTTCAAATACCTGTGAAATACATGATTTAGATTCAACTGCATGCGAAACAAACGAGTTAGATTCAAATCCATGCGAAACACATGATTTAGCTTCAAATCTATGCGAAGTAGAAGGCTTATCTTCCAGACCATGCGAAACAAATGGTTTAGCTTCAAACACCTGTGATATACATGATTCTGCTTCAACAACATGCGAAACAAACGAGTTAGATTCAAATCCATGCGAAACACATGATTTAGCTTCAAATGAATGCGAAGTAGAAGGGTTATCTTCGAATCCATGCGAAACAAATGGTTTAGCTTCATACACCTGTGATATACATGATTTAGCTTCAACTGCATGCGAAACAAACGAGTTAGCTTCAAATCCATGCGAAACATATGATTTAACTTCAAATCAATGCGAAGTAAAAGGATGCTCTTCGAATCCACACGAAACAGATGGTTTAGCTTCAAGTACTTGTGATATACATGATTTAGCTTCAACAGCATGCGAAACAAACGAGTTAGATTCAGATCCATGCGAAACACATGATTTAGCTTCAAATGAATGCTAAGTAGAAGGGTTATCTTCGAATCCGTGCGAAACAAATGGTTTAGCTTCATACACCTGTGATATACATGATTTAGCTTCAACTGCATGCGAAACAAACGAGTTAGATTCAAATCCTTGCGAAACACATGATTTAGCTTCAAATAAATGCGAAGTATCAGGCTGATCTTCGAAACCATGCGAAACAAATGGTTTAGTTTCAAATACCTGTGAAATACATGATTTAGATTCAACTGCATGCGAAACAAACGAGTTAGATTCAAATCCAAGTGAAACACATGATTTAGCTTCAAATGAATGCGAAGGAGAAGGGTTATCTTCGAATTCCATGCGAAACAAATGGTTTAGCTTCAAATACATGTGATATACATGATTTAGCTTCAACTGCATGCGAAACAAACGAGTTAGATTCAAATCCATGCGAAACATATGATTTAACGTCAAATCAATGCGAAGTAAAAGACTGCTCTTCGAATCCACACGAAACATATGGTTTAGCTTCAAATACTTGTAATATACATGATTTAGCTTCAACATCATGCGAAACAACCGAGTTAGCTTCAAATCCATGCGAAACACAAGATTTAGCTTCAAATAAATGCGAAGTATTAGGCTGATCTTCGAAACCATGCGAAACAAATGGTTTAGCTTCAAATACTTGTGATATACATGATTTAGCTTCAACTGCATGCGAAACAAACGAGTTAGATTCAAATCCATGCGAAACATATGATTTAACGTCAAATCAATGCGAAGTAAAAGACTGCTCTTCGAATCCACACGAAACATATGGTTTAGCTTCAAATACTTGTAATATACATGATTTAGCTTCAACATCATGCGAAACGACTGAGTTAGCTTCAAATCCATGCGAAACATATGAATTAAGATTAAATCAATGCGAAGTAGAAGGCTGATCTTCGAATCCATGCGAAACAAATGGTTTAGCTTCATACACCTGTGATATACATGATTTAGCTTCAACTGCATGCGAAACAAACGAGTTAGCTTCAAATCCATGCGAAACACATGATTTAGCATCAAATCAATGCGAAGTAGAAGGCTTAGCATCAAATCCATGCGAAATAAATGCGTTACATTCAAATACTTGTGATATAAATGAAATAGCTTGAAATGCATGCGAAACAAACGAGATAGCTTCAAATCCAAACGAAACACATAATTCATATTCAAATCAATGCGAAGTAGAATCCTTAACTTCAAATCAAATGCCAATCATACGCTTTAGCTTCAAATACTTGTGATATACATGATTTAGCTTCAACTGCATGCGAAACAACCGAGTTAGATTCAAATCCAGGCGAAACACATGATTTATCTTCAAATCAATGCGAAGTAGAAGGGTTATCTTCGAATCCATGCGACACCAATGGTTTATCTTCATACACCTGTGATATACATGATTTAGCTTCAACTGCATGCGAAACAAACGAGTTAGCTTCAAATCCATGCGAAACACATAATTTAACTCCATATCAATGCGAAGTAGAAGTCTGAACTTCGAATCCATGCGAAACAAATGGTTTATCTTCAAATACTTGTGATATACATGATTCAGCTTCGACTGCATGCGAAACAAACGAGTTAGATTCAAATCCATGCGAAACACATGATTTAGCTTCAAATGATAGCGAAGTAGAAGGGTTATCTTCGAATCCATGCGAAACAAATGGTTTAGCTTCATACACCTGTGATATACATGATTTAGCTTCAACTGCATGCGAAACAAACGAGTTAGATTCAAATCCTTGCGAAACACATGATTTAGCTTCAAATAAATGCGAAGTATCAGGCTGATCTTCGAAACCATGCGAAACAAATGGTTTAGTTTCAAATACCTGTGAAATACATGATTTAGATTCAACTGCATGCGAAACAAACGAGTTAGATTCAAATCCATGCGAAACACATGATTTAGCTTCAAATCTATGCGAAGTAGAAGGCTTATCTTCCAGACCATGCGAAACAAATGGTTTAGCTTCAAACACCTGTGATATACATGATTCTGCTTCAACAACATGCGAAACAAACGAGTTAGATTCAAATCCATGCGAAACACATGATTTAGCTTCAAATGAATGCGAAGTAGAAGGGTTATCTTCGAATCCATGCGAAACAAATGGTTTAGCTTCATACACCTGTGATATACATGATTTAGCTTCAACTGCATGCGAAACAAACGAGTTAGCTTCAAATCCATGCGAAACATATGATTTAACTTCAAATCAATGCGAAGTAAAAGGCTGCTCTTCGAATCCACACGAAACAGATGGTTTAGCTTCAAGTACTTGTGATATACATGATTTAGCTTCAACAGCATGCGAAACAAACGAGTTAGATTCAGATCCATGCGAAACACATGATTTAGCTTCAAATGAATGCTAAGTAGAAGGGTTATCTTCGAATCCATGCGAAACAAATGGTTTAGCTTCATACACCTGTGATATACATGATTTAGCTTCAACTGCATGCGAAACAAACGAGTTAGATTCAAATCCTTGCGAAACACATGATTTAGCTTCAAATAAATGCGAAGTATCAGGCTGATCTTCGAAACCATGCGAAACAAATGGTTTAGTTTCAAATACCTGTGAAATACATGATTTAGATTCAACTGCATGCGAAACAAACGAGTTAGATTCAAATCCAAGTGAAACACATGATTTAGCTTCAAATGAATGCGAAGTAGAAGGGTTATCTTCGAATCCATGCGAAACAAATGGTTTAGCTTCATACACCTGTGATATACATGATTTAGCTTCAACTGCATGCGAAACAAACGAGTTAGCTTCAAATCCATGCGAAACATATGATTTAACTTCAAATCAATGCGAAGTAAAAGGCTGCTCTTCGAATCCACACGAAACAGATGGTTTAGCTTCAAGTACTTGTGATATACATGATTTAGCTTCAACAGCATGCGAAACAAACGAGTTAGATTCAAATCCATGCGAAACACATGATTTAGCTTCAAATGAATGCGAAGTAGAAGGGTTATCTTCGAATCCATGCGAAACAAATGGTTTAGCTTCATACACCTGTGATATACATGATTTAGCTTCAACTGCATGCGAAACAAACGAGTTAGATTCAAATCCTTGCGAAACACATGATTTAGCTTCAAATAAATGCGAAGTATCAGGCTGATCTTCGAAACCATGCGAAACAAATGGTTTAGTTTCAAATACCTGTGAAATACATGATTTAGATTCAACTGCATGCGAAACAAACGAGTTAGATTCAAATCCATGCGAAACACATGATTTAGCTTCAAATCTATGCGAAGTAGAAGGCTTATCTTCCAGACCATGCGAAACAAATGGTTTAGCTTCAAACACCTGTGATATACATGATTCTGCTTCAACAACATGCGAAACAAACGAGTTAGATTCAAATCCATGCGAAACACATGATTTAGCTTCAAATGAATGCGAAGTAGAAGGGTTATCTTCGAATCCATGCGAAACAAATGGTTTAGCTTCATACACCTGTGATATACATGATTTAGCTTCAACTGCATGCGAAACAAACGAGTTAGCTTCAAATCCATGCGAAACATATGATTTAACTTCAAATCAATGCGAAGTAAAAGGATGCTCTTCGAATCCACACGAAACAGATGGTTTAGCTTCAAGTACTTGTGATATACATGATTTAGCTTCAACAGCATGCGAAACAAACGAGTTAGATTCAGATCCATGCGAAACACATGATTTAGCTTCAAATGAATGCTAAGTAGAAGGGTTATCTTCGAATCCGTGCGAAACAAATGGTTTAGCTTCATACACCTGTGATATACATGATTTAGCTTCAACTGCATGCGAAACAAACGAGTTAGATTCAAATCCTTGCGAAACACATGATTTAGCTTCAAATAAATGCGAAGTATCAGGCTGATCTTCGAAACCATGCGAAACAAATGGTTTAGTTTCAAATACCTGTGAAATACATGATTTAGATTCAACTGCATGCGAAACAAACGAGTTAGATTCAAATCCAAGTGAAACACATGATTTAGCTTCAAATGAATGCGAAGGAGAAGGGTTATCTTCGAATTCCATGCGAAACAAATGGTTTAGCTTCAAATACATGTGATATACATGATTTAGCTTCAACTGCATGCGAAACAAACGAGTTAGATTCAAATCCATGCGAAACATATGATTTAACGTCAAATCAATGCGAAGTAAAAGACTGCTCTTCGAATCCACACGAAACATATGGTTTAGCTTCAAATACTTGTAATATACATGATTTAGCTTCAACATCATGCGAAACAACCGAGTTAGCTTCAAATCCATGCGAAACACAAGATTTAGCTTCAAATAAATGCGAAGTATTAGGCTGATCTTCGAAACCATGCGAAACAAATGGTTTAGCTTCAAATACTTGTGATATACATGATTTAGCTTCAACTGCATGCGAAACAAACGAGTTAGATTCAAATCCATGCGAAACATATGATTTAACGTCAAATCAATGCGAAGTAAAAGACTGCTCTTCGAATCCACACGAAACATATGGTTTAGCTTCAAATACTTGTAATATACATGATTTAGCTTCAACATCATGCGAAACAACTGAGTTAGCTTCAAATCCATGCGAAACATATGAATTAAGATTAAATCAATGCGAAGTAGAAGGCTGATCTTCGAATCCATGCGAAACAAATGGTTTAGCTTCATACACCTGTGATATACATGATTTAGCTTCAACTGCATGCGAAACAAACGAGTTAGCTTCAAATCCATGCGAAACACATGATTTAGCATCAAATCAATGCGAAGTAGAAGGCTTAGCATCAAATCCATGCGAAATAAATGCGTTACATTCAAATACTTGTGATATAAATGAAATAGCTTGAAATGCATGCGAAACAAACGAGATAGCTTCAAATCCAAACGAAACACATAATTCATATTCAAATCAATGCGAAGTAGAATCCTTAACTTCAAATCAAATGCCAATCATACGCTTTAGCTTCAAATACTTGTGATATACATGATTTAGCTTCAACTGCATGCGAAACAACCGAGTTAGATTCAAATCCAGGCGAAACACATGATTTATCTTCAAATCAATGCGAAGTAGAAGGGTTATCTTCGAATCCATGCGACACCAATGGTTTATCTTCATACACCTGTGATATACATGATTTAGCTTCAACTGCATGCGAAACAAACGAGTTAGCTTCAAATCCATGCGAAACACATAATTTAACTCCATATCAATGCGAAGTAGAAGTCTGAACTTCGAATCCATGCGAAACAAATGGTTTATCTTCAAATACTTGTGATATACATGATTCAGCTTCGACTGCATGCGAAACAAACGAGTTAGATTCAAATCCATGCGAAACACATGATTTAGCTTCAAATGATAGCGAAGTAGAAGGGTTATCTTCGAATCCATGCGAAACAAATGGTTTAGCTTCATACACCTGTGATATACATGATTTAGCTTCAACTGCATGCGAAACAAACGAGTTAGATTCAAATCCTTGCGAAACACATGATTTAGCTTCAAATAAATGCGAAGTATCAGGCTGATCTTCGAAACCATGCGAAACAAATGGTTTAGTTTCAAATACCTGTGAAATACATGATTTAGATTCAACTGCATGCGAAACAAACGAGTTAGATTCAAATCCAAGTGAAACACATGATTTAGCTTCAAATGAATGCGAAGGAGAAGGGTTATCTTCGAAATCCATGCGAAACAAATGGTTTAGCTTCAAATACATGTGATATACATGATTTAGCTTCAACTGCATGCGAAACAAACGAGTTAGATTCAAATCCATGCGAAACATATGATTTAACGTCAAATCAATGCGAAGTAAAAGACTGCTCTTCGAATCCACACGAAACATATGGTTTAGCTTCAAATACTTGTAATATACATGATTTAGCTTCAACATCATGCGAAACAACCGAGTTAGCTTCAAATCCATGCGAAACATATGAATTAAGATTAAATCAATGCGAAGTAGAAGGCTTATCTTCGAATCCATGCGAAACAAATGGTTTAGCTTCAAATACATGTGATATACATGATTTAGCTTCAACTGCATGCGAAACAACCGAGTTAGATTCAAAACCTTGCGAAACACATGATTTAGCTTCAAATAAATGCGAAGTATTAGGCTGATCTTCGAAACCATGCGAAACAAATGGTTTAGCTTCAAATACCTGTGATATACATGATTTAGCTTCAACTGAATGCGAAACAAACGAGTTAGCTTCAAAACAATGCGAAACACATGATTTAGCTTCAAATCAATGCGAAGTAGAAGGCTGATCTTCGAATCCATGCGAAACAAATGGTTTAGCTTCAAATACATGTGATATACATGATTTAGCTTCAACTGCATGCGAAACAACCGAGTTAGATTCAAAACCTTGCGAAACACATGATTTAGCTTCAAATAAATGCGAAGTATTAGGCTGATCTTCGAAACCATGCGAAACAAATGGTTTAGCTTCAAATACTTGTGATATACATGATTTAGCTTCAACTGCATGCGAAACAAACGAGTTAGATTCAAATCCATGCGAAACATATGATTTAACGTCAAATCAATGCGAAGTAAAAGACTGCTCTTCGAATCCACACGAAACATATGGTTTAGCTTCAAATACTTGTAATATACATGATTTAGCTTCAACATCATGCGAAACAACTGAGTTAGCTTCAAATCCATGCGAAACATATGAATTAAGATTAAATCAATGCGAAGTAGAAGGCTGATCTTCGAATCCATGCGAAACAAATGGTTTAGCTTCATACACCTGTGATATACATGATTTAGCTTCAATTGCATGCGAAACAAACGAGTTAGCTTCAAATCCATGCGAAACACATGATTTAGCATCAAATCAATGCGAAGTAGAAGGCTTAGCATCAAATCCATGCGAAATAAATGCGTTACATTCAAATACTTGTGATATAAATGAAATAGCTTGAAATGCATGCGAAACAAACGAGATAGCTTCAAATCCAAACGAAACACATAATTCATATTCAAATCAATGCGAAGTAGAAGCCTTAACTTCAAATCAAATGCCAATCATACGCTTTAGCTTCAAATACTTGTGATATACATGATTTAGCTTCAACAGCAAGTGAAACAAACGAGTTAGAATCAAATCCATGCGAAACACATGATTTAGCATCAAATCAACGCGAAGTAGAAGGCTTAGCATCAAATCCATGCGAAATAAATGAGTTACATTCAAATACTTGTGATATAAATGAAATAGCTTGAAATGCATGCGAAACAAACGAGTTAGATTCAAATCCATGCGAAACACATGATTTAGCTTCAAATGAATGCGAAGTAGAAGGGTTATCTTCGAATCCATGCGAAACAAATGGTTTAGCTTCAAATACTTGTGATATACATGATTTAGCTTAAACAGCATGCGAAACAAACGAGTGAGCATCAAATCCAAGAGAAACGCATGATCTATATTCAAATCATTGCGAAGTAGAAGGCTTAGTTTCAAATCCATGCGAAACAAATGGTTTAGTTTCAAATGCCTGTGAAATACATGATTTAGATTCAACTGCATGCGAAACAAACGAGTTAGATTCAAATCCAAGTGAAACACATGATTTAGCTTCAAATGAATGCGAAGGAGAAGGGTTATCTTCGAAATCCATGCGAAACAAATGGTTTAGCTTCAAATACATGTGATATACATGATTTAGCTTCAACTGCATGCGAAACAAACGAGTTAGATTCAAATCCATGCGAAACATATGATTTAACGTCAAATCAATGCGAAGTAAAAGACTGCTCTTCGAATCCACACGAAACATATGGATTAGCTTCAAATACTTGTAATATACATGATTTAGCTTCAACATCATGCGAAACAAACGAGTTAGCTTCAAATCCATGCGAAACATATGAATTAAGATTAAATCAATGCGAAGTAGAAGACTGATCTTCGAATCCATGCGAAACAAATGGTTTAGCTTCAAATACATGTGATATACATGATTTAGCTTCAACAGCATGCGAAACAACCGACTTAGATTCAAAACCTTGCGAAACACATGATTTAGCTTCAAATAAATGCGAAGTATTAGGCTGATCTTCGAAACCATGCGAAACAAATGGTTTAGCTTCAAATACTTGTGATATACATGATTTAGCTTCAACAGCATGCGAAACAAACGAGTTAGATTCAAATCCATGCGAAACACTTGATTTAGCTTCAAATGAATGCGAAGTAGAAGGGTTATCTTCGAAATCCATGCGAAAAAAATGGTTTAGCTTCATACACCTGTGATATACATGATTTAGCTTCAACTACATGCGAAACAAACGAGTTAGCTTCAAATCCATGCGAAACATATGATTTAACTTCAAATCAATGCGAAGTAAAAGACTGCTCTTCGAATCCACACGAAACATATGGTTTAGCTTCAAATACTTGTAATATACAAGATTTAGCTTCAACATCATGCGAAACAAACGTGTTAGCTTCAAATCCATGCGAATCATATGATTTAACTTCACATCAATGCGAAGTAAAAGGCTGCTCTTCGAATCCATGCGAAACAAATGGTTTAGCTTCATACACCTGTGATATACATGATTTGGCTTCAACTGCATGCGAAACAAACAAGTTAGCTTCAAATCCATGCGAAATATATGATTTAACTTCAAATCAATGCGATGTAGAAGGCTGCTCTTCGAATCCACACGAAACAGATGGTTTAGCTTCAAATACTTGTAATAAACATGATTTAGCTTCAACATCATGCGAAACAAACGTGTTAGCATAAAATCCAAGAGAAACGCATGATTTATTTTCAAATCAATGCGAAGTAGAAGGCTTAGCTTCAAATCCATGCAAAACAAATGATTTAGCTTCAAATACTTGTGGTATACATGATTTAAATTCAACAGCAAGCGAAACAAACGAGTTAGAATCAAATCCATGCGAAACACATGATTTCGCATCAAATCAACGCGAAGTAGAAGGCTTAGCTTCAAATCCGTGCGAAATAAATGAGTTACATTCAAATACTTGTGATATAAATGAAATAGCTTGAAATGCATGCGAAACAAACCAGTTAGATTCAAATCCATGCGAAACACATGATTTAGCTTCAAATCAATGCGAAGTAGAAGGGTTATCTTCGAATCCATGCGAAACAAATGGTTTAGCTTCAAATACTTGTGATATACATGATTTAGCTTAAACAGCATGCGAAACAAACGAGTTAGCTTCAAATCCATGCGAAACACATGATTTAGCTACAAATCAATGCGAAGTAGAAGGCTTAGCTTCAAATCCATGAGAATCAAATGGTTTAGCTTCAAATACTTGGGATATACATGATTCAGCTTCAACTGCATGCGAAACAAACGAGTGAGCATCAAATCCAAGAGAAACGCATGATCTATATTCAAATCAATGCGAAGTAGAAGGCTTAGTTTCAAATCCATGCGAAACAAATGGTTTAGGTTCAAATACCTGTGAAATACATGATTGAGCTTCAACTGCATGCGAAAAAATCGAGTTAGCTTCAAACCCAAGTGAATGACATGATTTAGCTTCAAATCTATGCGAAGTAGAAGGCTTATCTTCCAGACCATGCGAAACAAATGGTTTAGCTTCAAACACCTGTGATATACAAGATTCTGCTTCAACAACATGCGAAACAAACGAGTTAGATTCAAATCCATGCTAAACACATGATTTAGCTTCAAATGAATGCGAAGTAGAAGGGTTATCTTCGAATCCATGCGAAACAAATGGTTTAGCTTCATACACCTGTGATATACATGATTTAGCTTCAACTGCATGCGAGACAAACGAGTTAGCTTCATATCCATGCGAAACATATGATTTAACTTCAAATCAATGCGAAGTAAAAGGCTGCTCTTCGAATCCACACGAAACAGATGGTTTAGCTTCAAGTACTTGTGATATACATGATTTAGCTTCAACAGCATGCGAAACAAACGAGTTAGATTCAAATCCATGCGAAACACATGATTTAGCTTCAAATAAATGCGAAGTATTAGGCTGATCTTCGAAACCATGCGAAACAAATGGTTTAGCTTCAAATACTTGTGATATACATGATTTAGCTTAAACAGCATGCGAAACAAACGAGTTAGCTTCAAATCCATGCGAAACACATGATTTAGCTTCAAATGAATGCGAAGTAGAAGGGTTATCTTCGAATCCATGCGAAACAAATGGTTTAGCTTCATACACCTGTGATATACATGATTTAGCTTCAACTGCATGCGAAACAAACGAGTTAGCTTCAAATCCAAACGAAACACATAATTCATATTCAAATCAATACGAAGTAGAAGCCTTAACTTCAAATCAAATGCCAATCACACGCTTTAGCTTCAAATACTTGTGATATACATGATTTAGCTTCAACTGTATGCGAAACAAACGAGTTAGCTTCAAATCCATGGGAAACACAGGATTTAGCTCCAAATCAATGCGCGAAGTAGAAGTCTGATCTTCGAATCCGTGCGAAACAAATGGTTTAGCTTCAAATAATTGTGATATACTTGATTTAGCTTCAACAGCATGCGAAAAAAGCGGGTTAGCTTGAAAACCAAGTGAATGACATGATTTAGCTTCAAATCAATACGTAGCAGAAAGCTGATCTTCGAATCAAGGCGAAACAAATGGTTTTGCATCAAATACTTACGATATACATGATTTAGCTTCAAATCAATGCGAAGTAGAAGGGTTATCTTCGAATCCATGCGAAACAAATGGTTTAGCTTCAAATACTTGTGATATACACGATTTAGCTTCAACAGCATGCGAAACAAACGAGTTAGATTCAAATCCATGCGAAACACATGATTTAGCTTCAAATCAATGCGAAGTAGAAGACTGATCTTTGAATCCATGCGAAACAAATGGATTAGCTTCAAATACTTGTGATATACATGATTTAGCTTCAACTGCATGCGAAACAACCGAGTTAGCTTCAAATCCATGCGAAACATATGATTTAAGATTAAATCAATGCGAAGTAGGAGGCTGATCTTCGAATCCATGCGAAACAAATGGTTTAGCTTCAAATACCTGTGATATACATGATTTAGCTTCAACTGAATGCGAAACAAACGAGTTAGCTTCAAAACAATGCGAAACACATGATTTAGATTCAAATCAATGCGTAGTAGAAAGCTAATCTTCGAATTCATGCGGAACAAATGGTTTAGCTTCTTACACCTGTGATATACATGATTTAGCTTCAACATCATGCGAAACAAACGTGTTAGCTTCAAATCCATGCGAAACACATGATTTAGCTTCAATTGAATGCGAAGTAGAAGGGTTATCTTAGAATCCATGCGAAAGAAATGGTTTAGCTTCAAATACTTATGATATACATGAATTACATTCAACAGCAAGCGAAACAAACGAGTTAGAATCAAATCCATGCGAAACACATGATTTAGCATCAAATCAACGCGAAGTAGAAGGCTTAGCATCAAATCCATGCGAAATAAATGAGTTACATTCAAATACTTGTGATATAAATGAAATAGCTTGAAATGCATGCGAAACAAACGAGTTAGATTCAAATCCATGCGAAACACATGATTTAGCTTCAAATGAATGCGAAGTAGAAGGGTTAACTTCGAATCCATGCGAAACAAATGGTTTAGCTTCATACACCTCTGATATACATGATTTAGCTTCAACATCATGCGAAACAAACGTGTTAGCTTCAAATCCATGCGAAACACATGATTTAGCTTCAATTGAATGCGAAGTAGAAGGGTTATCTTAGAATCCATGCGAAAGAAATGGTTTAGATTCATACACCTGTGATATACATGATTTAGATTCAACTGCATGCGACACAAACGAGTTGTGTTCAAATCCATGCGACACACATTATTTAGCTTCAATTCAATGTGAAGTTATAGGCTTATCTTAGAATCCATGAGAAACAAATGGTTTAGCTGCAAATACTTATGATATACATGATTTACATTCAACAGCAAGCGAAACAAACGAGTTAGAATCAAGTCCATGCGAAACACATGATTTAGCTACAAATCAGTGCGAAGTAAAAGACTGCTCTTCGAATCCACACGAAACATATGGTTTAGCTTCAAATACTTGTAATATACATGATTTAGCTTCAACATCATGCGAAACAACCGAGTTAGCTTCAAATCCATGCGAAACATATGATTTAAGATTAAATCAATGCGAAGTAGGAGGCTGATCTTCGAATCCATGAGAAACAAATGGTTTAGCTTCTAATACCTGTGATATACATGATTTAGCTTCAACTGAATGCGAAACAAACGAGTTAGCTTCAAAACAATGCGTAACACATGATTTAGCTTCAAATCAATGCGAAGTAGAAGGCTGATCTTCGAATCCATGCGAAACAAATGGTTTAGCTTCAAATACATGTGATATACATGATTTAGCTTCAACTGCATGCGAAACAACCGAGTTAGATTCAAAACCTTGCGAAACACATGATTTAGCTTCAAATAAATGCGAAGTATTAGGCTGATCTTCGAAACCATGCGAAACAAATGGTTTAGCTTCAAATACATGTGAAATACATGATTTAGCTTCAACTGCATGCGAAACAACCGAGTTAGATTCAAAACCTTGCGAAACACATGATTTAGCTTCAAATAAATGCGAAGTATTAGGCTGATCTTCGAAACCATGCGAAACAAATGGTTTAGCTTCAAATACTTGTGATATACATGATTTAGCTTCAACAGCATGCGAAACAAACGAGTTAGAATCAAGTCCATGCGAAACACATGATTTGGCTTGAAATCAATGCGAAGTAGAAGACTGATCTTTGAACCATGCGAAACAAATGGTATAGCTTCAAATACATGTGATATACATGATTTAGCTTCAACTGCATGCGAAACAACCGAGTTAGCTTCAAATCCATGCGAAACATATGATTTAAGATTAAATCAATGCGAAGTAGGAGGCTGATCTTCGAATCCATGCGAAACAAATGGTTTAGCTTCAAATACCTGTGATATACATGATTTAGCTTCAACTGAATGCGAAACAAACGAGTTAGCTTCAAAACAATGCGAAACACATGATTTAGCTTCAAATCAATGCGAAGTAGAAGGCTGATCTTCGAATCCATGCGAAACAAATGGTTTAGCTTCAAATACATGTGATATACATGATTTAGCTTCAACTGCATGCGAAACAACCGAGTTAGATTCAAAACCTTGCGAAACACATGATTTAGCTTCAAATAAATGCGAAGTATTAGGCTGATCTTCGAAAACATGCGAAACAAATGGTTTAGCTTCAAGTACTTGTGATATACATGATTTAGCTTCAACAGCATGCGAAACAAACGAGTTAGATTCAAATCCATGCGAAACACATGATTTAGCTTCAAATGAATGCGAAGTAGAAGGGTTATCTTCGAATCCATGCGAAACAAATGGTTTAGCTTCATACACCTGTGATATACATGATTTAGCTTCAACTGCATTCGAAAGAAACGAGTTAGCTTCAAATCCATGAGAAACATATGATTTAACTTCAAATCAATGCGAAGTAAAAGGCTGCTCTTCGAATCCACACGAAACATATGGTTTAGCTTCAAATACTTGTAATATACATGATTTAGCTTCAACATTATGCGAAACAAACGTATTAGCTTCAAATCCATGCGAAACATATGATTTAACTTTACATCAATGCGAAGTAAAAGGCTGCTCTTCGAATCCACACGAAACAGATGGTTTAGCTTCATACACCTGTGATATACATGATTTAGATTCAACTGCATGCGACACAAACGAGTTGTGTTCAAATCCATGCGACACACATTATTTAGCTTCAATTCAATGTGAAGTTGAAGGCTTATCTTAGAATCCATGAGAAACAAATGGTTTAGCTTCAAATACTTATGATATACATGATTTACATTCAACAGCAAGCGACACAAACGAGTTAGAATCAAGTCCATGCGAAACACATGATTTAGCTACAAATCAGTGCGAAGTAAAAGACTGCTCTTCGAATCCACACGAAACATATGGTTTAGCTTCAAATACTTGTAATATACATGATTTAGCTTCAACATCATGCGAAACAACCGAGTTAGCTTCAAATCCATGCGAAACATATGATTTAAGATTAAATCAATGCGAAGTAGGAGGCTGATCTTCGAATCCATGAGAAACAAATGGTTTAGCTTCTAATACCTGTGATATACATGATTTAGCTTCAACTGAATGCGAAACAAACGAGTTAGCTTCAAAACAATGCGTAACACATGATTTAGCTTCAAATCAATGCGAAGTAGAAGGCTGATCTTCGAATCCATGCGAAACAAATGGTTTAGCTTCAAATAAATGTGATATACATGATTTAGCTTCAACTGCATGCGAAACAACCGAGTTAGATTCAAAACCTTGCGAAACACATGATTTAGCTTCAAATAAATGCGAAGTATTAGGCTGATCTTCGAAACCATGCGAAACAAATGGTTTAGCTTCATGTACTTGTGATATACATGATTTAGCTTCAACAGCATGAGAAACAAACGAGTTAGATTCAAATCCATGCGAAACACAATGATTTAGCTTCAAATGAATGCGAAGTAGGAGGGTTATCTTCGAATCCATGCGAAACAAATGGTTTAGCTTCATACACCTGTGATATACATGATTTAGCTTCAACTGCATTCGAAAGAAACGAGTTAGCTTCAAATCCATGAGAAACATATGATTTAACTTCAAATCAATGCGAAGTAAAAGGCTGCTCTTCGAATCCACACGAAACATATGGTTTAGCTTCAAATACTTGTAATATACATGATTTAGCTTCAACATTATGCGAAACAAACGTATTAGCTTCAAATCCATGCGAAACATATGATTTAACTTCAAATCAATGCGAAGTAAAAGGCTGCTCTTCGAATCCACACGAAACAGATGGTTTAGCTTCAAGTACTTGTGATATACATGATTTAGCTTCAACAGCATGCGAAACAAACGAGTTAGATTCAAATCCATGCGAAACACATGATTTAGCTTCAAATGAATGCGAAGTAGAAGGGTTATCTTCGAATCCATGCGAAACAAATGGTTTAGCTTCAAATACTTGTAATATACATGATTTAGCTTCAACTGCATGCGAAACAATCGTGTTAGCTTCAAATCCATGCGAAACACATGATTTAGCATCAAATTAATGCGAAGTAGAAGGCTTAGCATCAAATCCATGCGAAATAAATGAGTTACATTCAAATACTTGTGATATAAATGAAATAGCTTGAAATGCATGCGAAACAAACGAGATAGCTTCAAATCCATGCGAAACATATGATTTAACTTCAAATCAATGCGAAGTAAAAGGCTCCTCTTCGTATCCACACGAAACATTCGGTTTAGCTTCAAATACTTGTAATATACATGATTTAGCTTCAACATCATGCGAAACAAACGAGTTAGATTCAAATCCATGCGAAACACATGATTTAGCTTCAAATGAATGCGAAGTAGAAGGGTTATTTTCGAATCCATGCGAAACAATAGGTTTAGCTTCAACTACTTGTGATATACATGATTTAGCTTCAACTGCGTGCGAAACAACCGAGTTAGCTTCAAATCCATGCCAAACATATGATTTAAGATTAAATCAATGCGAAGTAGGAGGCTGATCTTCGAATCCATGCGAAACAAATGGTTTAGCTTCAAATACCTGTGATATACATGATTTAGCTTCAACTGAATGCGAAACAAACGAGTTAGCTTCAAAACAATGCGAAACACATGATTTAGTTTCAAATCAATGCGTAGTAGAAAGCTAATCTTGGAATTCATGCGAAACAAATGGTTTAGCTTCAAATACTTGTAATATACATGATTTAGCTTAAACAGCATGCGAAAGAAACGAGTTAGCTTCAAATCCATGCGAAACACATGATTTAGCTACAAATCAATGCGAAGTAGAAGGCTTAGCTTCAAATCCATGAGAATCAAATGTTTTAGCTTCAAATACTTGGGATATACATGATTCAGCTTCAACTGCATGCGAAACAAACGAGTGAGCATCAAATCCAAGAGAAACGCATGATCTATATTCAAATCAATGCGAAGTAGAAGGCTTAGTTTCAAATCCATGCGAAACAAATGGTTTAGGTTCAAATACCTGTGAAATACATGATTTAGCTTCAACTGCAAGCGAAAAAAACGAGTTAGCTTCAAACCCAAGTGAATGACATGATTTAGCTTCAAATCTATGCGAAGTAGAAGGCTTATCTTCCAGACCATGCGAAACAAATGGTTTAGCTTCACACACCTGTGATATACATGATTCAGCTTCAACAACATGCGAAACAAACGAGTTAGATTCAAATCCATGCGAAACACATGATTTAGCATCAAATCAACGCGAAGTAGAAGGCTTAGCATCAAATCCATGCGAAATAAATGAGTTACATTCAAATACTTGTGATATAAATGAAATAGCTTGAAATGCATGCGAAACAAACGAGTTAGATTCAAATCCATGCGAAACATATGATTTAACTTTACATCAATGCGAAGTAAAAGGCTGCTCTTCGAATCCACACGAAACAGATGGTTTAGCTTCAAATACTTGTGATATACATGATTTAGCTTCAACATCATGCGAAACAAACGAGTTAGATTCAAATCCATGCGAAACACATGATTTAGCTTCAAATGAATGCGAAGTAGAAGGGTTATATTCGAATCCATGCGAAACAAATGGTTTAGCTTCATACACCTGTGATATACATGATTTAGATTCAACTGTATGCGACACAAACGAGTTGTGTTTAAATCCATGCGACACACATTATTTAGCTTCAATTCAATGTGAAGTTGAAGGCTTATCTTAGAATCCATGAGAAACAAATGGTTTAGCTTCAAATACTTATGATATACATGATTTACATTCAACAGCAAGCGAAACAAACGAGTTAGAACCAAGTCCATGCGAAACACATGATTTAGCTTCAAATGAATGCGAAGTAGAATGGTTATCTTCGAATCCATGCGAAACAAATGGTTTAGCTTCAAATACTTGTAATATACATGATTTAGCTTCAACTGCATGCGAAACAATCGTGTTAGCTTCAAATCCATGCGAAACACATGATTTAGCAACAAATCAATGCGAAGTAGAAGGCTTAGCATCAAATCCATGCGAAATAAATGAGTTACATTCAAATACTTGTGATATAAATGAAATAGCTTGAAATGCATGCGAAACAAACGAGATAGCTTCAAATCCATGCGAAACATATGATTTAACTTCAAATCAATGCGAAGTAAAAGGCTGCTCTTCGAATCCACACGAAACATATGGTTTGGCTTCAAATACTTGTAATATACATGATTTAGCTTCAACATCATGCGAAACAAACGTGTTAGCTTCAAATCCATGCGAAACATATGATTTAACTTTACATCAATGCGAAGTAAAAGGCTGCTCTTCGAATCCACACGAAACAGATGGTTTAGCTTCAACTACTTGTGATATACATGATTTAGCTTCAACAGCATGCGATACAAACGAGTTAGATTCAAATCCATGCGAAACATATGATTTAGCTTCAAATGAATGCGGAGTAGAAAGGTTATCTTCAAATCCATGCGAAACATATGATTTAACTTTACATCAATGCGAATAAAAGGCTGCTCTTCGAATCCACACGAAACAGATGGTTTAGCTTCAAATACTTATGATATACATGATTTACATTCAACAGCAAGCGAAACAAACGAGTTAGAATCAAATCCATGCGAAACACATGATTTAGCATCAAATCAACGCGAAGTAGAAGGCTTAGCATCAAATCCATGCGAAATAAATGAGTTACATTCAAATACTTGTGATATAAATGAAATAGCTTGAAATGCATGCGAAACAAACGAGTTAGATTCAAATCCATGCGAAACATATGATATAACTTTACATCAATGCGAAGTAAAAGGCTGCTCTTCGAATCCACACGAAACAGATGGTTTAGCTTCAAATACTTGTGATATACATGATTTAGATTCAACATCATGCGAAACAAACGAGTTAGATTCAAATCCATGCGAAACACATGATTTAGCTTCAAATGAATGCGAAGTTGAAGGGTTATATTCGAATCCATGCGAAACAAATGGTTTAGCTTCATACACCTGTGATATACATGATTTAGATTCAACTGCATGCGACACAAACGAGTTGTGTTCAAATCCATGCGACACACATTATTTAGCTTCAATTCAATGTGAAGTTGAAGGCTTATCTTAGAATCCATGAGAAACAAATGGTTTAGCTTCAAATACTTATGATATACATGATTTACATTCAACAGCAAGCGAAACAAACGGGTTAGAATCAAGTCCATGCGAAACACATGATTTAGCTTCAAATCAGTGCGAAGTAAAATACTGCTCTTCGAATCCACACGAAACATATGGATTAGCTTCAAATACTTGTAATATACATGATTTAGCTTCAACATCATGCGAAACAACCGAGTTAGCTTCAAATCCATGCGAAACATATGATTTAAGATTAAATCAATGCGAAGTAGGAGGCTGATCTTCGAATCCATGCGAAACAAATGGTTTAGCTTCTAATACCTGTGATATACATGATTTAGCTTCAACTGAATGCGGAACAAACGAGTTAGCTTCAAAACAATGCGAAACACATGATTTAGCTTCAAATCAATGCGAAGTAGAAGGCTGATCTTCGAATCCATGCGAAACAAATGGTTTAGCTTCAAATACATGTGATATACATGATTTAGCTTCAACTACATGCGAAACAACCGAGTTAGATTCAAAACCTTGCGAAACACATGATTTAGCTTCAAATAAATGCGAAGTATTAGGCTGATCTTCGAAACCATGCGAAACAAATGGTTTAGCTTCAAATACTTGTGATATACATGATTTAGCTTCAACAGCATGCGAAACAAACGAGTTAGAATCAAGTCCATGCGAAACACATGATTTAGCTTCAAATCAATGCGAAGTAGAAGACTGATCTTTGAATCCATGCGAAACAAATGGTATAGCTTCAAATACATGTGATATACATGATTTAGCTTCAACTGCATGCGAAACAACCGAGTTAGCTTCAAATCCATGCGAAACATATGATTTAAGATTAAATCAATGCGAGGTAGGAGGCTGATCTTCGAATCCATGCGAAACAAATGGTTTAGCTTCAAATACCTGTGATATACATGATTTAGCTTCAACTGAATGCGAAACAAACGAGTTAGCTTCAAAACAATGCGAAACACATGATTTGGCTTCAAATCAATGCGAAGTAGAAAGCTGATCTTCGAATCCATGCGAAACAAATGAGTTACATTCAAATACTTGTGATATAAATGAAATAGCTTGAAATGCATGCGAAACAAACGAGATAGCTTCAAATCCATGCGAAACATATGATTTAACTTCAAATCAATGCGAAGTAAAAGGCTGCTCTTCGAATCCACACGAAACATATGGTTTGGCTTCAAATACTTGTAATATACATGATTTAGCTTCAACATCATGCGAAACAAACGTGTTAGCTTCAAATCCATGCGAAACATATGATTTAACTTTACATCAATGCGAAGTAAAAGGCTGCTCTTCGAATCCACACGAAACAGATGGTTTAGCTTCAACTACTTGTGATATACATGATTTAGCTTCAACAGCATGCGATACAAACGAGTTAGATTCAAATCCATGCGAAACATATGATTTAGCTTCAAATGAATGCGAAGTAGAAAGGTTATCTTCAAATCCATGCGAAGCATATGATTTAACTTTACATCAATGCGAATAAAAGGCTGCTCTTCGAATCCACACGAAACAGATGGTTTAGCTTCAAATACTTATGATATACATGATTTACATTCAACAGCAAGCGAAACAAACGAGTTAGAATCAAATCCATGCGAAACACATGATTTAGCATCAAATCAACGCGAAGTAGAAGGCTTAGCATTAAATCCATGCGAAATAAATGAGTTACATTCAAATACTTGTGATATAAATGAAATAGCTTGAAATGCATGCGAAACAAACGAGGTAGATTCAAATCCATGCGAAACATATGATTTAACTTTACATCAATGCGAAGTAAAAGGCTGCACTTCGAATCCACACGAAACAGATGGTTTAGCTTCAAATACTTGTGATATACATGATTTAGCTTCAACATCATGCGAAACAAACGAGTTAGATTCAAATCCATGCGAAACACATGATTTAGCTTCAAATGAATGCGAAGTTGAAGGATTATATTCGAATCCATGCGAAACAAATGGTTTAGCTTCATACACCTGTGATATACATGATTTAGATTCAACTGCATGCGACACAAACAAGTTGTGTTCAAATCCATGCGACACACATTATTTAGCTTCAATTCAATGTGAAGTTGAAGGCTTATCTTAGAATCCATGAGAAACAAATGGTTTAGCTTCAAATACTTATGATAAACATGATTCACATTCAACAGCAAGCGAAACAAACGGGTTAGAATCAAGTCCATGCGAAACACATGATTTAGCTTCAAATCAGTGCGAAGTAAAAGACTGCTCTTCGAATCCACACGAAACATATGGTTTAGCTTCAAATACTTGTAATATACATGATTTAGCTTCAACATCATGCGAAACAACCGAGTTAGCTTCAAATCCATGCGAAACATATGATTTAAGATTAAATCAATGCGAAGTAGGAGGCTGATCTTCGAATCCATGCGAAACAAATGGTTTAGCTTCAAATACTTGTGATATACATGATTTAGCTTCAACAGCATGCGAAACAAACGAGTTAGATTCAAATCCATGCGAAACACCTGATTTGGCTTCAAATCAATGCGAAGTAGAAGGCTGATCTTCGAATCAACACGAAACAGATGGTTTAGCTTTAAATACTTGTAATATACATGATTTAGCTTCAACAGCATGCGAAACAAACGTGTTAGCTTCAAATCCATGCGAAACACATGATTTAGCTTCAATTCAATGCGAGGTAGAAGGCTTATCTTCGAATCCATGGGAAACAAATGGTTTAGATTCAAATACTTGGGATATAAATGATTTAGACTTACCAGCACGCGTATCAAAAGGTTCAGATTCAAATACTTGTGAAATACAAGAAATAGCTTCAAATGAAGGCGAAACAAACGAGTTAGCTTCAAATCCATGTGAAACGAATGATTTAGCTTAAAATACTTGTGATATACATGATGTAGCTTCAAGAGCGTGCGAAATAAACGAGTTAGCTTCAAATCCATGCGAAACACATGATTTAGCTTTAAATCAATGCGAAGTAGAAGGCTCATCTTCGATTCCTTGCGAAACAAAAGGTTTAGCTTCAAATACTTGAGAGATACATGATTTACATTCAACAGCAAGCGAAACAAACGAGTTAGCTTCAAAACAATGCGAAACACATGATTTGGTTTCAAATCAATGCGTAGAAGAAAGCTAATCTTGGAATTCATGCGAAACAAGTGGTTTAGCTTCAAATACTTGTAATATACATGATTTAGCTTAAACAGCATGCGAAACAAACGAGTTAGCTTCAAATCCATGCGAAACACATGATTTAGCTACAAATCAATGCGAAGTAGAAGGCTTAGCTTCAAATCCATGGGAATCAAATGGTTTAGCTTCAAATACTTGGGATATACATGATTCTGCTTCAACTGCATGCGAAACAAACGAGTGAGCATCAAATCCAAGAGAAACGCATGATCTATATTCAAATCAATGCGAAGTAGAGGGCTTAGTTTCAAATCCATGCGAAACAAATGGTTTAGGTTAAAATACCTGTGAAATACATGATTTAGCTTCAACTGCAAGCGAAAAAAACGAGTTAGCTTCAAACCCAAGTGAATGACATGATTTAGCTTCAAATCTATGCGAAGTAGAAGGCTTATCTTCCAGACCATGCGAAACAAATGGTTTAGCTTCAAACACCTGTGATATACATGATTCAGCTTCAACAACATGCGAAACAAACGAGTTAGATTCAAATCCATGCGAAACACATGATTTAGCTTCAAATGAATGCGAAGTAGAATGGTTATCTTCGAATCCATGCGAAACAAATGGTTTAGCTTCAAATACTTGTAATATACATGATTTAGCTTCAACTGCATGCGAAACAATCGTGTTAGCTTCAAATCCATGCGAAACACATGATTTAGCAACAAATCAATGCGAAGTAGAAGGCTTAGCATCAAATCCATGCGAAATAAATGAGTTACATTCAAATACTTGTGATATAAATGAAATAGCTTGAAATGCATGCGAAACAAACGAGATAGCTTCAAATCCATGCGAAACATATGATTTAACTTTACATCAATGCGAAGTAAAAGGCTGCTCTTCGAATCCACACGAAACAGATGGTTTAGCTTCAAGTACTTGTGATATACATGATTTAGCTTCAACATCATGCGAAACAAACGAGTTAGATTCAAATCCATGCGAAACACATGATTTAGCTTCAAATGAATGCGAAGTTGAAGGGTTATATTCGAATCCATGCGAAACAAATGGTTTAGCTTCATACACCTGTGATATACATGATTTAGATTCAACTGCATGCGACACAAACGAGTTGTGTTCAAATCCATGCGACACACATTATTTAGCTTCAATTCAATGTGAAGTTGAAGGCTTATCTTAGAATCCATGAGAAACAAATGGTTTAGCTTCAAATACTTATGATATACATGATTTACATTCAACAGCAAGCGAAACAAACGGGTTAGAATCAAGTCCATGCGAAACACATGATTTAGCTTCAAATCAGTGCGAAGTAAAAGACTGCTCTTCGAATCCACACGAAACATATGGTTTAGCTTCAAATACTTGTAATATACATGATTTAGCTTCAACATCATGCGAAACAACCGAGTTAGCTTCAAATCCATGCGAAACATATGATTTAAGATTAAATCAATGCGAAGTAGGAGGCTGATCTTCGAATCCATGCGAAACAAATGGTTTAGCTTCAAATACTTGTGATATACATGATTTAGCTTCAACAGCATGCGAAACAAACGAGTTAGATTCAAATCCATGCGAAACACCTGATTTGGCTTCAAATCAATGCGAAGTAGAAGGCTGATCTTCGAATCAACACGAAACAGATGGTTTAGCTTTAAATACTTGTAATATACATGATTTAGCTTCAACAGCATGCGAAACAAACGTGTTAGCTTCAAATCCATGCGAAACACATGATTTAGCTTCAATTCAATGCGAGGTAGAAGGCTTATCTTCGAATCCATGGGAAACAAATGGTTTAGATTCAAATACTTGGGATATAAATGATTTAGACTTACCAGCACGCGTATCAAAAGGTTCAGATTCAAATACTTGTGAAATACAAGAAATAGCTTCAAATGAAGGCGAAACAAACCGAGTTAGCTTCAAATCCATGTGAAACGAATGATTTAGCTTAAAATACTTGTGATATACATGATGTAGCTTCAACAGCGTGCGAAATAAACGAGTTAGCTTCAAATCCATGCGAAACACATGATTTAGCTTTAAATCAATGCGAAGTAGAAGGCTCATCTTCGAATCCTTGCGAAACAAAAGGTTTAGCTTCCAATACTTGAGAGATACATGATTTACATTCAACAGCAAGCGAAACAAACGAGTTAGCTTCAAAACAATGCGAAACACATGATTTGGTTTCAAATCAATGCGTAGAAGAAAGCTAATCTTGGAATTCATGCGAAACAAGTGGTTTAGCTTCAAATACTTGTAATATACATGATTTAGCTTAAACAGCATGCGAAACAAACGAGTTAGCTTCAAATCCATGCGAAACACATGATTTAGCTACAAATCAATGCGAAGTAGAAGGCTTAGCTTCAAATCCATGGGAATCAAATGGTTTAGCTTCAAATACTTGGGATATACATGATTCTGCTTCAACTGCATGCGAAACAAACGAGTGAGCATCAAATCCAAGAGAAACGCATGATCTATATTCAAATCAATGCGAAGTAGAGGGCTTAGTTTCAAATCCATGCGAAACAAATGGTTTAGGTTAAAATACCTGTGAAATACATGATTTAGCTTCAACTGCAAGCGAAAAAAACGAGTTAGCTTCAAACCCAAGTGAATGACATGATTTAGCTTCAAATCTATGCGAAGTAGAAGGCTTATCTTCCAGACCATGCGAAACAAATGGTTTAGCTTCAAACACCTGTGATATACATGATTCAGCTTCAACAACATGCGAAACAAACGAGTTAGATTCAAATCCATGCGAAACACATGATTTAGCTTCAAATGAATGCGAAGTAGAATGGTTATCTTCGAATCCATGCGAAACAAATGGTTTAGCTTCAAATACTTGTAATATACATGATTTAGCTTCAACTGCATGCGAAACAATCGTGTTAGCTTCAAATCCATGCGAAACACATGATTTAGCAACAAATCAATGCGAAGTAGAAGGCTTAGCATCAAATCCATTGCGAAATAAATGAGTTACATTCAAATACTTGTGATATAAATGAAATAGCTTGAAATGCATGCGAAAACAAACGAGATAGCTTCAAATCCATGCGAAACATATGATTTAACTTTACATCAATGCGAAGTAAAAGGCTGCTCTTCGAATCCACACGAAACAGATGGTTTAGCTTCAAGTACTTGTGATATACATGATTTAGCTTCAACATCATGCGAAACAAACGAGTTAGATTCAAATCCATGCGAAACACATGATTTAGCTTCAAATGAATGCGAAGTTGAAGGGTTATATTCGAATCCATGCGAAACAAATGGTTTAGCTTCATACACCTGTGATATACATGATTTAGATTCAACTGCATGCGACACAAACGAGTTGTGTTCAAATCCATGCGACACACATTATTTAGCTTCAATTCAATGTGAAGTTGAAGGCTTATCTTAGAATCCATGAGAAACAAATGGTTTAGCTTCAAATACTTATGATATACATGATTTACATTCAACAGCAAGCGAAACAAACGGGTTAGAATCAAGTCCATGCGAAACACATGATTTAGCTTCAAATCAGTGCGAAGTAAAAGACTGCTCTTCGAATCCACACGAAACATATGGTTTAGCTTCAAATACTTGTAATATACATGATTTAGCTTCAACATCATGCGAAACAACCGAGTTAGCTTCAAATCCATGCGAAACATATGATTTAAGATTAAATCAATGCGAAGTAGGAGGCTGATCTTCGAATCCATGCGAAACAAATGGTTTAGCTTCAAATACTTGTGATATACATGATTTAGCTTCAACAGCATGCGAAACAAACGAGTTAGATTCAAATCCATGCGAAACACCTGATTTGGCTTCAAATCAATGCGAAGTAGAAGGCTGATCTTCGAATCAACACGAAACAGATGGTTTAGCTTTAAATACTTGTAATATACATGATTTAGCTTCAACAGCATGCGAAACAAACGTGTTAGCTTCAAATCCATGCGAAACACATGATTTAGCTTCAATTCAATGCGAGGTAGAAGGCTTATCTTCGAATCCATGGGAAACAAATGGTTTAGATTCAAATACTTGGGATATAAATGATTTAGACTTACCAGCACGCGTATCAAAAGGTTCAGATTCAAATACTTGTGAAATACAAGAAATAGCTTCAAATGAAGGCGAAACAAACGAGTTAGCTTCAAATCCATGTGAAACGAATGATTTAGCTTAAAATACTTGTGATATACATGATGTAGCTTCAACAGCGTGCGAAATAAACGAGTTAGCTTCATATCCATGCGAAACACATGATTTAGCTTTAAATCAATGCGAAGTAGAAGGCTCATCTTCGAATCCTTGCGAAACAAAAGGTTTAGCTTCCAATACTTGAGAGATACATGATTTACATTCAACAGCAAGCGAAACAAACGAGTTAGCTTCAAAACAATGCGAAACACATGATTTGGTTTCAAATCAATGCGTAGAAGAAAGCTAATCTTGGAATTCATGCGAAACAAGTGGTTTAGCTTCAAATACTTGTAATATACATGATTTAGCTTAAACAGCATGCGAAACAAACGAGTTAGCTTCAAATCCATGCGAAACACATGATTTAGCTACAAATCAATGCGAAGTAGAAGGCTTAGCTTCAAATCCATGGGAATCAAATGGTTTAGCTTCAAATACTTGGGATATACATGATTCTGCTTCAACTGCATGCGAAACAAACGAGTGAGCATCAAATCCAAGAGAAACGCATGATCTATATTCAAATCAATGCGAAGTAGAGGGCTTAGTTTCAAATCCATGCGAAACAAATGGTTTAGGTTAAAATACCTGTGAAATACATGATTTAGCTTCAACTGCAAGCGAAAAAAACGAGTTAGCTTCAAACCCAAGTGAATGACATGATTTAGCTTCAAATCTATGCGAAGTAGAAGGCTTATCTTCCAGACCATGCGAAACAAATGGTTTAGCTTCAAACACCTGTGATATACATGATTCAGCTTCAACAACATGCGAAACAAACGAGTTAGATTCAAATCCATGCGAAACACATGATTTAGCTTCAAATGAATGCGAAGTAGAATGGTTATCTTCGAATCCATGCGAAACAAATGGTTTAGCTTCAAATACTTGTAATATACATGATTTAGCTTCAACTGCATGCGAAACAATCGTGTTAGCTTCAAATCCATGCGAAACACATGATTTAGCAACAAATCAATGCGAAGTAGAAGGCTTAGCATCAAATCCATGCGAAATAAATGAGTTACATTCAAATACTTGTGATATAAATGAAATAGCTTGAAATGCATGCGAAACAAACGAGATAGCTTCAAATCCATGCGAAACATATGATTTAACTTTACATCAATGCGAAGTAAAAGGCTGCTCTTCGAATCCACACGAAACAGATGGTTTAGCTTCAAGTACTTGTGATATACATGATTTAGCTTCAACATCATGCGAAACAAACGAGTTAGATTCAAATCCATGCGAAACACATGATTTAGCTTCAAATGAATGCGAAGTTGAAGGGTTATATTCGAATCCATGCGAAACAAATGGTTTAGCTTCATACACCTGTGATATACATGATTTAGATTCAACTGCATGCGACACAAACGAGTTGTGTTCAAATCCATGCGACACACATTATTTAGCTTCAATTCAATGTGAAGTTGAAGGCTTATCTTAGAATCCATGAGAAACAAATGGTTTAGCTTCAAATACTTGTGATATACATGATTTAGCTTCAACAGCATGCGAAACAAACGAGTTAGATTCAAATCCATGCGAAACACATGATTTAGCTTCAAATGAATGCGAAGTAGAAGGGTTACCTTCGAATCCATGCGAAACAAATGGTTTAGCTTCATACACCTGTGATATACATGATTTAGCTTCAACTGCATTCGAAAGAAACGAGTTAGCTTCAAATCCATGCTCTTCGAATCCACACGAAACATATGGTTTAGCTTCAAATACTTGTAATATACATGATTTAGCTTCAACATTATGCGAAACAAACGTGTTAGCTTCAAATCCATGCGAAACATATGATTTAACTTTACATCAATGCGAAGTAAAGGCTGCTCTTCGAATCCACACGAAACAGATGGTTTAGCTTCAAATACTTGTGATATACATGATTTAGCTTCAACAGCAAGCGAAACAAACGAGTTAGAATCAAGTCCATGCGAAACACATGATTGAGCATCAAATCAATGCGAAGTAGAAGACTGATCTTTGAATCCATGCGAAACAATTGGTATAGCTTCAAATACATGTGTTATACATGATTTAGCTTCAACTGCATGCGAAACAAACGACTTAGCTTCAAATCCAGCGAAAAACATGATTTAACTTCAAATCAACGTGAAGTAGAAGGCATAGCTTCAAATCCACGCGAATCGAAAGATTTAGCTTGAAATACTTGCCAATATAAGTGATATAGCTTCAAATGCAGGCGAAACAAACGAGTTTGCTTCAAATCCAAGCGAAAAGGGTGATTTAGTGTCAAGTCAACGCGAAGTTGAAGGCTTAGCTTCAAATCCATGCGAAACAAATTATTTAGCTTCAAATCAATGCGAAGTAGAATGGTTATCTTCGAATCCATGCGAAACAAATGGTTAAGTTTCAAATACTTGTGATATACATCATTTAGCTTCAACTGCATGCGAAACAAACGACTTAGCTTCAAATCCATGGGAAACACATGACTTAGCTTTAAATCAATGCGATGTAGAAGGCTTATCTTCGAATCCATGCGAAACAAATGGTTTAGCTTCAAATACTTGAGATATACATCATTTACCTTCAACTGGATGCGAAACCAACGAGTTAGCTTCAAATCCATGCGATTCACATGCTTTAGCTTCAAATCAATGCGAAGTAGAAGGCTGATCTTCGAATCCACACGAAACAGGTAGTTTAGCTACAAATACTTGTGATATACATGATTTACATTCAACAGCAAGCGAAACAAACGGGTTAGCCTCAAATCCATGCGAAACAAATGGTTTAGCTTCAAATGCTTGATATATAAATGATTTAGCTTCAACTGCATGCGAAACAAAAGAGTTAGCTTCAAATACTAGTGATATACATGATTTAGCTTCAACTGCATGCGAAACAAACGAGTTAGCTTCAAATCCATGCGAAACAAATGATTTAGCTTCAAATCAATACGAAGTAGAAGGCTTAGCTTCAAATCCAAGCGAAACAATTTATTTAGCTTCAAATCAATGCGAAGTAGAAGGGTTATCTTCGAATCCATGCGAAACAAATGGTTAAGTTTCAAATACTTGTGATATACATCATTTAGCTTCAACTGCATGCGAAGCAAACGAGTTAGCTTCAAATCCAGCGATAACATGATTTAAATTCAAATCAACGTGAAGTAGAATGCTTAGCTTCAAAACCACGCGAAACGAAAGATTTAGCTACAAATACTTGCCAATATAAGTGATATAGCTTCAAATGCAGGCGAAACAAACGAGTTACATTCAGATGCATGTGAAACACATGATTTAGCTTCAAATCAATGCGAAGACGAAGGCTTATCTTCAAATACATGCGTAGCAAATGGTTTAGCTTCAAATACCTGCGATATAAATGATTTAGGTTCAAGTACTTGCGATATAAATGATATAGCTTCAAATGCAGACGAAACAAACTAGTTAGCTTCAAATCCAAACGAAACACATGATTTAGCTTTAAATTCATGCGAAACATATGGTTTAGCTTCAAATTCATGCGAAACGCATGGTTTAGATACAAATACTTGTGATATACATGATTTAGCTTCAACTGCATGCGAAACAAACGAGTTAGCTTCTAATTCATTGCGAGACACATGATTTAGCTTCAAATTCATTTGAAACAAACGATTTAGATTAAAATTCATCCGACACATATGATTTAGCTTCGAATTCAAGCGGGACACATGATTTAGCTTCAAATTCATGCGAAACACGTGATTTAGTTTCAAAACCATGCGAAACACATGATTCAGCTTCGAATTCTCGCGGAACACATTAATTATCTTCAAGTGTATGCGAAACACATGATTCAGCTTCGAATTCATGCGAAACACATTACTTAGCTTCAAATCCATGCGAAATACATGATTTAGCTTCAAATGCATACGAAACAAACGATTTAGATTCAAATTCATTTCAAACACATGAACTAGTTTCAAATTCATACGAAACAAACGATTTAGCTTCAAATTCATGCGAGACACATGATTTAGCTTCAAATCAGTGCGAAGTAGAAGACTTAGCTTCAAATCCAAGCGAAACAAATTATTTAGCTTCAAATCAATACGAAGTAGAAGGCTGATCATCGAATCCATGCGAAACAAATGGTTTAACTTCAAATACTTGTGATATACATGATTTAGCTTCAACTGCATGCGAAAGCAACGAGTTAGCTTCAAATACAAGCGAAACACATGATTCCGCATCAAATCAATGCGAAGTATAAGGCTTAGCTTCAAATCCATGCGAATCAAATGAGTTACCTTCAAATGCTTGTGATATAAATGAAATAGCTTGAAATGCATGCGAAACAAACGAGTTTGCTTCAAATCCAAGCGAAAAACGTAATTTAGTATCTAGTCAACGCGAAGTTGAAGGCTTAGCTTCAAATCCATGCGACACCTATGATTTAGCTTCACATACTTGTGAATATAAGTGATAATGCTTGAAATGCAGGCGAAACGAATGAGTTAGCTTCAAATCCATGCGAAACACATGATATAGCTTCAAATCAATGCGAAGTAGAAGGCTTAGCTTCAAATCAATGCGAAGTAGAAGGCTTAGCTTCAAATCAATGCGAAGTAGAAGGCTCAGCTTCAAATCCAAGCGAAACAAATTATTTAGCTTCAAATCAATGCGAAGTAGAAGGGTTACCTTCGAATCCATGCGAAACAAATGGGTAAGTTTCAAATACTTGTAATATACATCATTTAGCTTCAACTGCATGCGAAACAAACGACTTAGCTTCAAATCCAGCGAAAAACATGATTTAACTTCAAATCAACGTGAAGTAGAAGGCATAGCTTCAAATCCACGCGAATCGAAAGATTTAGCTTGAAATACTTGCCAATATAAGTGATATAGCTTCAAATGCAGGCGAAACAAACGAGTTTGCTTCAAATCCAAGCGAAAAGGGTGATTTAGTGTCAAGTCAACGCGAAGTTGAAGGCTTACCTTCAAATCCATGCGAAACAAATTATTTAGCTTCAAATCAATGCGAAGTAGAAGGGTTATCTTCGAATCCATGCGAAACAAATGGTTAAGTTTCAAATACTTGTGATATACATCATTTAGCTTCAACTGCATGCGAAACAAACGACTTAGCTTCAAATCCAGCGAAAAACATGATTTAACTTCAAATCAACGTGAAGTAGAAGGCATAGCTTCAAATCCACGCGAATCGAAAGATTTAGCTTGAAATACTTGCCAATATAAGTGATATAGCTTCAAATGCAGGCGAAACAAACGAGTTTGCTTCAAATCCAAGCGAAAAGGGTGATTTAGTGTCAAGTCAACGCGAAGTTGAAGGCTTAGCTTCAAATCCATGCGAAACAAATTATTTAGCTTCAAATCAATGCGAAGTAGAAGGGTTATCTTCGAATCCATGCGAAACAAATGGTTAAGTTTCAAATACTTGTGATATACATCATTTAGCTTCAACTGCATGCGAAACAAACGACTTAGCTTCAAATCCATGCGAAACACATGACTTAGCTTTAAATCAATGCGATGTAGAAGGCTTATCTTCGAATCCATGCGAAACAAATGGTTTAGCTTCAAATACTTGAGATATACATCATTTACCTTCAACTGGATGCGAAACCAACGAGTTAGCTTCAAATCCATGCGATACACATGCTTTAGCTTCAAATCAATGCGAAGTAGAAGGCTGATCTTCGAATCCACACGAAACAGGTAGTTTAGCTACAAATACTTGTGATATACATGATTTACATTCAACAGCATGCGAAACAAACGGGTTAGCCTCAAATCCATGCGAAACAAATGGTTTAGCTTCAAATGCTTGATATATAAATGATTTAGCTTCAACTGCATGCGAAACAAAAGAGTTAGCTTCAAATACTTGTGATATACATGATTTAGCTTCAACTGCATGCGAAACAAACGAGTTAGCTTCAAATCCATGCGAAACAAATGATTTAGCTTCAAATCAATACGAAGTAGAAGGCTTAGCTTCAAATCCAAGCGAAACAATTTATTTATCTTCAAATCAATGCGAAGTAGAAGGGTTATCTTCGAATCCATGCGAAACAAATGGTTAAGTTTCAAATACTTGTGATATACATCATTTAGCTTCAACTGCATGCGAAGCAAACGAGTTAGCTTCAAATCCAGCGATAACATGATTTAAATTCAAATCAACGTGAAGTAGAATGCTTAGCTTCAAAACCACGCGAAACGAAAGATTTAGCTACAAATACTTGCCAGTATAAGTGATATAGCTTCAAATGCAGGCGAAACAAACGAGTTACATTCAGATGCATGTGAAACACATGATTTAGCTTCAAATCAATGCGAAGACGAAGGCTTATCTTCAAATACATGCGTAGCAAATGGTTTAGCTTCAAATACCTGCGATATAAATGATTTAGGTTCAAGTACTTGCGATATAAATGATATAGCTTCAAATGCAGACGAAACAAACTAGTTAGCTTCAAATCCAAACGAAACACATGATTTAGCTTTAAATTCATGCGAAACATATGGTTTAGCTTCAAATTCATGCGAAACGCATGGTTTAGATACAAATACTTGTGATATACATGATTTAGCTTCAACTGCATGCGAAACAAACGAGTTAGCTTCTAATTCATTGCGAGACACATGATTTAGCTTCAAATTCATTTGAAACAAACGATTTAGATTAAAATTCATCCGACACATATGATTTAGCTTCGAATTCAAGCGGGACACATGATTTAGCTTCAAATTCATGCGAAACACGTGATTTAGTTTCAAAACCATGCGAAACACATGATTCAGCTTCGAATTCTCGCGGAACACATTAATTATCTTCAAGTGTATGCGAAACACATGATTCAGCTTCGAATTCATGCGAAACACATTACTTAGCTTCAAATCCATGCGAAATACATGATTTAGCTTCAAATGCATACGAAACAAACGATTTAGATTCAAATTCATTTCAAACACATGAACTAGTTTCAAATTCATACGAAACAAACGATTTAGCTTCAAATTCATGCGAGACACATGATTTAGCTTCAAATCAGTGCGAAGTAGAAGACTTAGCTTCAAATCCAAGCGAAACAAATTATTTAGCTTCAAATCAATACGAAGTAGAAGGCTGATCATCGAATCCATGCGAAACAAATGGTTTAACTTCAAATACTTGTGATATACATGATTTAGCTTCAACTGCATGCGAAAGCAACGAGTTAGCTTCAAATACAAGCGAAACACATGATTCCGCATCAAATCAATGCGAAGTATAAGGCTTAGCTTCAAATCCATGCGAATCAAATGAGTTACCTTCAAATGCTTGTGATATAAATGAAATAGCTTGAAATGCATGCGAAACAAACGAGTTTGCTTCAAATCCAAGCGAAAAACGTAATTTAGTATCTAGTCAACGCGAAGTTGAAGGCTTAGCTTCAAATCCATGCGACACCTATGATTTAGCTTCACATACTTGTGAATATAAGTGATAATGCTTGAAATGCAGGCGAAACGAATGAGTTAGCTTCAAATCCATGCGAAACACATGATATAGCTTCAAATCAATGCGAAGTAGAAGGCTTAGCTTCAAATCAATGCGAAGTAGAAGGCTTAGCTTCAAATCAATGCGAAGTAGAAGGCTCAGCTTCAAATCCAAGCGAAACAAATTATTTAGCTTCAAATCAATGCGAAGTAGAAGGGTTACCTTCGAATCCATGCGAAACAAATGGGTAAGTTTCAAATACTTGTAATATACATCATTTAGCTTCAACTGCATGCGAAACAAACGACTTAGCTTCAAATCCAGCGAAAAACATGATTTAACTTCAAATCAACGTGAAGTAGAAGGCATAGCTTCAAATCCACGCGAATCGAAAGATTTAGCTTGAAATACTTGCCAATATAAGTGATATAGCTTCAAATGCAGGCGAAACAAACGAGTTTGCTTCAAATCCAAGCGAAAAGGGTGATTTAGTGTCAAGTCAACGCGAAGTTGAAGGCTTACCTTCAAATCCATGCGAAACAAATTATTTAGCTTCAAATCAATGCGAAGTAGAAGGGTTATCTTCGAATCCATGCGAAACAAATGGTTAAGTTTCAAATACTTGTGATATACATCATTTAGCTTCAACTGCATGCGAAACAAACGACTTAGCTTCAAATCCATGCGAAACACATGACTTAGCTTTAAATCAATGCGATGTAGAAGGCTTATCTTCGAATCCATGCGAAACAAATGGTTTAGCTTCAAATACTTGAGATATACATCATTTACCTTCAACTGGATGCGAAACCAACGAGTTAGCTTCAAATCCATGCGATACACATGCTTTAGCTTCAAATCAATGCGAAGTAGAAGGCTGATCTTCGAATCCACACGAAACAGGTAGTTTAGCTACAAATACTTGTGATATACATGATTTACATTCAACAGCATGCGAAACAAACGGGTTAGCCTCAAATCCATGCGAAACAAATGGTTTAGCTTCAAATGCTTGATATATAAATGATTTAGCTTCAACTGCATGCGAAACAAAAGAGTTAGCTTCAAATACTTGTGATATACATGATTTAGCTTCAACTGCATGCGAAACAAACGAGTTAGCTTCAAATCCATGCGAAACAAATGATTTAGCTTCAAATCAATACGAAGTAGAAGGCTTAGCTTCAAATCCAAGCGAAACAATTTATTTAGATTCAAATCAGTGCGATGTAGAAGGGATAACTTCGAATCCATGCGAAACGAATGATTTAGCTTCAAATCCATGCGAAACACATGATATAGCTTCAAATCAATGCGAAGTAGAAGGCTTAGCTTCAAATCAATGCGAAGTAGAAGGATTAGCTTCAAATCAATGCGAAGTAGAAGGCTCAGCTTCAAATCCAAGCGAAACAAATTATTTAGCTTCAAATCAATGCGAAGTAGAAGGGTTACCTTCGAATCCATGCGAAACAAGTGGGTAAGTTTCAAATACTTGTAATATACATCATTTAGCTTCAACTGCATGCGAAACAAACGACTTAGCTTCAAATCCAGCGAAAAACATGATTTAACTTCAAATCAACGTGAAGTAGAAGGCATAGCTTCAAATCCACGCGAATCGAAAGATTTAGCTTGAAATACTTGCCAATATAAGTGATATAGCTTCAAATGCAGGCGAAACAAACGAGTTTGCTTCAAATCCAAGCGAAAAGGGTGATTTAGTGTCAAGTCAACGCGAAGTTGAAGGCTTAGCTTCAAATCCATGCGAAACAAATTATTTAGCTTCAAATCAATGCGAAGTAGAAGGGTTATCTTCGAATCCATGCGAAACAAATGGTTAAGTTTCAAATACTTGTGATATACATCATTTAGCTTCAACTGCATGCGAAACAAACGACTTAGCTTCAAATCCATGCGAAACACATGACTTAGCTTTAAATCAATGCGATGTAGAAGGCTTATCTTCGAATCCATGCGAAACAAATGGTTTAGCTTCAAATACTTGAGATATACATCATTTACCTTCAACTGGATGCGAAACCAACGAGTTAGCTTCAAATCCATGCGATACACATGCTTTAGCTTCAAATCAATGCGAAGTAGAAGGCTGATCTTCGAATCCACACGAAACAGGTAGTTTAGCTACAAATACTTGTGATATACATGATTTACATTCAACAGCATGCGAAACAAACGGGTTAGCCTCAAATCCATGCGAAACAAATGGTTTAGCTTCAAATGCTTGATATATAAATGATTTAGCTTCAACTGCATGCGAAACAAAAGAGTTAGCTTCAAATACTTGTGATATACATGATTTAGCTTCAACTGCATGCGAAACAAACGAGTTAGCTTCAAATCCATGCGAAACAAATGATTTAGCTTCAAATCAATACGAAGTAGAAGGCTTAGCTTCAAATCCAAGCGAAACAATTTATTTAGATTCAAATCAGTGCGATGTAGAAGGGATAACTTCGAATCCATGCGAAACGAATGATTTAGCTTCATATACTTGTGATATACATGATTTAGATTCAACTGCATGCGACACGAACGAGTTGGGTTCAACTCCATGCGAAACACATGATTTAGCTTCAAATCAATGCGAAGCAGAAGGCTGATCCTCGAATCCATGCAAATCAAATGTTTTAGATTCAAATACTTGTGATATACATGATTTAGCTTCAACTGCATGCGAAATAAACGAGTTAGCTTCAAATCCATGCGAAACACATGATTTTGCTTTAAATCAATGCGAAGTAGAAGGCTTATCTTCGAATCCATGCGAAACAAATGGTTTAGCTTCAAATACTTGTGATATACATCATTTAGCTTCAACTGCATGCGAAGCAAACGAGTTAGCTTCAAATCCAGCGATAACATGATTTAAATTCAAATCAACGTGAAGTAGAATGCTTAGCTTCAAATCCACGCGAAACGAAAGATTTAGCTACAAATACTTGCCAATATAAGTGATATAGCTTCAAATGCAGGCGAAACAAACGAGTTACATCCAGATGCATGTGAAACACATGATTTAGCTTCAAATCAATGCGAAGACGAAGGCTTATCTTCAAATACATGCGTAGCAAATGGTTTAGCTTCAAATACCTGCGATATAAATGATTTAGGTTCAAGTACTTGCGATATAAATGATATAGCTTCAAATGCAGACGAAACAAACTAGTTAGCTTCAAATCCAAACGAAACACATGATTTAGCTTTAAATTCATGCGAAACATATGGTTTAGCTTCAAATTCATGCGAAACGCATGGTTTAGATACAAATACTTGTGATATACATGATTTAGCTTCAACTGCATGCGAAACAAACGAGTTAGCTTCTAATTCATTGCGAGACACATGATTTAGCTTCAAATTCATTTGAAACAAACGATTTAGATTAAAATTCATCCGACACATATGATTTAGCTTCGAATTCAAGCGGGACACATGATTTAGCTTCAAATTCATGCGAAACACGTGATTTAGTTTCAAAACCATGCGAAACACATGATTCAGCTTCGAATTCTCGCGGAACACATTAATTATCTTCAAGTGTATGCGAAACACATGATTCAGCTTCGAATTCATGCGAAACACATTACTTAGCTTCAAATCCATGCGAAATACATGATTTAGCTTCAAATGCATACGAAACAAACGATTTAGATTCAAATTCATTTCAAACACATGAACTAGTTTCAAATTCATACGAAACAAACGATTTAGCTTCAAATTCATGCGAGACACATGATTCGGCTTCGAATTCATGCCAAACGAGTGTTTTAGCTTCAAATTCAATCAGAACACACGTTTTAGCTTCGAATTCATGCGAAACAAATTATTTGTCTTCAAATCTAGGCGAAATACATGATTTAGATTCAAATTCATACGAAACATATGAATTAGCTTCAAATTCATGCGAAGCACACGATCTAGCTTCAAATTCGTGCGAAACGCGTGTTTCAGCTTCAAATTCATTCGAAACAAACGATTTAGCTTCAACTTCATACGAAACATATGAATTAGCTTCCGATTCATGCGAGACACATGATTTAGTTTCAAATTCATGCGAGAGACATGATTTAGCTTCAAATTCATGGAATACACATGGCTTAGCTTCAAATGCATACGAAACAAACGCTTTAGCCCCAAATTCATTCGAGACACATGATTTAGCTTCAAATTCATATGAATCACGTGATTTAGCTTCAAATTCATTCGAAACACATGATTCAGCTTCGAACTCATGCGAAACACATTATCTAGCTTAAAATCCATGCGAAATACATGACTTAGCTTCAAATGCATACGAAACAAACGATTTAGCGTCAAATTCATAGGAAACATATGAATTAGCTTCAAGTTCGTGCGAGGCACTTGATTTAGCTTCAAATTCATGGGATGCACATGACTTAGCTTCAAATGTATACGAAACGAACGATTTAGCTTCAGATTCATTCGAAAGGCATGAATTAGCTCCAAATTCATGCGAGACACATGATTTAGCGTCAAATTCTTGCGAAACACGTGATTTAGCTTGAAACCCATTTGAAACACATGATTCAGCTTCGAGTTCATGCGATACACAGTATTTATCTTCAAATCCATGCGAAATACATGATTTAGCTTCAAATGCATACGACACAAACTATTTAGGTTCAAATTCATACGAAACATATGAATTAGCTTCATATTCATGCGAAGCACATGACTTAGCTTCAAATTCATGGTATACACATGACTTAGCTTCAAATGCATACGAAACAAACGATTTAGCGTCAAATTCATAGGAATCATATGACCATGAAACATATCGACCATGTGCTTTGGGGCGATCGGAAAGATCTCTTCAACACGGAGCGGGTTGCAGGCCCATACCCTAGCCGATTTCAAGGATCCCAAGCACGTTGTGTCGCGTTGTTGCTCAAAACAATATTACGTTGTTCTACGTTGTTATACCTTGTTTTTACGTTGTTTTAAATTGTGTTTACGCTGTTTTACGTTGTTGTACCTTGCTTTACATGCTTTTACGTTGTTATACATTGTTTTACTTTGTTTCGCATGATGATTTACGTTGTTTTACGATGCATTACTTTCTTTGCATTGTTCTGCGTTGTTGCTTAAAACGGTATTACGTTGTTTGATGTTGTTATACATTGTTTTTACGTTCTTTTATATTGTTTTACATTGCTTTGCTTTCTGTTACCCAGTTTTTCTTTGCGACGGATTGATGATTTACGTTGCTTTAGGATGCTTTACGTTCTTTGCATTGTTCCGCGTTGTTTTTTCAAACAGTATTACGTTGTTCTACGTTATTATACATTGTTTTTATGTTTTTTTATATCTTTTTAAATTACGTTCACATTACGTTGTGTGTTTCTTGGTCGCATTGATGGTTTACGTAGTTTAACATTGTTTTTCTTCGTCTTGCGTTGATGATTTTCGATGATTTACTTTGTTTCACGTTGTTGCTTGAAACAGTATTACGTTGTTTCACGTTGTTATGCATTGTGTTTACGTTGTTTTATATTGTTTTACATTGCTTTACGTTATGTTACGATGCTTTACGTTCTTTGCATTGTTCCGCGTTGTTGTATAAAACAATGTATAACAACGTAAAATAACGTAATACTGTTTTAAACATCAACACGGAACATTCCAAAGAACGTAAGTCATCGTAAAACAACGTGAATCATCAATGCGAGACAAAGTAAAACAAGGTAACGCAACGTAAAACAATGTAAAACAATATAAAACGACGTAAAAACAATGTATAATAACGTAAAACAACGTAATAGTATTTTAAAAAACCACGTGAAACATGGTACATCAACGTAAAACAACGTTAGTCATCAATGCGACACAAAGAAAAACAACGTAGCACAACGTAAAGCAATCTAAAACGTTATAAAGCAACGTAAAAACAATGTATAAAAACGTTATACAACGTAATACTATTTAAAAAAAGAATCGCGAAACAAAGTACATCAACGTAAAACATCGTTAATCATCAATGCGACACAAAGAAAAACAACACAACACAACGTAAATCAATGTAAAATAATATAAAACAATGTAAAGACAATGTATAACAACGTAAAAGAACGTAATACAGTTTTAAACAACAATGCGGAACAATGCAAAGTACGAAAAACATCGTAAAACATCGTTAATCATCAATGCGAAAAAATGGATAACAACGTAACACAACGTAAAGCAATGTAAAACAATATAAAACAACGTAAAAACAATGTGTAACAACGTAAAACAACGTAATACTATTTTAAAAAACCACGCGAAAGCAGTGCATCAACGTAAAACATCGTTAATCATCAATGTGGCACAAAGGAAAACTACGTAATACAACTTAAATCAATGTAAAACAACATAAAGCAACGTAAAAGCAATGTATAACAACGTGGAACAACGTAATACTGTTTTAAACAACAACGTGAGACAACGTAAGACAACGTAAAGCAAGGGAAAACAACATAAAGACACGTAAGGTAAAGTAAAATAACGTAAATACACGTGAATCAAAGTAAGTCATGAATTCGTGACAAAGTAAAAGAACTTAACACAACGTAAAGCAACGTAAAACGATATAAAACAACGTAAAAACAATGCATAACAATGCAGATCAACATAGTACTGTGATAAACAACAACGTGAAGCAACGTAAAACAAGGAAAAAGAAAGTAAAACAACGTAAAAACAATGTAAAACTACGTAATAACGTTTTAAACAACAACGTAAGACAACGTGAGTCATCAATGCGAAACAAGGAAAGACAACGTTAAACTATGTCAATCTTCAACGCTAAACAAAGTAAAACAACGTAACGCAACGTAAAGCAATGTAAAACAATATAAAACAACGAAACAACACTGTATAACAACGTAGAACAACGTAATACTGTTTTAAACGACAACGTGAGACAACGTAAAATAACGTAAAGCAAGGGAAAAGAACGTAAAGCAACGAAAAAACAAAGTAAAACAACGCGTAAAATAATTTAAATCATCAATGCGTGACAAAGTAAAACAACTTGATGCAACGTAAAGCAACGTAAAACAATATAAAACAACCTAAAAACAAAGCATAACAACGCAGAGGAACATAAAACTGTTATAAACAACAACGTGAGACAAGGTGAAATAACGTAAAGCAAGGTAAAACACGTAAAACAACATAAATGATGAATGCGAAACGAAGTGAAACAACGTAAAGATGGAGGTTGAAAAGGTGGAGGGAGGTAACAGGTGGAGGTAGAGATAGAGATAGAGGTACATACGTAGCGGTAGAGGTAGAGGTACATGCGTAGAGGTAGCATTTGAGGTAAATGCGTCGAGGTAGAGTTAGAGGTACATGCGTAGAGGTAGAGGTAGAGGTACATGCGTAGAGGTAGAGGTAGAGGTACAGGGGTAGAAGTAGAGGTATATGTACAGACGTAGAGGTGGAAGTAGAGCTAGAGGGAGAATTGCAGGCGTAGATATAGAGGTAGAGGTAGAGGTTCATGCGTAGAGGAAGAGGTAGAGGTTCAAGCGTAGAGGTAAGGGTAGAGGTAGAGGTAGTGGTACAGACGTAAAGGTAGAAGTCGAGTTATAAGCGTAAATGTAGAGGTAGAGGTAGAGGTGGAGGCACATGCGTAGAGGTAGAGGTTGAGGTTGAGTTAGAGGTGGCGGCACATGCGTAGAGGTAGAGGTAGTGGTGGAGATAGAGGTAGAGGTAGATGTACAGGCGTTGAGGTAGTGGTAGAGGTACCTGGCGCAAGGGTAGAGGTAGAGGTAGAGGTAGAGGTACAGGCGTAGGGGTAGAGGGGATGTTCGGACACTTTTTAATGCGTGGAAAATGTAATGACATTGAAACGTTAAGAGGCTCAATTTAGCAGACAATCGCCGAAACAATATTTTCATAAATTAAAATTGGTTGAAATGGTAAAGAGAAATTTAAAACAGAAACCATACCTTTTTAACTTTTTTTATTTGAGTGATTAAATTATGTATAACATGTCATAAAAGGAATCCAATTGTTATTTCAATCTATTGGTTAACTCTATAAGGAAATAATTGTACCGTACGAAGAAATAATTGCGTAATTATGAAGAAATAATTGCGCATGAGGTACAGTAAATTCTCTCCAATGGTCCCTCAGCTTCGAAATGAAAATGGACAATTTAGGAAGAGGAGATACGATTATTCGAGCATCGTGGCTCGTTTTTATAGTAAACAATTGTAAAAACAAGCCACAAGATCTTTTATTACTCGTGTTTAATAATCGTAATAATCGAAATTAATAATCGTAATAAATATCGTATTTAATAATCATATCTCCTCTCCCAAATTGCCCATTTTTGTGCACAATCTGTGCGTCAATTAGGTAGAATTTACTACAGTTTCGACTAATAAATGTACAATCCTATATTCCACGGTCGGCTAATAGCAAACCCGGAATCAAGGACGCATTTCCCAGAATCCTCTTAACGAAGGAAGCGGAACCCTTCCGGAGGTGGAAATTTCCACGGTGGCCTGGATCCTCGGAGCGAGGGTGGTGCGAGAAGGGGCTGGCCGAAGGCGACGGAGACAGCAATCCGCGAAGGAGGACGCGAAAAGCGATGGGAAAACGTGGCGTCGTACGGGAGTACCGAGGATTGGTCGAAGAAGAGGGGCGAGCGAGATCGCGAGGGTGGGAGATGTGGAAAGAAGATAAAAGTAAGACTTACCCTTGCCAGAGTTCCGCTTCCTCGCCCGTGTTTCCATGACGTTGACCCGAGAGGTTCCTCCGTCGTCGACGAAGAGAACGACGCCCCGCGCCACGCCGCCCGGCGGCGTCGTCCCGCTGACGTTCGAACTCGCCGCCGACGCGCGAATACGTGCCTCGATCGCGTGTGTCGCAGCCTCATACCAGACCTCCCGCTCTGCGAACAGACATTTTTCTCCATTCAGGGAATGATTTGTATCGTAATCCCCTCTCCCCCCACGAGCATCGAACCTATCTTAATTGAATCTATAGTCCGGGCGCGCTCGACCGAGCTATGAATTTACGTGGAAAAGGATCACTCGTCGGAAACGGCTTCTTATCTTAGCTTGTAATGATGTTGATAACGGAGAAAATTTACTTTGGCGAGTTTCTCGATTTTCATTACCCGTAGAACTCCGTTTTTGCGAGCTCGACGGCAGGCTATAGAATCTGCGCAGGGTGGTGGGGCCAGTTACTGAGTGCTAGTAAATTACTTTGTGTTTTGTTTATATTCGAACGTAATTAACTTCTTTTTTTATTAAGCTGTGTAACACCCTACGGGTTTATTAACAATATATTTTGTAATATATTATTACAAAATTAATATTACGTGTACAATATATTGTACAATATTATTACATATTACTTTGGATATATGAAACTTGTCAAGTATTGTATCTAACGCTCAAGGATAACAATTAACTTCATGTTTGTCGAATAAGGTATATCACATTTTTGTATTTAAATTGAAATTGATTGTTTATTTGTTAAAATAAAACATGCAAAAGACAAAAGTTCTTAAAATACGGAAATTGTTTGAATTTTTAGTACTGAATTAGCGAGACCTCCTGTCAAGAGCTTGCGAAAAAGCTTAACAAAATGGCGAACGAATGAAGATCAATGTTCGGTAAAATAAATCGTTGCAGTCCCTTTGAAAGGTGTAAGTTATTGTAATTGTACTGTATATGTTTGATTTTATTCATATTTTGTTTAAATACTTCTATGAATTACAAATATGATATAAATATCGAAGTATATATCCTTCTTTAAACAGTTAGTTGTCTTCAACAAGTATACTCGTCATGATGAAATGGCCATAATCTATGTTACGACGAGTATACTCGTTACGAAGAAATAGCAAAAATTTATGTCACGACGAGTATACTCGTCACGAAGAAATAGCAAGAATTTATGTCACGATGAGTACGTTTGTCATGAAAGAATCACAAAAATTTATGTTACGACGAGTATACTCGCCATAAAGAAATAACAAGAATTTAGGTTACGAGTATACTCGTCACAAACAAGTAACCGATTAACAGTACTGTTAGATTGCTTTCAACTTACCAAAAATCGCAAAAATGAAAACGAACGTCTAGTCAACTCTTGTTTGTTGCTCTCAAGATAGTGAATGTTTATATCGTATAAATAAAATATTGCATAAAATTCTCTGCATTTAGTGTTTCATATTCCGCCGATCGCTCTCGCCACACACGCATAATATCCGCATATTATCTGATAACTTTCAGGGCGACTCGAAGGGAGAATAACCAACGGAAATCGTCGACTCTTAAAGCGTCCGATAAAATGGGAAAATAGAATGCATCGAACGGACAAAATTCTTATCAATTATCACAACGTTAAATTAATTTCTCCGTCCGTGTTTCACTCGATTATTATGTCTGACCGCTTCGCCGGACACAGATGCAACTAATTTTACATAATTAAATTGTACTTAACATTACTCGTGTTATACGAATTCATTTGATAATTAACCAACCGGCACGGAAATAATCAACGATCTAATTGTACGAAATTCTTTTCTTTTCTTTTTTGCAATTATGTGGAGCGTATTTGTTAAACTCACTAATTATTTTAATTGTGCACACTCGTTACACGTCTACGATAAATTGTCTGAAAATTTCATGAAAAATTGAAATTGTAAGCATTAATTGCAAGATTCTGGAGCTACGTAGAGATTTCATTCGTTTTCGAATTATTTTATTCTGTTGAAAATAAAATAACGGTATTTTTGTATCGTTTACTTAATTTTTCTTCTCCGTTTTCCGTTTGACCTACTCATTTTTGTCACAAATGCATAAAATCCGCGCTCTAATGATAAGAGCACACGTTCCAACCGGCGTAAAATAACTTTTGTTCGTCCTCGCTGTATCCTTCGTTTTATTAGTTTATAAAAGTAACAATGCGATATTTGTTCTGATTTTTAACAAATATTATTGCAACGTTTGCTGCAAGTAACATATAAATTGAATAAATAACTCGTAAATGTATCTCTATACGATATAAATAATCGTAAATTAAAGAATTAGAGACCCATCATTTTGACAGGATCCGTAAATCTAATGTTAACCCATTGCACTCGAAACTATTTAAACTGTAAATATAATCATTTTTCTCACTTATAGTATTTTTTATTTTATATGATAAAATGCATTTTATGCATATGAAATTGATTCTTGGAACTCACACAACAGTTATTGTTATTATATAATTATTATATAATTATTATATATTATATAATTTTTTTAATCTAAACTTTGTTAATATAAACATTATCTTTAAACGTGATGTAACAAATTTTAGTGGTGCCTCTGAGTCACCACCCGAGTGCAAAGGGTTAATCAAATACATTTACTAGCAGCGTCAATTTTGTCACGAAGTATTATTTCCGTTCCGTTGCCTACGTGACGGAAGAGAGACCATTCTTGCCGAACATGATAATGTGATTATCAGACAGTGGCTTGTTATACTATCGCAACGTGTTTAGGGCAACCTGATGTGCAACTAGACGGAACAGTTGACGCAGAAAGTTGGCCAGATTTGTGCAGGCGGAGATTTTGTTCGATGGCAGCGTCGCAGAAAATGTATTAAGGTGAACGACTGTTTCCTGGAAACTGCGCCACTCCAGGATCTCGTCGTTACGGTTTGCTTATAAACACATTGCCGGCTAGTAGCCACTAATGGGTAAGTTTAAACTGCGCCCTACCTACCAAACTACCATATCCTGTCGCGATATTGGCCAACCCCGTATCTCCATGAAAGCAAGATCCGATACACGTCGTGCTACAGAGTTACAATCTGTGCACCCCTTCGGAGACATGTTTCTACTCCGGAACTACATTAAGGAAAGCACCTGCCGTGTAAATGGCCCTACAGTACTATCAACGGAGTGTTCGCGTGTCTACAGAGTGGCCCGAAAGTAACGATAATATTTTCTACTAAATCTTGAAGTTATATCGAAGTTATATATATTACTATCGAGCCCACAAAATCTTGAATCTCTCAGGGTGTCCCGAAAATGTCTCGTAATCCGGATATGGGAGGTTCCTGAGGTCATTTGAAGCAACTTTTTCCTTTGTGAAAATTTTCTCCGAACCTTCGTTTACGAGTTATTAACGAAAAACACTGACCAGTAAGAGGCGAGCTCGGCCGGCGCGCGGTGGCCCAGCCAAAGAGGGCACGGAGCCTAGTTCCGCTCAATGGCTCGGCCGCCTCGCGTCAAATGATTTCGCCTCTGATTGGTCATTGTTTTTCGTTAATAACTCGTAAACGAAGCCACGGATTGCATCTTCGCTAAGGAAGAAGTTGCTTCAAATAACTTCAGGAATTCTCTACTTTCGGATTGCGAGACATTTTTGGGACACCCTGTATTTGCTATTCGTTTCAACTGCACTTTGCACTTTCTTCTGTTCTCCAACATCACAGCCTGGCGAAAGAACGGTTCAACAAAATGAATTGAATATATTATTGATATATAATTGAATATTTGAATCCGCAAATATTTGACAGTATTAACGAGTTAGAATTGACGTGCGCTACAAATTAAAAACACGAAATCTCGTTTTTTTACGTGACAAAGATCAATGTTCGAAAGTTTAACGTTTTCAATAAATATAACGGGATAAATCGAAATTTTCTTCTTTATTAACATGTGTGCTATCAACATTACAAATCGATAACGATTCCGTATTTTCTGCAAAGAGAATTAAATTAATTTTACGAAGGCAGTTAATTACAGTCACATAAACCCTACCGTTAATATTCAGAAAATTTGCGATTCTACTTTGTTCGACATTTTCCATATTTCGTGCAACGGACGTGGCGCATTTAATAAAATATTGTATGCCATGCTTCTACTAAGTTTGTTTTTGTTTTTGAAAACGATGAATCGACGAGAGAAACTGCAGATATGTAAATTACTCTCTTCGTGCACAAAGGAGAGAGGGAATACGTGTAGTTTCATTTTTACTAGGAAACATTTAAATCACGCAACACGGTGCACGGAATAGTTATGAAACAATACTGAAGTTATTCTTTTATTGTGCTCAGCATTGCAGAATATATTGCAATGCCCGAAACGCGTGTATAAACTTTTATTCAGGAATATGCATCACTATTGTCCGCATGAAGCAACAACTTTTATCAAGATCAGTGAAACGAAATGAATCCTCTTTTGATAATCACTTCGGAATCAATGCAAAACTGTATGAAAAGTTTGTACTGTTGCACTGAGCAACAAGGTTCAAATGGATATTTTATAAGGAATATAGACAAAAGGCATTATTAAAAAATATTGGATATAAAACATAAAGTGCAATACTTTGACCATTATTTCTGCAGAGTGTAAATGGTACGGTATAAATTACTTCAAATATTATTTATTTTGTATTATATACATAATATAAATATATTCTGTATACTATTGTATTATATATATGTTACCGTGAATGACCGAAATTGGAGAATGTCGACTTTCACCGGTGAATGTCAACAGATACCAAATACGTCGGTGAAAAATCCAATATTTCATTACATTGTTGTACATTCGGACCCTCTCCGGTGTGTGTCGACAATCACAGATATGTTCTGGTAGAGGTCCAAAACCTGTGTTGAAGACACCTGTGTGAAGTGTTCCACAAATAAATGCAATTGTAAAAGCAAGGGACTCTTGTGCAATTCAAAGTGTCATAATAGTTTAAGATGTTGCAATAAATAAGATTTGAATCACATAAGTAAGTAATTTTTTTATTACTATTATTTTCTTTTCTCATGTAGAATGTACTGTGTATTTTAAATTCTTGGTCATTCCTTTCAGAAAGAGAGGCGAAAAAGTTACGTCACCCTTGTGGCGTTTTATAGCAACTGAATTACGGAGAAGAAAATATAAATCTCCAACATGTTCAACATTCACCATTAGTGCATGGTGAATGTCAACATTTACCGGTGTAAGTCAGAAATAAGGGTATTTAGCAAATATGTCGGACATACACCAAGCGACTATGTGAATGTTGACATTCACCGGTGAAAGTCGACATTCTCCAGATTTCGGTGTTTCACTGTAACATATATAGTACAAAATAAATAACACTTGAAATATATAATTAAAATGTATAGTATAATATATAATAAAATATTATATATATTACAATATTATGATATTATACTATATAATATATATAATAAAATATACACTATAATATATATTTCTTATAGTATAAACAGAATTAGTAACAAATGATAAATAAACGAAATTGATAACAACTGATCGCCAATATTTATGCAGCATAATTTATTATTCCAATCTTACATAGCAGTGAATCGTGTAAAAAGAAACAATCGCTGCTGTATATTGTAACATAATTGCATTGGAACCTCACTAGTTGCAGTTTCGATACCGGCACGTGATTCGCCTCGGTTGAATATGATCAAAATACGTCGGTGGCTGTTGTGTAATTACGGGAAACACGTGGCACAAGGTACTACGTTGTCTAACATAGTAGCATCGATAGTATATAGTGGAGATGAGTGATTCCGTATAGTTGAATGATCTCCTCGATAATTCCAGGAACTTGGTCACTTGCAGATTTCATGTGCTTTCGTGCAACTATCGGGGCTCTACCGCGCAATAGATGAAATTCTATTGAAACAGGAATGCCAATAATGTTCAATTTATAGAATGATTCTTTTACTTTCCAGACGACACGAAAATAAACGAATATTTATTTGCTGTAGCTCGTACATTATTGTTAGACTGCGGATCTTCACGCGAAATAAAAATTGTTCGTATCAATTGCAAGAGAGTCGAAATCGAATGATTATATTTTTTCTAAATTAAACCTACCAAGCCGGTCAGGATGACCGGTTTTACATTTTGTATTTTAAAATTCCTGAAGTTATAGAGACTTTTTCATAAGAAATTATTAAATGAATTTCACAGTCCGAGTATTTGTTGTAATAAAAATTATGGGAAGTCTAAATAGATTCGGTTTTATCGTTCTTACAGAGAAATTCGTCGCTTTTAGTGCTCGGTAGGTATAGTGTTAAAAAATCTAATAAGCTAAAACTATAATACATCGACATTCATAAATACTTTTAATTTGTCTGCTGATTTAAATTCGTTGCTGGGCTAGTAATAACTCCGTTTTCACATACAGATGTACCAAGGAAAATGGCTATTTCAAAATGACCGTACAAAATTCTCGAGATTTTAACAAAACAAATCATCATTCGAAATTCTGAATCAACGGCGGCAACATGGAATGCCTCAGGGCCTTTCCTTCGCGTGATTGGACTGCTACAGCTCGCAAATAGTAGATTTCATTTCCGAACTCCCTGCAGTAGTATCACAGCTGGTTCTACGCAATTTGGATCCTGAACCTCTTCTCGGCGCCGCTCAAGTGTCGCAGGAATGGTCGAATGTCTGTATGTCGGATCCGAACCTGGGACGAACCGCAATGCGTTACAAAGAACGCGCGGAGAGGAAAATGAAAGAACGTTTCCTTGGTGAAGGTATTGAGGAGCTGAGAGTGACGGTTCGAAGGAATCTACCTAATCCCGCGCTGGTGCAAAGAATTGTGGCTCACGCTTGGATCAAAGCCGAGGAGGTATTTCGACGAATACCGCGAGGTTTTTCAAACCATGCTGACAATAGGAATGAGGTGAAGACTGTTGCAATAAGACGCGGCAGATGTATTAGAATGGCGTACAATAGAATATTCTATTTTGACAAGCTTGCGGTAGCAAGCTTATTATTTAGTTCCAATAAGTAGACTGCGAATCTTTATGGAAACTTTCGTGAATTTTTGTACAAAAATGGTAAAAGAAAGGCGAAATTTCTTACGTCAACTATAAAATGCTTTCTGGTCAACGTGCGACAATATTACAAAGATATTATGAATTAATCTTTAAATTGCTACAGAAAGATAATGAATCAATTTTTGTTATGCACGTTTATGTGAATTTTAATGGGTAAAAATCAGTTCAATAGTAGTAAAAACGCAGATTTTGCTGTTCCGTAACGTGGAGCAAAGAGAACTTTTCACCAATTTTATTTTGATTTGCTCGAGGCAACTTTTTCTATCATCTCCAATTTATTGTCTAAAAGGAAGAATATTTCAAGCTTATTGTGTAGAATATAGAACAAAATCAGGACATGCGTTCAAAAATACCAATTTTACCCTTTATAAAATAATCTTACTGAAAATTTTAATTTGTCGAGCTTGCAGCGGACAAGTATTCGTATTATTTTTAATATTTCTGTTACAGAAGTTTTGCATAAAATGCAAAAGCTTCAATCTGTAATACGCCACGATGCATTTATTTTACATTGACGATCTTTCTAACTAAGAACGGCTTTTCAAGCTTGACGAAATAATTCCGTGTCAGTTCTATATATCCCCACATGTTTGACATGGAACTGTCGAAATTATTTCTACAATTATACGCCCGGAAATAATAAGGAATTTGTATAGCTACGTATCACGGTCCCAGCTCGCATGCACTCGTGATATTGAGAGCTCCGAAGCCACATTCGTAGAACACAACTTACGGAGAGGAGTTTCACCTCCGGTTAAGTTCTATGTGGTCGGGTCGCAGTGGAAACTGCTGAGCTCCGCGCAGGTGCGAAAAGTTGCTCTATATATGAGGTACGAAGCCAAGGCAGTGTTTCCGACAATTCCTCGAAATCTGCCAAAACGGATTTAGGATAACATAAGCTCCTTAGTAGTAATACGTAGAAAATGCATCAGAATGTTGTACCACTCTTCGGAGAAAATATTTCAGCAGAATGCTTAAACGCGATTGTTGAAATAAATTATTACAGTCTTCGTTGAAAACGAAGATTATTTTTAACTTTAACATGGAAATAATTGCTGTCACTGTGAAAGTTTCTAACGTTGATCGACGCGAATAAGAAAAGAGTGGAAAATTGATTGAAGAATAAATCAAACGGTACGAAATATTGGATGTTCTTCTGTTTACACGTCAGAAACTATATCACATAATTTCTTTATTCCGTATCTTATAAAAATATATATAATTTTATATTAATATTGTCTTTATATATGTAGTGTTATTAAACAGTATATTACTATAATAATTATAATAATATTGTATATATGTTCCGGCCGAATCGCGGACCGCGGGTCAACGCACGTTCGACATTCGATGTACGCCGTCTCGCCGTTTTTGTCGAATAAATGGCGAGGCGGCAAGACAATAACACGATCGACGTGCGTTGGCCCGACCGTCAAACGCTCGCCTCGGCCGAAATGTATACGCGGTGTTTTTGCCTTAGGAGGCAATGACCGGCCTTCGACGCCTGACGATGCTTCTCCTTGAACATCGGCCAGGTGTCTGTATATACTGCCGCAAATTTGATAACGGGGGATTTTTGTCGACAACATTATCGCTTATAGACCAGTATTATTCTGCGCCCTTGCGCCCATACGAAGCCGTGCTTCCATTTTATAGTCTAAGTGAAGCCGTGCTTCACTTCGTAACAAGTTCGTAGCCGTGCTACACTTTATACGTCGAACGGAGCCGTGCTCCAAGAATTGTAAATGAGGACTGTGGAGTCCAACAAATAAATCGTGTCGTCTCCTCACGACTTCCGGCGGTTATTTTGTGCCGTGCGCAACAATATATATACAAACAAAGTTAGTATAAAATTTAATATATACCTTTATAATTATTATAATAATATACTGTAATATAATATATATATATATATATATATATATATATATATATATATATATATATATATATATATACTATATTATAATAATATAATAAGTTATTAGACACTGTATAATTATAGTAATTATAAAGCCAGACGTCCGTTCTATCGAATAGAATACTTTTTACCAATAGTGACAGTAACCCTACAACAATTGCATTCTCATTTCACAGTATGCCTGAATGCAAGTTTCTTCTAAATTAAGTACAATTCGATAGAATTATGTGGAAAGTGTATGTCCAGTCGAACTCGCTCCTGATTGGTCGAATCACAGTTCCGGAACGGTCACCGAAGCGTGAAGCGTGACCAGGGATATATATATACCCCAAATTTTGGCAAATGGCTCCATTCGTCGCCTTGTATCTGCATCAGCAATATGGAGTACTTCAGGAAATTCCTTAATGTGATGGGATGGCTCGACCCTACCAAGGTGGATTTTATTTCCGAACTTCCGCCAGAGATGTCGCAGTTGATCCTACGCATGTTGGATCCTCGATCTCTGCTTTGCGCTGCTCGAGTGTCAGGTAAGTGGTTGAATGTCTGCAAGGATGATCCTATACTCAGACGAACCGCGAGACACTACAAGCAGCGCATAGTGCAGAGAAAGAGAGAACGTTTTGCTGCGACTGCTGTTAAAGAACCGAGGGCGACGGTACAGAGAGCAGTTCCATTTCCTGCTCAGGTGAGAATGGTCGCACCTCATGTACAAGCTCGGCCAGCTTTGACAAATTCGACGTGTGCTCGAATGCGTTGCAGATCTATTAGATTGTAGTGTTTTTTGTATTAATAAATTGTTTGACCTGACATTTGCTCCTTTCAGCAAATAAATACTATTATTATTATTATTTAGTTAAGTAAGTGTACATAACTTTTAATTTTCTGATGTATCTTGACCAGTTTCTTTAATAGAAGCAATATTTTTTTAGGTTTATCATAGGACTATTAATAATAAATCGTATCTTGTATAGTTGTATTTTGACCAGCTGCTTCTATAGTAACACTTTTTTTCTAATTAGTTCTAATATGACGTAACTAAGATTAACTTAACATCATATTTGACGCAGCCAATGCGAGTAAAGAACAACTATAGCAGATCTCTACACCGACAGAATGAAAGTTCACTTATCCGCATTTCATACGTATATACAGAGTGTTTAAAACGTTTTAAAGACGTCTGGTGTAGAACATTCGCGACAATCAGAACAATCAGAACTTTCAGAAGAGTTCTCCAAACATTAACGGCAGTCACTGTATCGCCATTAACGTTCGTACAACTTTTAAAACACAATAACTTTTTTAGAACTGGACCAATCGACTCGAATTTTATTAAAATGATTTTGCAATTGCTTGAAATGACAAAAGAACGAATAAAAAAGCTCATGTTCGAACATTCAAACTCGATTTACTCGGAAACTACGTGCCGTACAAAAAGTAGCTATTTTATATTTTGTTTCATGTTTTTCACAAAGAATCACCTGGCGCCCGGTTGTGCGCATCTTTCAGGGAGTTTACATTTTATGTCATGTGAAAGTACGAAGGGCCCTCTTTCAATCCATCCCGAGGTGAATTTTTGGCGGAAGAAGGACGAAGGAATAAATTCTGGTACGTTCAAATTCATTTAAATGCAGGAGGATCAACTGCATGAAAGTCCAATTTATGAAGTGCAATTGCTGCTACTGGGCTACGAGGAGCGAATAGAGGAACTTTTGAAGATTTGAATTCTCTTAATCCGTGGATCCGCGTGCAGCTGTAACGGCAACACGAGTCCTATCCGCTCATTACGTCGACTCGTTGCGATTAATCCACCGAAAAACAAGGCAGCGCAATTTGTATCTCTCCGTATATCTCGTATTTATACGGGAACGTGTAACCAGCATGCATTCCGGCGGACAGGCGATGTACGCTGTGTTTCGCGTTACACAAGGTGTTTATACATGTACGATTTAGATGTGTCTCAGGAGAAAAAAAAAGTAGGAGTACGCTTCTCGCACGCATACAATGTTTGCAGACTTTTATGCGAAATAAATATCTTTTAGAAAACACGTCTTACAGTAAAGTATCTTCGCCGATAACTTTAGTTAATTACAAACGACGCGCGAATCTTTTTAAACTACCCTTTTATCGTTCTCAATCATAAAAATATCGTGAAACTATCAATCTGAATTCGAAACGGTCGTCAAACGTCTAACAAGTTCGCGCGAAATGATTATTAGATTTACCGGAAAGTTCTGTCCGTTTTTGAATTGAAATATAACACAATTTTCATACATTTAATACTATTTATTGTAGAATATACTTTCCATCGTTACTTATGACTTCATGCCAGCGCGATGGCAACTTCTAAATGCCATTTTTAAAAAATGATTTATTTCTAGAAGCAAAAAACTCAACTAGTGCTTGGTTGACATCAGCTTCAATTTTGAATTTTTTTTCTTGTAAAAATGTTTTGCAAAGAGAGAAACAAGTGATAATCGGAGGGTGCTAGGTCTGGAGAGTATGGTAGATGTGACAGAATTTGCCAGCCTAGCTCTGCGATTTTCTAACGAGTCGCCAAAGCAGCATGTGGTCTGGCAATATCATCGGTAGCCATGTTTTCACGATCGCGTCTCGCTTAATAATGACATGAGACATCTTCTTTCATTTTATTTAGGAGAGTACATGTGTGTAAATGCAATGGTAATGAGAGATAGTCATATATCAACATGTGCATATGGATTGAAACTTGAAGTGACACTATCGGACAGAACATTCCGGTAGACCTAATAAAACGGAACGTGGTCCGTTGCTGCTGCAAACGAAGACGCAACATCGAGTGATCGAAGCCGATTATAAAAACGAGCGTACACGGCGCGATCCATAGAATATTTTAGCCGACGGTTTACCGTCCGAACGATTTTTTCGCCGTGTCGTTAACCTGAACACTGTGAATGGTTGATGCTTGGACGACGAGAGCTATGGATTTATGGCCGCTTGGTAGTCGGTGACGCACGTGTGCACGGTCCGGCGCCGGAATTTATTATGACGTCGTTTACTGCGTCTCTCGATCTCCTCTAATCTTTCTCTTGCGGCCTGAATCAACTGGTCGTGTCGTTTCCTCCATTTGGTTACCAAGGTTACATAGGTTGTGCCTGGAGTGGAGCTAACTGCTGATGGTACGTTAGCCGTTCGTCCAAACGTCAGTTCGAAAGTTGTCCGTCCGGTAGATTCGTGGACACTAGCGTTGTAGGCGAGTGTGATGGGCTTTACAACTTCGTCCCATTCGAGTTCTGTGTGCTCCGCTGTGGCTGTTTTTAGGAGATCTTGAATCACTGCATGAGCTCGTTCAAGCGATCCGTTGCTCTGTGGGTGCCAAGAGGTTGTCTGGATATGTTGTATCCCGAGATTCTCCTAAAACTCTTGCATTACCTGGCCGATAAAGTTTGCACCTTGATCGGTGAGTACAGCTTTTGGTGTTGAAAATGTGTATACATAGTTTTCGAGTAACCCGTTGACCACGTCTTCTGCTCTGGTCGCAGTGAGGGGAACGAGTATGAGGTATTTCGTGAGCTGATCCTGGATGCTGAGGATATGTCGGTTGTTTCTCCGTGTGACTGGCAGTGATCCGAATATATCCATAGCGATTTTGTCATTAGGTTGTAGTGGTGTATCTGTAATAATGTCGGGGTGTGCGAATGGCGTACGTTGTGTTTTGTTGCGTTGACACACGTCGCAGGTCGTAATGTATCGCCTTACGTCCTCGTCCATTCCTCTCCAATCGTAGTTCATTTTGATTCTTCGAAGTGTCCTTGTGTCCCAAAAGTGTCCACTTGTCGGCGTACCATGATTTTCTGAGATGATCAGTTGCTTTTCTTCTGATGTGAGCCTTGTGTTTCGCTTGGTTGGGACAGCGGTTTTCTTCTTTTCTTCAGCCGTGAATTGCAGCATCGCAAACAGGCGGTCTTGCTCTCGCGGCGTGATAGATTTTGTTTCTCCGCTGTTTCCAAAATGAGGCTTCGTGAAGGTAATTAATCCACGCTTCCTCGTTGAACGTTTCTCGTGGGGTGAGAATCACGTCTTGCTTGCCAGTGGCCACGTAGCTGGCCATTGAAGGCGTCTCGACTGCCTCCCAAGCGACCATGGGGTTGAACTCTGTCGTTGTATGAGTTCGTCCAGTTCTTCTTCATTGGTCATGTTCACCCTGGACAGGGCGTCGGCGGCTTGGTTTTCTTTGCCCTTTTTGTAGTCGATCTCGTAATCGTAGCTCTCGAGCAGCAGTGTTAGTGCACAGCACTAATGTCTTTATGACACGGACGTGCATAACCGGCTGTTTTTCGAGCCCAGGTTTTTTGGGAAATCGTTTCTCTCGGTCTCGATGGCCGGGACTAGTTATAGAGAAGGAAAGGTTCCGAAGGGTCAGCCTGACATTGTTTTATGACGGTCATGCCTGGAGGAACTTTCCTGTCTTTGCCGGGGCCTTGCGGCCGTCTGCTTTGAAACGGACCAGCTGATTGGCTATTGCCAAAATCGGGCAGGACCAATCGGCGAATAGTGTAGGTGCGTTGGAGGGATGGTAGTCTGCTACGAGCGAGGGTATTCTCTGATAGAGCTTCAGAGTTGTAATAGAAGTCGTAGCATCAAGACATCCTGACCAAGGGTGTACTGTAGTCAGGGGCTCAATACAAAATAGCAGGCAGAATCCGGTTCTTTATTTTATACAGTCCACAATTATAGCGTCATAATTCGTCGCTATTATTGACGACGCTGTGACGTCCCAACATTTTGGTCCTTCGTGCCGGATACTTGCGGATCGAAACTTTAATCCTTGGGTTTTCTCAAGCTGGTATTCGGCCTCTGTTTTCAACTGGTGATCTTTAGAGGAAGATTTCATCAAGCACGTTACAACCTACGCCTCTTGAATATTTTGGAGACCACGAAGCTGCCGTTCAGACACGGACATCCTCGTTGACGGAACAGTGGGACTCTCCGAAGGATACAACTCTCGCATGGTCAAGAAGTCTACGATTAGTCAACTACGCTAACAAGGCTCGTTTCTAGGAAATCTCAAATCATCGTTGAGATTTCATCAAGAACCTCACAACCTACGCCTCTTGGATATTTTGGAGGCCACGAAGCTGCCGTTCAGACACGGACATCCTCGTTGACGGAACAGCAACACCAAGGCTCCTTTCTACGAAATCTGAAATCATCGTTGAGTGAGTAAACGAATCATCTTCCACTCCCAATTTCCTTCCTGTCGTATTCTACTTCCATTAAAATGGCATCTGAAAGTAGTAAATCACAAGTTTTGAAAAACTTGAAAAGGAAGCGTGCTACCATTAAGTCGCAAGTAACGCGTTTAGGAGCGCGCGTTGAAACTACGGAAGGTTCAACGCTCAACTCCCTCGAAACCCTCACCACTAGATTAGATCAGCTTCTTAGTGCGTATGAGGACACACAATTTGAGATAGAAGGCGAAGATGTTTCCTCAGATCATGACGCGGAGAGAGACACCTTTGAGAAGCATCACGCTACCATCATGAATTCAATAAATTTACGCAAAAATTCATTGAGAAACACGCATAGACCCAATCTCGCAATTAGGAATTCAACAGAATCTCCAAATACTATTAAGGTGACACAAGCTAGCTCTTTACTGCCACAAATTCAAATTAGGCCATTCGACGGCAACCCATTAGAATGGAACAGCTTTTGCGATACATTTGATTCGCTGGTCCACCAGAACGAAGATCTACCGGCCGTACAGAAATTCCACTTACTTAAAAACGCCTTACGTGGAGAAATAGCGTCGGTGATCACCCCGTTGACTGCATCAGAGGAGAATTATATAGTTGCTTGAGAATTATTACAAAAACGTTGCAACAAACGTCGGCAAATTGTGTATGCACATTTAAAGTCTTTGTTGGAATTACAAGACGTTAAGGTAGATTCCCCGGACAGATTGCGCGTGTTAGCCGAGCAAGCTGAAGTGCACGTAAACGCTCTGAAGGCTCTGTAACAAACCTGTGCAACATTGGAGCACATTTTTAGTTTATCTAATCAGTAACAAGTTAGATAGGAATACCCGCAGAGCTTGGGATCGCACGTTAGAAAATCACGAGTTGCCGCAATTTGGACAGCTAGTCGAATTTATAAATAAACATGCGCGCGGAGACGAACGGAACAATAGCTTTGCTCGCCCGAATCAGCAAACCCAAATAGTAACGCGTTCACGCGAAAAACAACGCCATTTAGGGCAAACTTTCGTAACCACCAATTCGCGAATTGCGTGCAAAATTTGCAAAGGAGAACATTTTGTTTCAAGCTGTCCGAAACTTTTAGAAGTAACCCCTGGAGATTGCTTAGGCATCATCAAAAGGGGAAAATTATGCATCAATTGCTTGCGGAGCGGTCACACAGTCGCCTATTGTAGATACACTAACTGCAAAAAGTGTGGTAAAAAACATCATACTCTTCTACATATTGCGGAAAGGGAAACTAATAGTCAATCAGAGATTGAGAGACCCTCCTCCCCATCACCCACGCCACAAACTTCGAGATCCTTTGCCGTTAATAGTTGCAACGAAGTATTATTAGGGACAGCGACCGTTACCTTTGTAGCTCGCGATAAGAGTGAACACGATTGTCGTGTGCTGTTAGATAGCGGTTCACAAACAAATTTCATAACCGAAAGAATGGCCGATAAGCTACAATTGAGAAAACGGGAAATAGATTCTTCGGTAGGTGGAATTGCCAATGTCGAGACCCGCGTCAAATATCTGGTCAATGCCATAATTAAATCACGCACCACCCAATTTAATGATACGGTAACTTTAGTGACGCTTCCTTCCATCACTGGAATGCTACCTTCGCGCCAGGTAAAACGTACCGAAATTGATATTCCGACCGAAATAACGTTAGCTGATCCTGAGTTCAATATTCCGGGCCCAATAGATGCAATTCTCGGGAATCAACTGTTTTTCACACTTTTATGTTTGGACGAATCAAACTTTGTGCACAAAATATTATCATTCAAGAAACATTAGTAGGTTGGATAGTCACGGGAGCTACAACCAAACAAGAACAAGTAGCAAAGGGAAAACCCTCAAGATCACTGCACGCATCCTCCTTAGACAATGCGCTAACAAAGTTTTGGGAGATAGAAGAAATAGCAGAGCGCAAAAATTTATCTAGCGAAGAACAGGCATGTGAAAATCACTTCGTTGAAAATACAGTTCGCGATGTACATGGACGCTATATCGTGCGCTTGCCATTTAACGATAGGAAAAATTTCATAGGCGAATCTCGAGGTCTTGCTCTCAAGAGATTTTATTCACTCGAACGCAAATTCTGCAAAGACCCTGATCTTCTTATACATTATAAACAATTCCTGTCAGAATATCTAGCATTAGGCCACATGACAGAAGTCAGTGATGCACGAGATGGCAAGGAGTTTTACTTACCGCACCACGCGGTAATAAAGGAGTGCAGCTTCACTACTAAGGTCAGGGTAGTTTTCGATGCCTCGGCTAAATCCTCATCGGGCGTATCCTTAAATGACGCACTTTTGGTCGGTCCCACCATTCAAGATAACTTATGGGCAATTTTACTACGATTTCGCTTTCACATGTTCGTCCTGACAGCAGACATAGAAAAAATGTTTAGGCAGATTAAAATGCATCCCGATGATGCGAAATTTCAAAAAATATTATGGCGCGATTCGAAGGAAGAGTCAATCAAAACGTTCCAATTAAATACGGTCACGTATGGAACCGCTTCGGCTCCTTTTTTAGCGGTACGATGTCTACAGCAACTAGCCGAAGATGAACAGATCAGATTTCCGAATGCGTCGCGAACCTTTAAAGAAGATTTCTATGTCGATGATTTGCTCACCGGCGCATCTACCTTCAATGAAGCAATCAACTTACGCAATGAGTTGATTGATTTAGCTAGAAATGGGGGCTTCCATCTACGTCAATGGGCCTCAAATAACCATAAGTTGATTAGCGATTTAAAGGACCATGACGATCGACAAGCGATATGCTTAGATCTCAGTCAGACAAAGAAAACTCTGGGAGTTTTTTGGAATCCATCCAGTGATTCCGTAACTTACGCGGTAAACTCCTTTAGCGAAACTAGACTCACTAAGCGACTAGTTTTATCTCAAATAGCGCAATTATTCGACCCCCTTGGACTTCTCGTGATTATACGGGCAAAAATAATTATGCAAGACATTTGGAAGTCGAAAGTCACTTGGGACCAACCAATTCCGCAGGATATAGCCGAGGTGTGGTTAGAAACCAGAAATGAACTGGCTCAATTAGACAATTTTTCGTGCCCTCGGAGGGTAATGTTAGAAACCTCACGAGAAATACAACTCCACGGCTACTGCGATGCTAGTGAAAGGGCCTACGGCGCTTGCATATACATTCGTACCCTAGACCACTCAGGTAGGGTACGGGTCTCTCTATTATGCGCAAAATCCAAAAAAAGTAGCCCCTCTTAAAATCCTATCATTACCGCGGTTAGAGCTTTGCGCGGCTAGGTTATTAACGTGATTGTATAAGGAGGTAGCGAAGGCGTTGACCAATATAACTTTTGACGCGATTAGGTTTTGGTCAGATTCAACTATTGTGTTGCAGTGGATTAGGACAGCTCCACATTTGCTGAAAACCTTTGTAGCCAATAGAGTCAGCGAAATTCAAACAGACTCGGACCCACGTAACTGGATGCACGTATCAGGACGTGATAATCCAGCAGATTATATTTCTCGCGGACAATTGGCATCCACATTTATGAATAATAAGGTATGGCTAAACGGTCCTGCGTGGCTCTCCCTAGACGAATGCTTTTGGCCACAATTGGACATTCCGCAAAGAGAAATTTTCAAGCGGAAAACCACAATAACGTTCCTTGCACGAGAAGGGACGAATGACCTGTTAACGCGATACTCTTCCATTGCGCGACTTAATAGAATTGTAGCTTACACACTACGATTCATTCACAATTGTAGATCGAAAAACAGACTTACGGGAAATTTATCAACTACAGAAATTCGCAAGGCGCATTTAGTTATCATTAAACAAGCCCAGTTAGAGGCATTTCCGATAGAAATAAACTGTTTGGAACGAAAAACAGCTATGCCCAAAGGGAGCAGAATATTAAATTTAAATCCATTCCTCGATCAGGATAAGCTTCTACGAGTAGGAGGTCGGCTAAGACGTGCCCCATTAAGTTACTGTCAAAAACAGCCATTGTTATTACCCCATAGGCACCATATTACAAATTTGATAATTGAAAGCGAGCACCTACGTCACTGGCACGCAGGCACACAGGCAACTCTTAATGCGGTCCGACAAATTTATTGGCCAATAGATGGAATGAGAGCCACAAAGATCGTCATACACAAATGTATAAGGTGTTTTAGAGTAAAACCAAAGGTCCCAGCATATATAATGGGCGACTTACCCAAGAATAGAGTCACCAGGGCACGACCGTTTCAAAACGTAGGCGTGGATTATTGTGGTTCATTTTTTATAAAGGAAAAAAAGGTTCGTAATCGTTGCAAAATCAAGACGTACGTAGCGATTTTTGTATGCTTCGTGACCAAGGCCGTTCATCTAGAACTTACATAGGACCTTACCACTGAATCTTGCTTAGGAGCATTCAAGCGATTCTTTGCCAGAAGAGGAAAGGCCACGAACATTTACTCCGACAACGGCACTAATTTCGTCGGCGCCAAAAACGAAATCACAGAAGTTCAAAGATTTCTCAGCTCCAACGAGCACAATAGTAAAATTAATCGTTTTTTATCGGACCAGGGAATTAATTGGCACTTCTCTCCGCCTCGGTCTCCACACTTTGGTGGATTATGGGAGGCCGCCGTAAAGTCTTTTAAAGGACATTTGTACAAAACTATAGGAAACGAGCTGTTCACATTCGAGCAACTGAACACCTATATTATCGAAGTAGAAGCCATATTGAATTCCCGTCCCCTAACTCCCCTCTCCTCAGATCCGAACGATCTTACTGCTTTATCACCCAGTCACTTCCTAATAGGTGATTCGTTAATGCAACTCCCTGAGTACGATTTGCGAGACACACCCGTTAACAAACTTTCGTCATGGCAACACATCCAGCGAGTGAAACAACACTTCTGGAATCGGTGGAGTAATGAATATTTACAGACGCTGCACACCAGAAACAAATGGCATATCCCGAATGACACCCAGCACAAGAAGGGTACATTGGTGATCATCCGGGAAGACAACACACCTCCGTTAACCTGGAAACTAGGACGGATCATTGACATTTGTCCAGGCGGGGACAAAATAGTGAGAGTCGCGACAGTCAAGACGGCCCAGGGGACCTACCAGCGGGCCATTAAAAAATTGTCCCCACTTCCCATTGATGACCCGGAATAAGATAATACACCCAAACACCGTTAGAACTTGTAATCACTCAGAAATTTGTGAATACTTATTCCCATTATGTATACATGCGTATTAGTGTAACTACAGTTAAGTTAGGACAGTAGTATTGTCAATCATTCGTTACAACGACAAACTAGACCAGCCCTCTTAAAATGTAAATTGAGCGGTGCACTATCAATTTAGTAATTTAGAACGTAACCGTTCAAGGTGGTCGGTATGTTAGCGCACAGCACTAATGTCTTTATGACACGGACGTGCATAACCGGCTGTTTTTCGAGCCCAGGTTTTTTGGGAAATCGTTTCTCTCGGTCTCGATGGCCGGGACTAGTTATAGAGAAGGAAAGGTTCCGAAGGGTCAGCCTGACATTGTTTTATGACGGTCATGCCTGGAGGAACTTTCCTGTCTTTGCCGGGGCCTTGCGGCCGTCTGCTTTGGAACGGACCAGCTGATTGGCTATTGCCAAAATCGGGCAGGACCAATCGGCGAATAGTGTAGGTGCGTTGGAGGGATGGTAGTCTGCTACGAGCGAGGGTATTCTCTGATAGAGCTTCAGAGTTGTAATAGAAGTCGTAGCATCAAGACATCCTGACCAAGCGTGTACTGTAGTCAGGGGCTCAATACAAAATAGCAGGCAGAATCCGGTTCTTTATTTTATACAGTCCACAAATATAGCGTCATAATTCGTCGCTATTATTGACGACGCTGTGACGCCCCAACAAGCAGTCTCCATCTCAGCAATCTTGATGATGGGTCCTTGACGCTCATCAGCCAGACCAGTGCCTTGTGGTCGGTTTGAATTTTAAATTTTCTCCCTAGCAGGTACTGTCTGAGGCGACGTATCACCCATACGACGGCGAGCATTTCCTTTTCTGTTGTCGAGTAGTTAATCTCGGCAGGGTTCAGCGTTCTCGAGACCTAGCAGCACGGGTGTCCTTCCTGTGAGAGGACTGCTCCGATACCATAGTTGGATGCATCGGTTGTCAAAGTGAACTGCTCCGAGGAATTCGGGTATCGTAATACCGGGCTCTTCGTGAGGTGTTGCTTTAGTGTGTCGAATGCGTGTTGGCATTCTTCTGTCCATTCCCACTGTTTGTCCTGCTTCGTCAGATCTATGAGTGGTTTGGCTATTTTGGAGAAATCTTTAATAAACTTACGATAATATCCAGCTAAACCGAGGAAACCCTTTACTTCCGTTGGTGTACTGGGCTGTTTGTAGTTCCTGACAGCTTCTATCTTGACTTCATTCGGTTTGAAACCATCTTTGGTTATGGTGTATCCGAGGAATTCCAATTCGGGTCGCAAGAGTTCGCATTTATCTGGCTGTAACTTTAAACCGGTGGCTCGCAAGCGCTCCAGTAGTATTACCAGATTTTCGTTGTGTTCTTGGATCGTAGATCCGTACACCACTATGTCGTCGAGATACACGGAGCACGTCTTGCCAATTAAACCTCGTAAGGCTTGGTCCACCATCCTCTGGAACGTGGCGGGCGCGTTCTTCAGTCCAAAGGGCATGCGGTTGTATTCGAAGTGCCCCTCGGGTGTTGAGAAAGCCGTGTATTTTTTGCTTTCTTCGTGCATTGGGATTTGATGAAATCCGGCGGATAAATCAAATGCACTAAAGAATTTCGCGTTTCCCAGATGATCAAGAATATCTTCGATGACGGGCAGCGGATAGGCGTCTTGTGCTGTTCGTTCGTTTAATCGACGGAAGTCTATGACGATTCTCCACTTTTGTTTTCCTGTTGCATCGATCTTCTTTGGTACGACCCAGAGCGGAGAGTTGTATGGCGACTCCGAATTCGCGATGATTCTTTTGTTCATCATTTCGCTCACCTGCTTCCTTATCTCGTGCTTGTGGGCTTCCGGTGGTTGGTAGCTCATAATGTTGATCGGTCTCTTGTCCGTCAACTCTATACGGTGCTCCGTTAGTCTCGTCTGTGGGAGTTCATCTCCAGGGAGGTGAAACACATCGGAATAGGAGGCCAATATCTTCCAGATGCTGTATCTTAGGTCGGCTTCTATGTGTTGTAACCGTGTATTGTCTCGTAGGAGCTTGACGCGTCCGGCTATGCTGGTGTCGTTATTCTTCTGGTGGTCTTCTTTTACGTCTATCTTCATAACTCGAAACGTGTCGTCGGTGATCTCTCTTTCGGAGTCACTGGCGTTTGTCACGTATGTGGAGATTTGTCCATTCTTTGCTTCGTGAAGCGAGAGGTCTCCAGTAATTAAATTTTCGCATAGCACGATGCCGTTCTTGGTAGGCGTCGTAACGCAAACCATAACGCTCGTGTGTGCCGGGATCTTGGCGTTCTCGGTGTGCAACTTCAGGGATTTATTGTCCAGCTGAATGTTTTCCTTGGTTAGTTTCCAGTTGTACTGGTCGAGGAATGGTAGTTCGACTATCCCGTCTTCCACCAATGGGCATTCTTTAGTAATAACGTGAAATTTGGAGGTCTTACCAAATATGGTCAATTCCAATGCCTCCCTGCAGGTGTAGGTGCTGTTACCCATTGTGAATTTCTTTACCTCGGCGTACCGATGAGCTTGGGCGGCGTTTTCTTTCATTAGGTTGATATCTGCGCCGGTGTCGACTAACATTCGACGAGTTCGGCCGTTGACCCGAAACCATATGCTCCGAAGTGTTGTTCCGGATCGATTGACTCCTGGTTTTCGTTGACCGACTCTTCTTCGACTGTTTCTGTTTTGGTTGCTCGATTGCTCGGTGGCGGTCTTCCTTGGTCTGTACGTATCCGAAAATTCTGATGTTTACGGAAACAGTCGGCCTCAGTATGTCCGTATCGCCTGCAATGTGTGCATTGCATTGTTGCGGTTCGTTGACCTTGCGTTGACTCGGATGTTGGTGGTCGGACTGGTGGACGAGGTGTCGGCGGGCCCCTATTAGGTGTTGGTTGTTTAGTTGCATGGTCTCGTTGTTGATTCTGCTTTCTCTCGCGCAATCCATTGATGTAGGTTCGCACAGCAGCTTCTTCCTCGATTTGCAACACAATCCTGCGTTTAGTGGGTAGTCTGTGCTCCGCTTCGATGGCATAGCGAAGTTCATTCCACTTTCCATTATACCTCTGGGAGTATGAATTGACCGATTCTGCATCTCTTTGGCGGATTTGTCTGAGCCGTGTTTTACAGATTTCGGTTGAGGCGGCTCCTGTAATGTTGCGTCGCAACGCGGCATACAGGTCATCGTATGTTTCGATAGTTTCAAATCGAATGGCGTCCCAGGCGTTGTCTTTGATTTTCTCGGCCAAGATTAGGTCAAGCAGTATGCATGGTCGAGTTGCTCGTGAGCAGGCTCTTCTTACCTGGCGGATAAAGTCCTCGACTCCCATATCACCGGTGCCTCTTATTTCTCTAATTATTCGTATTCATTCGGATGGGCTCATCAACTCATTGTCTTGGTATGTCCACTCACCTGGTGGGGATCGTTGAAGCGACGCGTTATCTATCCCTCTGTTACCTGCCTGATCCTCGTCCGATGTGACGTCACTGGCTGGTTGCTGGTGTGTCGGGCGTGGCTGTTGGACAGGGCCTTCATCCTCTGTTACCGACCCAAGGGTTCTTCTTCCCGAGTCGTCTATTTCTTCTTGGCGTTTGCGGTTCTCTTCTTTAGTGTAAATCGCGAGTTTCGTAATCATTTCGCGTATAGCTTTCATCTCACTCTGCAGGCTGCGATTCTCAGCCTCTATTGGCGATGTGGCTCGTGACATTTTCGGTGGTGTAGTATAGAGCAGATGTACTCCGGTATTCGAATAGTAATCGGTTTCGGTTTTGTGTTTCGCTCTCCGGTTCTTCACACAAAGATCCGTGCCGTTGATCTCCGTAGATTGATCGTAGCAGACGGATCCTGGCAGGATCGCCAAATTGTTACGCAGGATTTGAGTGACTTCGCTTTTTAAAAGGAGCTGGAAAGCTATGGCTTTTCAGCGTATGTTTATTTTACAACAGTTTTATAAAATTGATACATTTAGAGTGGGAACTTTTACACTGTGATCGATGTTCCGGGCCGATTATTAGAATATCACTGCTCGCTCGCATAATTAATGGCCTATTTATACCTGTGTCTTATCTCTTGTTGGGACTGAGAGTGGGGCGAGAAGGGTCAGCGTTACAATACCTGTGTCTTATCTCTTGTTGGGTCTGAGAGTGGGGCGGGAAGTGTCAGCGTTACAATACCTGTGTCTTATCTCTTGTTGGGACCGAGAGTCGGGCCGGAAGTGTCAGCGTTACAGCCGCGACGGATTGATATCCACACGGAAAGCCGTTCTCGTGCCTGTTTCCGACTATCGATTGACCGCGCGCATCGCGCCGGCTGAATATTCATAAATCTACACGGCCCGATGATTCCACCGAGGGCAGAGACTCGCGCGGGATGTAAGCCCGCCATTGCGCCGGCCCGTATGCCGACTATGTTTGTATAATCGAAAATTAATTACCAGGAATTCGCGTGCCCCGCTATATTAGTGATCCGCATCTAAAATGCGCCAGATGCTGCGATTCATGCGCGAAATCGTGATCCAACCTAGATATTAAACACGATTGTGTAGTATGTGCCTCCATTTGCCGAGCTTACAGGGGCTTCACCATCCTTCACTCTTCGGCAACGCGATAGAGTCTGCGAGAGCAGTGATTAGTATCGTTATTAATGGTTGGTAAACCTTCGCGGGCCAGGATTTATCGGAATACTGGAAATATTTCTTCTCGGAGAAGCGATGAGAGTCGGCTCGTCTGTTCATTGATAAGGCATAATTGTGACAAAATGTAAACTTCGTTGCAATGTTTTGGACCTAATCAACCGGGGATTATCATTTAATCTTCTCGCAGGTACAGCACAGATTCCGGAAAAATTTCTTACACTCGACACGACATTATTGCAATTAATCGTTGATGGAGGACCGTTTTACTGTTCGGCTCACACGGATAGAGATTTATAGTGCTTCAAAAAAGCACATTCAGCTTTTTCGTAATAACTTCACGTAAAGAAATGGCACGTTAAAGCAATCCGGGCTTCCCGAGGCACGGTGCACACGGGAATGATATACTTGCTTCGGGAACGTTAATGGGAAAATAATTCGACTCGCGCGAATATTTAATTGTCGCGAAACGATCGAATAACGATGATCGCTGGAATCAAATGAAAAATAAAGAATAATATCGCTTTCAAGAAATAAGTAGCTGCACTTTTCCATAGGACTGAATTTAATATTTTATAATATTTTTGATTCAATTTAATAAAATATACAAATGTTTAACCACGAAATTGTTTTGTCATTATAAATACGTTGCAACAAATACAACAACATTACGTTATATGCTCATTTACGGTATATACTCATAATATATTGTTTCGCTCTTTACGCATTATGCAAAAATCATTGCTATTTTCGATTCGACGTGAGAGATAGAAAGAACCCCGGTGACATGTTTACGACGACGCGTGCAAAATATTTTGACCTGTCTCTCCATTTACAATTTGATGTAAATGCAACATTATATTTATCAATTTTGCAACGGTTCTGGCGGTCGACCGTAGAATATTTTTGTTCGTCGCAACGATAATGCGTCGTCGGTTCTGTTCAACGATTAACTTTGTTAATTATCATCGCTTATCGTCTCTTGTAATTTTATTGTAACTCCAAGGAGTAATTACTGTATTGCCAATCACGTTTGAATTCCGTTCTGAACGATGCGGGAACAAAATGAACCGGAATCCAGAAAATAACCGTACCTTCCTTTGTGGATTATAATTCTCTGTCGAATCGAAATTGCTCCGACTCAATAATTTTAAGCTGCGCTCCCCCCCCCCTGTTTATAAATTAATGCATTAAATGAAACTAGCACGCGAAAGCTAATTTCCTTCGTTACAGTTCGTTTCACGCGGAAAGAACCGAACTGGAAGATAGAATGTTTAATCCGATATGGAGTCCCGATGTAATAATTGGCATCTACAGAAACCGTAATCGGAGCCAATATAAACGAGATCATATTTCATCTTACAATTGGACCGCGGATCTTTATGCCTTTATGTCATGCGCACACTTTTCAAACGGGAGGGAACCTATAAATTGTCTTAGTTACAATAGCATTTCCTCATTTTAAATCTACTTTATTTCTACTTTATTTCTGTCTATCATGTTTCTATTTCTATTCATATAATCACTCTGCTAATCTTTTCAACGCCGCGTCTAAATGAAGGAACCTTCTGCATACGACCATGTATTATACAAGATTATGTCAAAATTATTGCACAAGCGAGAAATGAAGGATTCCTGTGGTCATTTGAAGCAACTTTTTCCTTAGCAAAATGCAATCTGCGACTTCGTTTACGAGTTATTAATGAAAAACTCTGGCCAATGAGAGATCGCGTACGGCTGACGCCCCACTCTCACGACCACTGCCGCTGCGCAAGTGTGGTGCGCCGGTCACACTCGATCTCCGATTGGTCAGTGTTTTTTGATAATAACTCATAAACTAAGCCGCGGATTGAATTTTCGCTAAGGAAGAAGTTGTTTCAAATGACGCGAACCCCTTATTTCCCGCTTGTACAATAATTTTGAGACATTTAGTGTGAATCCGGCCACCACGAAGGTGACGCGGATATGTTTCCTCGCCCTTTCGGGCATACGCAACTAAGTTTCCATCTACCCCCGGCGGCCCCATGTTCAAGGGAAAAGGCCGAGGAAAAATCCGCACGTGCCATTAAGACGTTTACAATGGACGAGTTCTTTAGACGCCAGCGAATTTCGGTTTCCTTCCATCCGCTGGCGCCCACGGGGAACCACGGGGAGGCGAACTCGTGACGCGACGCCTCGCGTCCACTAAACGAAGACCCAGGAAATTGGGATGGGTGTTGGAGTAGGGATTTGTTCTACCGGAAGCCCTTTAGCCAAAGGGTCTCCCGGCAGAAGTTTGCGAATAGCTGGAAAGCCTTTTCTGACGACACGAAGTATTGTGCCGCCTCTGGCCATTTCCAGCTTTCGCTCAGGGTGATGTCCCGCAGAGCCTCTCTCTGCGGGTCGAAGTCTTTGCACTGGAGAAGGAAGTGGTCTACCGTGTCCGACCCGTGACCACACGCACACGCCTCACTGTCGGCAATCCCGTACGCGAGGAGGCGCGAACGGAAGTTCCCATGTCCAGTGAGGACTTGTGTGGTGTAGTGGTTCGGTATCATCCACCCGGCCGCCATCCTTCTCTCAATGCTGTTGAAGAAGGCGAAAGTTGTGCGGCCTTTGTGGGAGGAGTCCCACATGGATTTCCACACCCTTTTCGCCTCAGCCAGGATCCTATCTTTCGCATCGTTGGTGCCCGCTGAGACCACGATGTTACCGAACCTAGCGTCCATATTTCTTCTAACTTGGTAAAGAGCTTTGGCCTGCTGTAGCTCAACCCCGATGGGAAGGGTACCGGCCACCACGCACATGCTGTCCCACGATAACCAGCGGTATGCGCCAGTCACCGCGATGAGAGCACGGCGCTGTGCAGCTCTCAGTATCCCCAACTCCCCTGCCGTGCACCGGTCGGCCCACCCGGCAGCAGCGTAAGTTGCTACCTAGATAAAAACCACGCGGTACACGGCCGAGAGCGCTCTGAAACCGAGCCCCCATCCGCGTCTCGCGAGCCTGCCAAGTTTCGCGAAAAGCGACCCGACTTTGTCGCTGATATATTGACAATGGGATAGGACACCCATGTCCCTATCTAAATGGACGCCTAGGTATCTAACTGTGGGTTTGAATTTAATTGACCTCGCTCCGATCCGAATGATCGGCGGTCTTTTCTGGAAGTCTATTTTCGATACGCGGACTACTTTCCTTTTCCTATCAGGACGCGATCCTCCCCGCCGGCCTATTTTTTTTTGTTTTTCCCTGTCTACGTACCCATTCCGGAATACGATCGGAATTTCGAGTCGGTTCCTCGTAACCTGTACCATCCTGCACCAACCTAGGATCTGGTCAACAACGCGTTGATCCTCGATCTCTAGGTCTCAACGGCTATTACCACCTACGAGGACGATGAGGTCGTCCGCGTAGGCGACGAACCTATTCTCAACTGAGGTTACGAGTAACCTTGGGAGACCGTCGAACATTAGGTTCCACCACGCGGGGCCGAGGACCGAGCCTTGTGGGCATCCCCTTGTCGCGCGCTTGGAGATCCTGTCTGTTCCTACCGTGAGACTGACCTTGCGGTCCTTGAAGTAATTGGAGATTACCTCGAAGACGTTGCACGGACAGTCTCGATTCTCGATCCCTAAGACTACCTAGCACTAGTGGCCACCAGACATTGTCGAAAGCTCCGGAAATGTCGAAGAGTAGCGCGATCACATGCCGATGCTCGATGTCATCAACCATGCGGCGCAACTCGACAATTGCATCTTCAGTCGACATTCCGCGCGTAAAGCCGTACTGTCTGCTGGAGATGCGTCCCGTTGCCATCGCCGTCTGTTCGAGTCTGCTAGCCCCGACCGCGGTAGCAGGCAACACCTCGGTGTTGATGCGGTGGGGCTTCGTCGGCAACAGTCTCGACTGAAGCCAACCTGCACGGGATCGGGCGAAAGCCGGCGACTCTACCTCCCCGTGGTCCCCCCTGGACAGCGCTGGCCGGCGCCAAGCGACGGCCAGGGCTGACTAAATGAGTCGCTTCCTACTAGGTAGATCCAACTTGTCCAATGAGGCGTACTGCCGAGGGCAGGGTTTTTCCATGCCAATCCTGGCATAACATCTAGCCAGCGGTTCCCCTGGCGGTGGCTCGCTGGAGAGTGGCGGCCAAACAACATCTGGCCGGTCCAAGCCGATGTGGGCGCAAGCCTCGGGTGCGGCCGGGTCGACTCTCAACCCATGGACCACAGCAAACTGTTCGAGTCTGCTCTTAAGGAGCTTCTCGAATGTCTTCCCGATCACGGAGAGGAGACATATCGGATGGTAGGATTTGGGGTCCTTTTCGTCCTTTCCTTCGCCTTTTAGGAGGATTCTCAGAGAGCCCACCTTCCAGGCGGAAGGGAAGACGCCCCATCGAAGGCACCCATTGAAAAGTCGCGCGAGTTCTCCGGGGATTAATTTCGAGGTGGACTTCAGGACTTGTACCACAATGAGGTCCGGTCCTGGCGCCTTCTTATTACCGAAGGAACGAATCGCTCCGGCCACCTCCGCCAAGGAGAAAGGCGGGGCGTCGGCGGTATTCGGGGCGATTCGCGCCTCTTCCCGGAGAACTCTTTGTGTCGGCGAGTCGAGTTCAGGCCGGTCGTCAGGGACGTGAGCTTCCAGAAGCTCGCTGGCGGTTTCCAGAGTACCGGTTGTACTTCCATTATTGCGCCGGATTGTGCTAATCATCTTCTCTGCACGGAGTTTATTTGCATGGAGCTTGTAGACGATGCCCCAGGGCTCCGTCTTCCCGTTCGACATCACGAAGTTTTGCCAGCTTTCCCGTTTCGCCCTCCTCACATCCCTGCTGTATTTCCGCAGCGAAGTACGGTACTCCTGCAGTTTTTGGAGGCGGGAGGGTTCGTTTTGTGTCTTCTGGAAGGCACGTCTCTGCCGGTACGCGGCCTTTTTGAGCTTCGTTAGCTCTTTTGTCCACCACTGGTTGGACTTCCTAAACTTCCTTTTTCTTGGCATCGACGCGGTGCAGGCGTCAGTAATGACGGCTGTGAGCGTCTGTGCCATTCTACCTACCTCTTCCGCCGACCCCAGACTCAGGACTTCGAGCCTCGACCGTGAGTGATCGGACAGGGCCTCAGAGAACCGCTCCCAATCCGCTCGACGAGTATCGAAACGAGAGTTCGCTGTTCCCTGATTTCCCGTCGCGGCCCTAGGTGCCCGCAGCCGGATGTCGACGGCGTTGTGGTCGCTAGTCGTCCATTCGCTTCTTATTCTCCAGTCCCTGATGTATGGGGACATGGTGGGGGACGCCAGGGTAACGTCGTTGTATGACGATCCTGTTGACGTCCAGAAGGTGGGTGGCTGACTAGCGTCGCGTTAGCTACTGTTAATCTAAACTCGGAGACTAATCTTTCTAACTGCGCTCCCCTCTCGTCTGTGCTTTGTGGGCTCCAGAGCGAGGATTGCGCGTTCGCGTCGACAGAAATTAATATTCTCCCCCCCTCCCCCAATACCAGGACTACCGTCTCCAAGTGCTTGAGGTGCTACTTTATCTCGTCGCGGTGCTGGAAGTAGCACGACACCGCGTAGAAGGAGAAGCCGGGGGCCAGCAGTGTCGCACATGCGCAGTGCGGGTTACTGAGCTGCGAGGTGAATGTGACTTCGAAGTGAGGGTTTGGGATGGCGACGGCGGCCCACGGAGAGTGGGTTTTCACCGCCGCCACTCTCACTCCGATCCATAATCCGTTAACCCTATATCCTGCGCCTTGCCTGCTGACGCGTAGTTCCTGCAAGAGCAGGACGTCCAGCCGCTTTTGCGCTATTAATTCCCTAACTTCGCCCGTTACTACAGCTGATCGTCGCATGTTCAGCTGTAGGATCCTAATTCCCGTGGCTACAGTCGCGTTCGCGGGTTTGCGGTTTCGCGTTGGGGTTTGTGGGACGCGGGGGTTGGTTTTCCTAAGTTTTCCTATGCTCACGGCGTCGTAACTTACGAGGTGGACGCGGACGGTGCGAAGACCATAATTTTGAGACAGTTTGTAGAAGAATTTAGAAGTCAAAATATACTTCAACGAATAATTTAATCATTAACACGTTCCGTGCCACGTGTACCATCGATGGTACACGCTTGCATGTTTACTTAGTGAACTGAACAAATTGTTTACAAGATATTTATAACCGAAGAATCAATTTCCACCGCAAGAATGGTCGTTGATAAGTTTTTGTTGATAAGTTACGTTGTTATGTGTACGAGAATTAATAATTGCACGTAATACATCAAGTTTTAGTAAAATATCAAAGTGTGAAGATTCGAGAAAAAAAGCTCGACACGGAACGTGTTAAAAATAAGATTTAACTACAATTCCATTACCGCCAGTATATTAGAATTGCCATTTTACTAAATTATACAACGCTACAGTCGAATGTAACTTAACCGAGTTTTCAGAATACTAGCCGAAGCCGAGAATTGTAATCTGATTCTAGACTTCGCAAGACCAACTTGTAAAGAGAAATTACATGAATATTAAATACCCGCGCCGAGGATTCTTACGGATTTAACGCACGACCCGTGTTGAAAGTTCCTTGGCAAAACATAACGCCATAAAACAACGGTGTCGCGAGTCCTCACGTAAACGGAGTATTTTACTCGTGAATATGCATAAGTTTAACAGCTAGGAACCGTGGGATATTAGTCACGCGACTTAATACTGATAAGAGTCGATGAAAAATGCGACCGAGATGAAAGAAAGGAGACCGTTGAAAGACCCCGCTGGGAACTCCAGATAACTTTGGGAAGTACAATACTCATCCCCGGAGAACTTTCCGAGGAGAGCAGATAGATGGTTTTAATAGTATGATCGCCGGGGTCAACCGGGCCCAGTAAAATTACAGGCCTAACACAAGAATAAACCGAACGATATTAATGACCGAGAAGTGTCGAATGAATATTTTACAAGTTCTTTCCGCTGGCAATTATCGGAGGTTAATTGTGCAGCTTTTCTTTGCTGTGAACAGCTTTTTCTCTGGTACAGGCGTTTTCTCTCTGAACTAGTTTCTCTGATGTTGCCGAGAACTTCAATGCATAATAACTTTCCTTGATCATTCATATTAAAGCTTGATATATTATTAATTTATATCTCTGGCAAAAAGAGGCACTCGTCATATCAAATCGAATCTATTTGATAAGTGGGAAAAATATATAATGTACAATAATTTGGCTGGGGATTGTTATGCACGATAAAAACTTTCCGCATTTGTCGCAACAAATTGTAATTACTTACCGAATCCTTTCCGTTTGATTGTTTTAGTAAATCGATTGTATTACGATACTGTTAACTGCTTTCAATTATTTTACAGTTTCAAATTGCGGTTACTCATTATTATTATTATTATTATATAGATGCACAAAATCGACAGCCTAGACATAATGACAAAAGAATATAAATGGATCTACTAACGATGATGATGATCTACTTTCGATGAAATTGTTTCGCCAGAGCGCTAGAAACTTTTACGGATGTTTCCTCAACGTTCGGACAATCTCGGGACTCAATTCTTGACATTGTTTACCGCGGTACATGTAATCGCTGTACCGCTTTAACTTAAACTTCCATCGATGTACTTCTCTTCGAAAACATTCTCTAATAGCGTGTACCTGCACTTCAAAACTACCCCGAAGACTGCCTCGGACACGTCGACCGCTGATTCACTGTATTTCGAGTCTCAGACTTATCGATCACATTTTCTCCCGAGCTCCTTGAACAACTGAACTTCTCTCGCAAATTTAGCTCTCACCGTTTTTTTCTCCGACACACGTACATATCGCAATGGCCACGCGAATTGGGGAAAAGAATGATCAGAGACATTTTTAAACCAACTACGGTGCCAATGCTCTCAACGATGGAAATCAAATCAGTGTTGAATAAAAACGGTTCCTAGACAATTATCAGATTCGAAGCATTGATCATTTATTTAAACGAACACTAACAGGCAAAACACTATACAATTCTAACACCGTACATTCCGAAAATTATCAGAATAAAAAGTTGATATTGTTCGAAATAGAGACACATATTTGCTATCAACGGAATCATTGTTTTTTAATTTAATGTCGCATCTGCTTAATAGAAATTAGCGATCATTTATTGGATAATATGTGTAGGGTTACATGTAACGTAATATATACAATAGTTTCGCATTACATTTTTACATTATTTTCTTCATTAAGGCTTCTCAAATTACTATATAATTTCGCTAAACAATTTGGTTCCGTTTAAGTATGACACAACATTTACAACAGCATCATTTGTTAGACGAATGATACAAAAATGTCTTTGATTTTTTTACCGAACAAACGCTTTGTTATTACTTCCAGCAGTTTCTGCAGCTTTTCACCCCAATCCAAACCGATGTAACAAACTCGTGAAAAAATAAACTCTTCCACCATTTTCGCTAGAATTACAAGGACAATCTAATACCGACAGTCGAATCGAAAAGCAAAACGCTGCTACTGGCTAGAACTTTTCGCGCTTTAAATCAACGTGCTACGAAGGTAATCAGATAAAACGTCGCTTCAAAATAACCGCTCGGAGTTCGAATCGCTAAAAACAGGCGAAAACAAACGGAGCCCGATAAAAACCGGCAAAAACCAACAGAAGTCGATAAAAACCGTTCGTAAACCGCAATTATTTTCGCACGAACTCGACGCATTATCCCGCAGGTATTAACGGATAAGTTCACCTATGGCCGAAATCGTACGGGAGCGTGAAAAATAAAAGCAAAATTGAACGATGCCCAAGGGTTGACAGCGAGAGGGGACCGGGCTTTCCATTTTTTCTCTCCCCCATAGACAACGGGCTGCTCGCTAGTTTAACCGTAAATCCAGGTGTCGGGCGCATCGATGCGGATGAAGGTGAATTGAAGCGGGAACGAGCCGATGCGAAACAAAAAGGCCAGATCCGCGGCATTATCCAACATTCGCGCTCGCAATTAGACGTTGCGCGCTCCACCGAAAACGCGGCCGAACAATATTTACCGTCGCCGATCCCGCTTGATATCCGCGAGTTTATCCGGAAGATAAACGCTCCTGTAATCCGCTTTGTGGCTGATTGCCGAGATCCCGCAACTTGACATAATTTACGCCCCTGAACTCATTATAACCAGCGCGAGCCGCGAGTCGCGAAACGTCGCATTGCGAAGCGGAAATCTGTTTTTGGTGCTGGAAACTCGAATTTCGAGGTTGCAAATTTCGTTTAGCAGTAATCTAGCGGTGATGAACTAATTAACATCGAATTGTCAATGTTAGTATGCTAAGACCGCTGAACAGTCGTCATAACTACAGTAATTTCTCCTGAAAATGCCAATTTTCGGGTTGCTGTGAATTTCCCTCTGCTAATCCTAAGTCTCTGTAAATCATTACATCCTAACCGACAGTTTTTCTATAATAAATTCAAATAATACTGGCAAAAATGGCGAAGCTTATTAAAAGGATCCAAATAGGTATGAACGACTGTGTATGCGCCTACTTGATCCCACGTGTAGCGACAACCGAGGGCGTCAGCTCATGATCGCGATAGGTCGTCGTGAGAAACATTGCATAACCGCTTCCAGTTCGTTCGCGTCGATGCTCGCCGCCAGGTGCAACCTACTTGCTTTGAGGGTAGAACGGAACCGGATGCGAATATCGTTATCGGACTGCTGCGGCCAGCCTTCTTTCGCTGGCTTTTCTCGTCCGGCCTCGGTCTATGTGCCATTTTAATTACGTGACCGATCCGAGAGCGCGGCTACCTTTGAGCTCGCCGACGCTTTGGAACAGACCCAGTTCAACGGGATAGACTACGGCCACCGTATCATCCGTACACTCCGCGAGTTACGTCAATTCTTTTTTTTTTAACGGAGGTAGTTATGACGCTTAAAATGCCGGCTGATGAAGTTGTGGGCTTTCATTGGATTACGGTGATTGACCATCGGATATTTCACGCATCGGTTTGCGAACGTGAACGCTATTTTAAATAATCGGAGGCTAGCGGAACCGGTTACTGTGCGGTGGGTGACCAATTGCTGTGCCTTTGGTTCGTTTTCGGGCACAATTATATTTATATTTGTCGAATGAGATGTATTCAATTTTTATACAGTTTTATTTTGTTTATTTTGCAATTAGAAAATGTAATATGTTTTATTATTTATATACAGTTAATTGTATATATATTATTTATTACTAATTATATTATTATTATTAATTGTATTTATTATTTATTAATTATATATTATACAGTTATTATTTTTCCGGTTATTTATGGCACAAATGATACGAAGTGAGAATAGTCGAGAGTAAGCGAAATGATTCCGATGAATTCCTAGCTTTTCCCGGGCAATGCTCGACGTTTCTAACACAGCGAAAGAGTCTCCTACGAATGCTCAAATATGTATCTTGATGAAGCTTGCCACATCTCCGCAGTTGATATCCTACGGTATCATTTCTGCGACTGTCATCAATTTTTAATTTACCTCTTTGGAACCACACTACAGATCAATCACTCCAGTTTTCATTGCTCTCGACACAATCCGTTGAAAAGGATTGGTTACTCCTAAAAGGGCGTGTCTCTCGAAACACAGTGAAATGAAACATGGATTTGAAAGAGAATTAATCGATAGCCCTGTTATAAAGTATTTAAACTTCCCGAAACTTCTGTATAGGTGTTGAATACATTCAGTTGCCTCGCTGTTTCCAAACCAAAGTGTTTGTCCTTTGTTAACGCACTTTTGTGTTCGAGTAAAATTCACAGCTCACTTACCGACTTAATTAACTATTCCTAGTTAACTATTTAACGTGTAAAGAAAGATTTTTATATATTAACTAGTATATATTAATATATTAGTAAATTTATATATAGTATATAATATATTTATATTAATATACTAGTAATATACTACTTCTCAAACAAATATTAATTTGTATATCAATATAGCATATATTAATATTAATATAATTAATGGCTATATTGATGCTATTGCTATATTGATATAAGAATTAATATTAGTTTGAAAATGTAATTCACGAATGCAGAAAATTCGCACTGTAATTAGTTCAGTCATATTTTTTTGAACATATTCTTCATCCTTTGTCGGTTACATACCGATTATCTTATCAAGAATTCTGTCTCCAGCAGGATAATTGATATCGACGGTGGCGGTTCAATTTCATCTTCCCAGTTCCGCATCCGAACAAGCGCTAATTAGTTAAACACTTTGCTGATCATAATTAATACGGTCCTAATGAATATTCGCTGGCGGGATCGAGTTCCGCGAACTTAGCTCCAAGTTTGCCTGATTTGAACCTGGCTCGCTCCTAAGGGATTCCTGTAAAACCACACGGAATCAGCTAAATAGACAGTACCTCAGACGAGAAACAGTATCTCAAACCTCTGCTGCGAGAAATCGATATCAATAGCTTCGATGATATCTATTTTATTAAATAGAACGTTATTTCAAATGGATTTCTTTCTCTTTCTCTCTCTTTCTCTCTCTTTCTCTCTCTTTCTCTTCCTTTCTTTCTTACTTTCTCTCTCTCTCTCTTTCTCCAATAATGAAATAATCTAGAGAAAGACTAGTTATATATTAACACAAAATAGCAAATAATTTTGTCAAATAATGTGTATGCAAATAAGATAATATATTACTAGACTGCAGATTTTTATGCAGATTTTATGCAGATAAAAATTGTCTGCACTAATTACATGATACAGAAGCTAAATAGAGTGAGATACACACTTAATTTCTTAATAATACTAGCAAGTTGAAAATAGTTCAACAGTACTTTCTATCTGAAATATCGAAGTGATGAATAATCCCGTCATTGTATTTTTATTTCTCATTGTAGTAAAAGTTTAATTATTAATTTCACACGATTTCATTAGCTAAGAATATAATATCAATAAAGCGTTTTTAAAGTTTTTCCGTCGGGTCTATCATGACCCCAGTGTAAAAATCATTTTTGTAAAAACTCAAGATTAAGGATTAAATTAAGGGTTAAGTTAATGATTAAATTCCTTAAACGTTCTCGCAGACTCGTTTCACATAAAATCTACAGTCCGTGTATTAATTTAACGATTGTTCGTTGAAGAGATTTCCTTGAATAATTCCGAAGCTCGCTTTTCAAGTACGACCGCTTTCCGTTTGCTTATTTAAGCACGGTTCGGCCACAAATAATCGAAAATAACGTCCCGAACAGAGTCTCTAGTTTCTGTTGCGTTCCTTTTCCTCTGGCAAGGATCCGCTCGGAACGAAGCGGCGAGTTAGAGAATTTATAGACCGCGATTATATCTGAATTCTAAAGCTCAGAAACGATCATTCCAGCATTTATTTATCGTGGTCGTGTTATCGCATAGGCAACTGTGTAAAGCAGAACTGAGGAATAGTTGCGCGTAACAGCTTTATTGCTCCCGCCGCGCCGAGAGCAACTACTTTTCGGAATTAGCTGTTCCGCAGTCCATTCCCGATTATGAATCAGCCAGTTTTCCTACTCGTACTTCTCCCTTCCGCCTCCCTCCATAACGCATACTTCACCCGAACTCCATCTATATTACCTCCGATCCCCATCTTAAGCGTCAAATTTAAATTTAAAGGATACCATGATTGCCAGACTCGACATTCAATCGTTGGCTGGGAGAACCGATTCCGAAGTCCCGATGAAATAAACACGAAACAAAATGCGATAATGTGTGTATAATGGCGGGAAATCTTGAAATATTAGGTTCTGAAATTAGTATTTATGTACTTGTGCTAATTGCAAGAATTTTGGCTCGAAGAATTTGATACTAATAACTGAGATTTATGGTAATAAACTGCTCCGAAAGATTACAGCATAGGCACATATCGGATGAGAATTGGTCAACTTTGACTGACGATAACTTCGCGAAAAATCATTGATTTTTATTTCAAATTAAAGCTTGAAACCTCTAGTTTAAGACGATATTTCTCAATTATATATTCTACGCACTCTCGCCACTGTAACTATTTAAATCTGAATCCCTGTTTATCATATTGAAAATTGTCAAGTTTGAAGAAACGCACGGACTTTGTCAAATTTTTTCCGGGGATGCCGTTTACAGTAGAGCAAAGTTCGATTCTTCTTCTTTAATTTTTTTCTCGCAAAGTTACAGCACTCTAAAGTAACCAAACCCCATATGTCAGACTCCTGGAAAGAGGTGCAAAATCAAATCACGTGCAAAATAAAAAATATCTCAGGGAAGGAAATTGGATGAAAACTAAATAGAATGTTTCCAATCATTTTCTACACTATTTCTTGATGTCCGATCAATCATTTGGAAATGCCAACGCCGACGGTACGTGACAAAAATGCGCAAAAAACTTCATTTCTAAGTGAATAAATTGATGGTATCCGGCTTTAGATTTCGCAACAAACGAATTCCAATTTCTGCATACTGGAGCGATAACCAGCCGATGCTCATGCCCTGTGTCTACTTACACCCGGCGCAAAGTGTATTCTTGCGCGATTTTTAGGAAATCGGTAAAATAGCCGAAAGGCATCCCACGGGGAATTTCAACCGCGAGACTTATGCAGCATTCGGCATACGAATGTAGGAATACATCCGCGAATAAACCTAGACCGTCTGTATCGGTGGCCTGGATCTCACGTCCCGACTTCCAATATTTCGGCAAAGATACCTGGCGAAACCAGTAAAAGGGAGCAAATATTGGTTCGAGGTGCACGGACTCATCGCTGTCGTCAGACGTTTTCGGCGATCTTCAACGGCTCAACAGATATATCAAGTTCAAATATAATTATGTTGTATCTGTGAGATTTAATTGGTAGCCGGCGAATCTTTATGTATTTATGACGCAAGCTTCTAGAATGCAAGAATCCGGGCATATTAACGAATATGCACTGTTCTATTATTCTGTGCTCCCTGTTTTCCCAAAGAAAATTTTCTTCTTCCGATTTTCATGAAATAATTATAATGAAAATATGCACAAATATTCGCTGTTCAATAATTATAATTCAAGGGTAGGAAATATTCCATCGAAATGGTAAATATTAACGAAAGAAATTAATAATTAATTTAATATACTTGGATATCGGATATCAAATTTTAACGAAGAAAACAATGTTCTAGAATGTCCAAATTATATTCTCGAATTTTTAGGTCTCGATAATGCTGTTAGTGTTTGAGTGACAGTTGCTTGAAAACCGCATCATAATAATGCTGCACCGCGAGCTACAAACTCACAAAAGTCAGATCCGCCGGGTAACATTTCGAACGGAGTTGTATGACCGGTGAAATGCAAAAAGACCGCACCGGAAGCAGTATACGTGACTTAGTGGGTATGAAAAATCTGCCGTGAGTTCGGGAAATCGTCAACATGCAGTTCTCCGACGCTGCTAAGCACACAATGGAAAAGAAGAAAATAAAGTGCGAACATGAAAACATCAATGGAAAACTGCGAGCGTTATTCTCGGGCCGGCAACGCCTAGATACATGATGCACAGTCTCGTATACACAGTAAATACGTTAGGACGACTCGTATTGCAAGGAAATTCACGATACTTTAATTGCTGTTAAAAATGGGACAACGGGAAGCATCCTCATAACATCTAAACGAGTTGTCGCATGTTACAGCGGGCGGTTCGAAATTGAAAAAAAAGAGGAGTACGTTGAGCGACAAATGCATTTGCGGTCGCTTGCTTCCCGTAATAACCGAGCGTGGCAACGTAAAGTAACGCAAATTAAGCTTCATTAGTTTCTTAACAGAGATTCAGAATAATTAATTTTAAATAGGGGTGATACGAATTATAATAGATTATGAATATAAAATTTAATTATAACGAATTTTTAATATAGATTTAAATTGTAATAGAATTTAATAGAAATTTAATATCTTGGTACATTTCCAATGGAGAGAGAAATATAATTAGAGATTTTAAATTATAATAAATTTGTAATACAAGTTCAATTAGAAATTTTAACTTATATATTTTTGACAGAAATTAAAACCTTAATATATTTAATAACAACTGACATCTAGTAAAGAAGGTACAGCGATTTAATTATGCAGTGAAGTGAGACTTATGTAGAAGTTGACTTCAAGTGTAAACACTGTTGATAGCAATGCTATAAATTATCAAAATGCAAGCAGCACGAAATGCATTGTGTTCAATGCCATCGCTGATTTATCGGTAAAACATTCGTGCCAGGAAAGTTCAGCATTGTCGAAACGACATTGAGAAGTGTCGATACTCTGTACAGTTATGGTTAAGTGGACGCGTATATATTTACACCGTATATAATAAATTTGCATACGTCGATGCTGATCCAACGGCGTCCGCGTGCCGATATGTCCTGACAAGCATTAACGCGCACGTCCCGCGAAATTTTTCAAACAATCGCTCTATCATATCTGAATTTTCTTTATTTTCGTAGGAACGCGGATAACGTTCGCGCAACGCGCACGTTGCGCAACTGTTCGTTACCCGTTTCATTATCCGCCTCCGCGTTCATCACGCGCAACAGAACGCCCGGCATTGTAACGATTAATTTGCCGAAATATCGCAGATAAAAATCCGACGAAAATATTGCGATACTGTCCCCGTACTTGCTACTTTATGGCACCCAATTAAAAGCCCCAATGACGTCTCATTGATTCCCGTAATTCAAGTGCGGACGATCATCTGATTAGTGCATTAAATTCTCCCTAATTTTCCTTCGTCTTGTAAACAAAAATGGAGAATTTGGGAAGGCAAGATACGATTATTCGAGCCTTGTACCTCGTTTTTATAATTATATAAATATTATTATTGTTCTAAAAACGAGCCATGAGGCTCGAATAATCGAATCTCCTCCTCCCAAATCGTTCACTTTTGTTCACAAGCTGTTGAAAAATTGGGGAAAATTTACTGTAATGCGTTCATGGCGGAAACCGAGAAAAATGGCTATCAACCTGCATACCGTCCTTTAGAATTAGATTCTGCAACGCTGGAAAATGTTATTGTCAAGACTCACGGATTGCTCGCAGAGGAAATTCACCGGTTTTATTACGAGTAGACCGCGGATCTTAATGCAAAATAAAAATTCTCCGATCGCAGCGAACAGGAGTTAAATAAAAATTTATTTTCATTCTCAATGGTTCCATTCAGTTAATAATAACGAGATCTGTGATCAAAGTTTACGAATGATAGATTATTATTATCAGACAAATTGTGAAAACGAAGAAGTGTTAATTCAGTGCAGAAAGAAATCGTAGTGCAAGTTCGTAGTGCATGCTCGAATATGCAGTCGTATTTAGAATAATCAGATATTGCAGCTTCGGATAATCCAGATTCTACCGTGCGAATAAAATAAAAGCGTAACAATATTTCCGATGAAAATAGAGAATTCTCGGCGACGTTCCTTATTTCGAATATTTAGAGCGATAACTAATTAGCGCTGTCATCGGGGTTCCATCGACGGCCGTGTCGCGGCCACGGAAAAGTATCCATCGACCCGCATTTGCGATGCAGATGCGGGAAACCGGCGGTGAAAACGCGTGAATTTTCTTGAATCTGTGCGGGGCAGACGCCGTTTCCGGTCGCCGATGCAGGGAATCTTGATTTACAATGCAGAGTAGCCAACGTTTTGCGGCTCGCGAATGCCAAAACCGCGCGGGTCTGACCCTTTTCGACATTACCATTTTCCTCTTAAAACATAGGACGCGCAAGCTTTCTCCGCGTCCCTCGATACGGGGTGGTCCGTCAGTCCGCGCTACCCTAATGCATTTGCCGCGACACGGGTCCACGGAATTCGGCGTATCTCAGTCGCACACGGTCAATTTAACAGCGTGTCACGCGTCAATTTATCCACGACAAAATATGGCCCCGACGCGACGCGTCATGTTGCGTCCCCGGGCGGGAGTTGCTAATGTATCCCTTTTCTCGTGGAAGTGGACCACCAAAAAGGTCAGTACGTTGAAGCCAGACAAAGGGGTGCATGGCTAGCAAGCAGCGACCTCTCCGTGGTTCCCGCTATGAGTACCTCGAGGGGCATGGTTAAATAAATGTGCTCAATCGGCCATAAACCTCAGGGGAAACCAATGCTGCCACTGCGAAGGACTGGGGCCTGACTGTGTGTCTACGCTTGAGGGTCGACGACCTCACCTCCCAGAGCCAAGTAGGGTGTTTGTAGGGCCTAGGCCAGGCGATAACAGGTCCGGTGGAGCCAATGGGCAGGGTGGAGCCCATAAGAGAAAAAGGGAGGTAGTGCCCAAATAAAATAAAGGGTCCGGTGGAGCCCAGAAAAGAAAAAGGGAGAAGTGCCCAAATGGGAGGTAGTGCCCATACGTAAACCAAAGGTCCGGTGGAGCCAAAGGGCAGGGTGGAGCCTAGAAAAGAAAAGGGAGTAGTGCCCTAACGGGAGGTAGTGCCCAAATAAAACAAGAAGAAATCGCCAGCCGAAAGTCGTACATCCACAATTGACCAATGCTACTCAAACGGACACGATACGAAAACGAACGGGAAAGGACGAAGGCGGGTAGGAAATTTAAAAACCAATTAATGCCAGACAAAAAATACAAACTTAGGGCCTCGGACACAGGGGCTCCCGTCCCTGGGGTCCCTGTGGCGGAATTAACCGCTAAGGATAGGAGGGACACTGGCAACGACCTAGGCAATACAATAGGACTAGATTCGGGTATACGTTTGGACGGGATCGGTCTTCGCGTCGTCCGCGTCCACCTCGTAAGGTGCGACGCTACGAATATAGGGAATAATAGGAAAAACAACCCCCGCGGCCCCCCAACCCCAACGCGAAACCGCGGCCCCGCGATCGCGAACGTAGCCACGGGAATTAGGATCCTACAGCTGAACATGCGACGTTCAGCTGTAGTAACGGGCGAAATTAGGGAGCTAATAGCGCAAAAGCGACTGGACGTCCTGCTCCTGCAGGAACTAAACGTCAGAAAGCAAGGCGCAGAATATAGGGTAAACGGATTAGGGACCGGAGTGAGGGTGGCGGCGGTGAAAACCCACTCCCCGTGGGCCGCTGTCGCCATCCCCAACCCTCACTTTGAGGTCACGTTCATCTCACAGCTCAGTAACCCGCACTGCGCATGTGCGGAGGTGCTGACCCCCGGCTTCTCCTTCTACGCGGTATCCCATTATTTCCAATACCAAGACGAGATGGAGAAGCACCTCAAGCACTTGGAAACGGTACTCCTGGCATTGAGGGGGAAGAGAGTGATAATTTCTGTCGACGCGAACGCGTCATCCTCGAGAGCGAACATCCTCGCTCTGGAGCCCGCACAGCACAGACGAGAGGGGAGCGCAGTTAGAAAGATTAGTTTCCGCGTTTAGATTAACTATAGCTAACGACGCTAGTCAACCACCCACCTTCTGGACGCCAACAGGATCGTCATACATCGACGTTACCTTGGCATCCCCCTCCATGGTCCGCTATATTAAAGAGTGGAGGATAAGAAGCGAATGGGCGACTAGTGATCATAATGCCATCGACATCCGACTGCGGGCACCTAGGGCCGCGACGGGAAATCAGGGAGCAGCGAACTCTCGGTTCGACACTCGTCGAGCTGATTGGGAGCGGTTCTCGGAGGCCCTGTACGACCACTCACGGTCGAGGCTCGAAGTCCTGAGTTTGAGGTCGGTGGAAGATGTAGGTAGGATGGCAGAGACGCTCACAGCCGTCATCACTGACGCCTGCACCGCGTCAATGCCTAGGAAAAGGAAATTTAGAAAGTCCAACCCGTGGTGGACAAAAGAGCTAACAAAGCTCAAAAAGGCCGTGTACAGGCAGAGACGTGCCTCCCAGAAGACGACAGACGGACCCTCCCGCCTCCAAAAACTGCAGGAGTACCGTACTTCGTTGCGGAACTACAGCAGGAAGGTGAAGAGGGCGAAACGGGAAAGCTGGCAAAACTTCGTGACGTCGAACGGGAACACGGAGCCCTGGGGCATCGTATACAAGCTCCAGGCAAATTAACTCCGTGTAGAGAAAGTATTAAGCACACTCCGGCGCAACGATAAAAGCACAACCGGTGCTCTGGAAACCGCCAGCGAGCTTCTGGAAGCCCACGTCCCTGACGACCGACCTGAACTCGACTCGCCGACACAAAGGGTTCTCCGGGAAGAGGCGCGAATTGCCCCGAATACCGCCGACGCCTCGCCCTTTTCCTTGGTGGAGGTGGCCGGAGCAATTCGTTCCTTCGGAAATAGAAAGGCGCCAGGACCGGACCTCATTGAGGTACAGGTCCTGAAGGCCTCCGCGAAAACAATCCTCGGGGAACTCACGCGACTATTCAATGGGTGCCTTCAATGGGGCGTCTTCCCCTCCGCCTGGAAGGTGGGCTCTCTGAGAATCCTCCTGAAAGGCGAAGGAAAGGACGAGAAGGACCCAAAGTCCTACCGACCGATATGCCTCCTCTCCGTGATCGGGAAAACATTTGAGAAGCTCCTTAAGAGCAGATTAGAGCAGACGGCGATGGCGACGGGACGCATCTCCAGCAGGCAGTACGGGTTTGCGCGCGGAAAGTCGACTGAAGATGCAATTGTCGAGTTGCGCCGCATGGTTGTGAGATCGAACATCGGCATGTGATCGCACTACTCTTCGACATTTCCGGAGCCTTCGACAACGTCTGGTGGCCCCTAGTGTTAGGTAGTCTTAGGAATCGAGACTGTCCGCACAACGTCTTCGAGGTAATCTCCAATTACTTCGAGGACCGCAAGGTCAGTCTCACAGTAGGAGCAGAAAGGATCTCCAAGCGCGCGACAAGAGGATGCCCGCAAGGTTCCGTCCTCGGCCCCGCGTGCTGGAACCTTATGTTCGACGGTCTCCTGAGGTTACTCGAAACCTCAGTTGAGAATAGGTTTGTAGCATACGCGGACGACCTCATCGTCCTCGTGGGGGGAAATAGCCGCAGAGACCTAGTGATCGAGGGTCAACGCGTTGTCGACCAGATCCTAGGTTGGTGCAGGACAGCTAAATTAGAGATATCCGATTCGAAATCGGAAGCGATCGTACTCCGGAATGGGTACGTAGATAGGGAAAAAATAGGCCGACGGGGAGGATCGCGTCCCGATAGAAAAAGGAAAGCAGTCCGCGTATCGAAAGTAGATTTTCAGAAGAGACCGCCGGTCATTCGGATCGGAGCGAGGTCAATTAAATTCAAGAACACAGTTAGATACCTAGGCGTCCACTTAGATAGGGACATGGGTGTCCGATCCCATTGTCAATATATCAGCGACAAAGTCGGGTCGCTCTTCGCGAAACTTGGCAGGTTGGCGAGACGAGGATGGGGGCTCGGTTCCAGAGCACTCTCGGCTTTGTACCGCGGGGTCTTCATCCCGGTAGCGACTTACGCCGCTGCCGGATGGCCCGGAGGGTGCAAGGCAGGGGAGCTGGGAATACTCGGAGCCGCTCAGCGCCGTGCTCTCATTTCGGTAACTGGTACATATCGCCAGTCATCGTGGGATAGCATGTGCGTGGTGGCCGGTACCCCCCCGACCCCATCGGACTTGAGCTACAACAGGCCAAAGCCCTTTACCAGGTTAGGAGAAATATGGGCGCCAGGATCGGTAACATCGTGGTCCCAGCGGGAACCAACGATGCGAAAATTAGGATCGTGGCTGAGGTGAAAAGGGTGTGGCAATCCATGTGGGACTCCTCCCACAAAGGCCGCACAACTTTCACCTTCTTCAGCAGCATCGTGAGAAGGATGGCGGCCGGGTGGATGATACCGAACCACTACACCACACAAGTCCTCACTAGACATGGGAACTTCCGTTCGCGCCTCCTCGCGTACGGGATTGCCGACAGTGAGGCGTGTGCGTGTGGTCACGGGTCGGACACGGTAGACCACTTCCTTCTCAAGTGCAAAGACTTCGACCCGCAGAGAGAGGCTCTGCGGGACATCACCCTGAGCGAAAGCTGGAAATGGTCAGAGGCGGCACAATACTTCGTGTCGTCAGAAAAGGCTTTCCAGCTATTCGCAAACTTCTGCCGGGAGACCCTTTGGCTAAAGGTAGAACAAATCCCTACTCCAACAACCATCCCAATTTCCTGGGTCTTCGTTTAGTGGACGCGAGGCGTCGCGTCACGAGTTCGCCTCCCCGTGGTTCCCCGTGGGCGCCAGCAGATGGATGGAAACTGAAATTCGCTGGCGGCTAAAGAACTCGTCCATTGTAAACGTCTCAATGGCACGTGCGGATTTTTCCTCGGCCGTTTCCCTTGAACGTGGGGCCACTGGAAGTAGATAGAAATTTAGTCGTGTATGCCTGAACGGGCGAGGAAGCATATCCGCGTCACCTTCGTGGTGGCCGGATTCACACTAAACTGTTGCGTCCCCGTAGCGTTTACGACGTTGACCCTTCGACACGGTCAATTCGTGGCACTGACCCGAATATTCGGAGCGACGATTAATTATTTTCATTACGTGCGAAGCCGTTCGTTTGTCACGAGGGTCGTTTGATCTTCGGGGAATCTTCTTCAGAAGGGAGAATTGTGTGAGCTCTTGTTAATATTACGTAAAATCAAATGTACAGTAATGTCTCCATAATTGACGCTGAGATTGTGCACAAAAATGGACAATTTGGGAGGAGGAGATACGATTCTTCGAGCCTTGTAGCTCGGTTTAATAGTTAGTAACAATCGATAACCATAAAAAACGAGTTACAAGGCTCGAAGAATCGTATCTCCTCTTCCAAAATTGTCCATTTTTGTGAACAATCTGAGCGTCAATTAGAGAGATATTACTGTAATTGTGAACTGAGTGTAACTTTTAATATGGTATTATATTTGTATACTTCTATTTTTTATTATTCCTAACATAGAAATTTACAAATAAGCTTTTGTTTAAATACCAATAAAAATATAAAAGTTAATTTGATTCTATAATTATTCACACCACGGTATAATTTTCGTAAAGCCTATGTAAGCTTTTGTAAATATTACGTTCGGTTATGTAAAGATTAGAACTTCGTTAAAAGGTTATGTAATGTTATGTCAAGGTTATAAATTTCAAAGTTATTTTATTACATAATCAGCTGTAATTATAGACTCAGTGCAACGTTTAACGTAATATCATATTTGCATACTTCGTATTTCCTATTACTATTGTTATTATAAAAATATACAAATATACTTATAATTCAAATACCACTAAAAACATAAAAATGAATTTGATTCTATAATTATTCACGCCGCAGTATAATTTTCGCTGACCTAACGTAAATTTTCGTACACATTGCGTAAATCAAATGTAATCGAAATTGATGCCATCGTGAACGATCTAAAATAAATAAATAACAAGATCGTAGAGATTGCAATGGAACGTTCATAAATTCGCGCGGGAAATCGGAATAGAGCTCGCAAAAAAATGTGATGGGACGCGTGTATAACCGGTTTTATCAAATGCAAATCTAGGGTTACAGAGCGCCGATCTGAAACGACGTTAATTGCGCGAGAACTTCATACTGTATCAAACTTAGCCGTGTTTGGTCCTAAAGTTAGACGTATCTAGCCCCGCAGCTTGCGGTAATATTCGCGATACAGATGTACGCGTTCTACGGCTGAATCATAGGGTCGAGTCCGCGCGCCAGCGATCCCGTCGTGATATCAATTCGCCTGCTCGGATTATAAGTTACATGTGTTCCTATTTCAGCATTATCGGTTTCGCTGCGAGCCGAAACGCCTGTCCGACGGAATCTCTTTACCCCGGGAATAACGTTATTATCGCGTTACCTCAGACGTATCCCCCGTTTCCATGGAAATCGACGGAACAGAAAATCCCGGGGCCGTTTAAACGCGATAATTCGTTTGCCGACGGTTTCCGAACGGCTCTTGTTTTAATCAACGGTTCCGGCCTGTGAATGGAAACCCGGAACCGCGCGGGGGCGCCAGACGGAAACAAAAGGAGAGGGTGCCGACGCGTCCGCGGTCTAGCGCGGATAATTATATCTGACCGCTTTTCCTCGAGTGTCGCCCAATTAATTTCCTCGAGTGCCGCCACCGCCGCTGGCTCGATACGTTGTCGCGGGAGAACGCGACACGCGGTCGGTCCATAAACCGGGGACGTGACCCAGGCCTGTGTCGCCGGCATAATCTCGCGGACGCGCTTCCCTCGGCCGCAATAAAATGGAAAACAAACACAAACGCGCCCGACATTTCAGAGCACGGTTAAATTGACCGTCGATTTCGCAGACCAGCATGTTACTTTAAACGTACCGACGATTTTTTCTGGCAGGAGGTAACTCGGGCATGGCCCGACGAAAGTGATCGTCGAAAGAATAAGACACTCGCGGTTTTTTCGCGGGTTCCTGTTTCGCTTGTGCACTATGGTGGGAAAGAAGTCGATCCAGGTCGTGTAAATTTAACTGTACGGATCGCGTGTGAATTTAAATGTACGAAATTCGTGTGAATTTTACTCTGTGCGAAATTTGCGGAAATTCAACTGTGCGAAATTCTTGTAAATTTACCTGCGAGGATTGAACTGTGCGTACTTTGTGTAAAATTAACCGTACAGAATGGGCATAAATTCAACTGTGCGAATTTCGTGCAAATTTAACAGTACGGATTGCACGTAAATTTAACTGCGCGAATTTCGTGTAAATTTAACAGTACGGATTTCACGTAAATTTAATTGCGCGAATTTCGTTTAAATTTAATAGTGCGGATTTCACGTAAATTCAACAGCGCGTATTTCATGTAAATTTAACCGTGCGCCACTGTATCGTATTCTCGACGGGCCGACAGCGAATTTCGACGCGTGGCCCACCGATCGTAAAAACCAAGGAAAGAAAAAAAACACGAAAGAAATAAAGAAAATCGGTGCTGACGAAAGATAAGTAAGATTTAACTTACTCTCGAGCGGACGATTTACGCAGCGCCACTTCCTTTTGTGGTGGGCACCAATACGAACGCGTAAACCGTTCAGCTCGCTGATAAGCCACGGAATGCTGGCAATGGGGGCGGAAAGCTCGGAAACGTGACCGGCTGCATCATCGAGCGTTACACCGGGGTTTGCGCAACTTTCTTCATTTAACTTGACTTCCGACATCCCCACTTCCCCGCCCCTCCACCGACGATTTCGTCGAGAGATGATGTATAATATCGTTGATCTGCTTCATAGTTATAGTGATTGGGAGCTTATCGAATGTAACGATTAGACTGCGGATTTTTGTGCGGAATAAAAATTGTCCGCGTCGATTGCAATAGAAACTAAAGGGACGGTTCTTTCCTTCAGTAATTATTTTAATCGACTGAAAATTATACATCGACATTTTTTAGTTCTTTCGATCTCTCTGTTATTTTAGATTTCAACTATTCGTCATAACTTTTCAGAAGAAGAAAATATTGAAATGTAGAAATTTGTTCAATATTTAAACAATATAGAATATGCATTGATTAGGAAAGAACTAAACATGATGAAAACAGGAAATATCGCGTACCGTATCTACAACTAGGATTACAACTACTTCACTTAATTCTACAACTCGCAACGCTCCTCAATCGACGACTCTCAAACACACTCTGTCCACTCCAAACACGCTCTTTCGACACAACGCCTGCCTTTCCAAAAACGTGACAATCGCATCCGCCGGCTCTCCGTCGCCAAGGGTTTTTCCCATCTGACCCGGCCTTCGCCAACGTTTCTCTTCTATTGCCTACCATAAATACAAAGTCTTAAAACTACGGTCTCCTAAGCCTAACACTCCTCCTCGTCCTAAACGTAACCACTAAATTACGATACTACAGAAATATTGAATATATTTCGAAAATAAATATATTAAATGTTACATATGTGTGTATAATGAAATATTAGAATAGAAATTTTTCAAAATTCGAACGGGTCGCGTGAATTCGTTTGAGATGTCAGAGGGAATATTTCTTGCAAATATTTTGCCTCCTTGCAACCAAAATTAACATTCATCACCAGCGCTTCCGTAGTCTTTTTGCCTAACACTAACATCAAAAATTCCCCGAAACAAAGTAATTTCCCTGACGAAACCAAAAAAGTAAAACGAAAGATCACGATTTGTCCCAACTCCATCACGCTCTAAAAATCGTAGAAAAGTTGGATTCATTCGATCGTACCGCAACGCAAAACCGAAATACATTAGTGTCGCCCATGCGTGACCGACGACGCGGTATCGAGCGCATTATTCAATTACCGGACGCTTTTAAATAAACAGAGAGATCTGTTGGTAACATGCGAGCCGTGAGAATGGGATCGAACCTGACATTTTAATTCGTGCGGTTCCCGGGCAGCGTTTGCGAGAAACGAGGTCGGCACCGTCGTGAAACAGCGATCCTCCGCCGAAGTTTCCGCCGAAGTTCTTACGCACTGACTCCGCATTCCTGGAACACTGCTTACAAATCATTAGTAACAATTATTACTCGATTGCCTGCTCGTAACGAAGGACCTTTCGCCGTAAACCTCGGAATTGGGAATAGCGTGCCGGCGGACATGTCGCGAAGAACAACGAACTAAGACCCGGCGAAGGGAGGGAGATAGGGTGGTTGAACGCACAGAGGCATTAAAAGTCAAAAACTCATCATCGCGGCCAAGTGTCTGCAAAGTCGGCATAAAAGAGCTAATAAGGGACGGCGTTTTAAACACATAAAGTCCAACAGCTGCTTCAGCCGAGCTACTCCGCAGTGATAACAAAAGAAGTTGAAGTATTAAATCCGAAATGTTCCTGGACGCCGTAAATGCCCCGTCCATGTCGCACGCACAACTCTTAAAGTCCTCCCATGGGTAAGGTTAATATCGGCGCTATCGGAGACACGCCTTTTTTCACGGGACAGGAAAACAAAGTAATTGCGAGCAACTTCGCATTCGGTTTTTTTCCTCCGTCATTGATTTCATTTTTAAGCTTTTTACGAGCACGGGCATACCTGCGCAGTTTGTCGCCGGGAATGTGTGGATGGCTCTTCAAGCCGAGTCTGACAACGATGGAAAATCCACCGGCGTAGAATGTCCTGTCGTAAATTGAGTACGTGACTACGTTTGTTGCCGTCAAAACACCGTTCTCAGGATATTTACGAGTCGACGCTATTATGTGTCACAGGAGTGGCGTAAGGCTCCAATATTTTCGTTTTAAATACACTTATACTTATTTTTCATGGGCTGCCCCGTCGGTGTACGGGCGCGGACGTGCCGTACACGTATTTCTTCGTCAATTAACTACTACATGCGCACCACCTTTCTTCCCAACCTTTGTCCAACTATTGCCCTTTCCACGGGCACTGTGTCTGCCGAACGTTTTTTCACTGTCCATTAAAGCTTGACCAAATAATTTGGTGTGGATTTGCAGTGGATACGTAGCATTCGCGTGTTTAACCTTGTTAACGCTTTTTGGAGTTTTGTGACTTCCGTTCATTCACGTGGCGATTTTCGTTAAAACTGACAATCGGTTTAACTTGAATTTAAAACTAGGTATAGAATTTTTTCGGAAATATCGAAAGTCAATTTTGGAATACATTTTTTCTGTTCGATTAGTATATACACGGAATTACAATGATGCGACAATAAATAAAATATATGAAATATATAAAATAATGATAAAGAAAACCAGTACAGGTCGATCAACGTATTGCTCTAATTTCTCTAATTTTCTGCAGTTGTTGTTCCATCAGAAACCGAAAATTCGTGTGCGACGAGGGATGTAATTTTACGTTTGCAACAATCAACTGTAACCCGGGGTGCTCGGAATTTTTATTTCGACAGCCACGAACGCTTGATAACCGAGTTAGTGGTCTTAAAAATGATGTTCACTATTCTGCAGCCCCGAGTCTCCTGACCGTAAAAAATTTACGGACTAATGCAGTTCTCCAGAACGGACCTCATCCTATTCTTTCTTGCGGATGCAGTGCACTTCTCCGCAAGAAGAAATCTAAAAAGCCATTAACACTGAACTGAAATAATGGACAGTCTTATCTTCCATCACCAAGTTCTAAAGGTCCATTCGCCGGCTATATAGCGATTAAAGTATTATTAACAGCTCGCAGTCATGCACGATTTTTTTAAATAACACAGCACCTCGTGCCCCTGAAACTTGTTAACTTTTAAACATTTCTATGTAAAGCCTACTTTTAAACTACTTTTTACTTTAAATTTAATTTTATTCTCTCGATCAGTTTAATTTTTATTTGACGACTGTTATTTATTTATTTTTTAAGTTCGTTCTTTGTTGATATAGCAGATTACTCTGCCAATGTTCCTGGAAAATTATAATAATTTTAATCATTTACTTATTCTGGAACATCGAAATCTCCAAGTTACGCGTTTACGGGAATAAATAAATTAGCGATTATATTATTATTATTATTATTATATACAGGATAAAATAGCTGAATAGTAACATTTAAATGTCTCCATTATTTGTAGATACATCAGCGTACAACAAATTTAGTCACACACTGAATATTGTGATATTAAAAATGTGATATGGAAGGAAAAATGTTGTTTATTGCTTCGCCTCGTGGAAAATATTTCGAATACCACGTTCAGGAAGTAAAAGGCGAAATTTTATCGGGAAGCGTGTGGACCGCTGTACGCGTACGAGAAATTGTGTGAGAAAAGCGAGGCGAAAAACATTTTTCTCTTGCAACCATTTTGCTCGCCCTGTCGAACAGTTTAGTTACTGCGCACGTTTGACTGCGGTTTGCTGAGAAACATGACGCTTGCTCTGCGCACAAGTAGCCATAATTGCTAAGCTTGCCGTCGGGCGTCTCGAGGTGTCAACATTGCACGATGGCGTTCGGTGACTTCTCAAAGGCACGAAACAGCTTTCGTTGTGCACTTAGAAACAGCAAAGATATTTCAATGTTTTTTTTTCCACGCAGCTTCTTCGAACGCGTGTACGAAAATGATCAAAATTTCGGAACGAAAATAAACACGAATATACGACAAATGAAAATATGGTCTTCTTTCAAACTAATAAATGATCACGATAAGAAGAATACAAAGCCGGAGATTTATCGAGGACAATGAAAATAAAACGCGAACGGGTTACTATCGATCCACCAACAATGCCCATTACTTTTTTCGCCGTTGAGAAATTTGAAATGAATTTTTTATCGATGCCGGAATATGCCGCGCGCAAATGAACGAGAAAACTTGGTATAATTCGGATAATATTTGAATAAACGAGCCATCCCGGAAGGTCTCTTGTCATTTCAGTAATCGTCGAGAGAGGCTTCGATCGCTCTCGCTAGACCGACGAGCTCTCGGGTTAAGTACAGCTGCGAACCGTGTCGTTCCGTGCAAATACTTTCGTTGCTCTCCCTGGACAGAATAAATTTGGATCGCAAAGAAAACAGGCGCCATCAAAATACTTGGACATTCAATATTCTCTAACAAAACCCATCGTCGCAGCGTAAGAGTTGAATGAAGAAGGGCCTGCGAAATCACTTTATCAAAGAAGGCGGCGCAGTAATAACCATTTCCTCGTTGAAATTGCAATCTCTCTCTCTGTCTGTCTCTCTCTCTCTCTCTCGTCGGGCGCGACAGAGAAAATGGAAAAATTGTTGGAAAGATTGTGTCCCTTAACAGAAGATGATGATGACACTCGTTACGATCGGCCAGGGGCGAGCGTCGTCGTTACGCAAACGACACTGAATAAATCTGGTGCTTCATGCGTGCTTAGGAATCGTCGCGGCGCGTCGCGGGGACAAGCGTTGGCCTATGCAGAAGCGGCAAATTTGCGTCGAGTGACGTTACCTGCTTGCCTCGTACAGTAACGGACAAACGATTGAGACATCAAGAGAGAAGAAAAAGATCGGTTGAAGCGCAATTCGTCACACGAAATACGAGCAAACATCGAATCATCCAAGAATAATATTTAGTATTTAAATTATATGTATATATTTTGATGTAATATTTTTATAGAATATTTTTATATAAATATTTTGCACAATGTTTACGATTGGAAGTCAGTGGAATTCATTATTTCTTTCGAATCAAATTCACCCTTTTACAAGCGACACTCGCTGTTTTGCAAACGATACTCACCCTCCCACAAATTAAATTCACTTTCGTTAACCTTAGCTTTTGCAAATCAAGTTCTTCTACGTTGTTTTCTAAAACTATTCGAATGAAAATAACATTTACATAGAACAAGGAACATGAAATGCTCGTTTAACAGTAAACGTAGCCGCGTCTGTAATTTTCCTTCCAGTTTCGTAATTTCATCCACATATTCATGTAACAATAACGACAATCCGTGGGAGCGATGGTTGCAACAGAATAATTAACAACATCCGACACAAACTATTTGCCGAAATAATGTTCAATGTTTGAGAGCTTCAACTGATGGACGTGATCCCGCGGCTCCTGTGTCTTCTGGAAGATGACATCATCTAAAACGATAATGATCTCTGAAGAATTTCGCGAAAAATATTTCCAGCTGAAAAATTGTGAATGTTATATAAGTGAGACACATATTTGCAGATTGAGGAAGGAAACAAACCGAAGAAACAAGTATCAGTTGCATGTTTGGAACTGAAATTAAAATCCGTCGTCTTAAAATTAAGACCGCTGCTACTCTATGCAGCAAAGTCTACCGTAGACGAATACTTTGTATGCTAGCATAATCGCCGGCGGGGGAAGATCGAACCAATATAATCTGGAAAGGGATCAGAGGGAATTTGGAGCGAGAACAGGCATTTGCATGTTTCGGACACAGGTCAGCTTGAGCACAAGCGACCCCTGATACATGCTAATTAAGCTTCATGAATTTAAAATTGCGCTCGTTAACCGAGGCGCGTGTCAAACAATTTCATGTCACGATAATGATTATCTTCAGCTCGCTTTATTACTACGGGAGACCCATTTCTCGCGTGACGCCGCGAATTTAGGAAAAACCGGCGGCGGCGGCGGCGGCCGTGGCGTGTTCGAAGGATCGCCCTCCGGAAAAGTTGGTTTGAGCCCGGCCGAACTCCGGGGTCAACTTATGCACGGATATATCCGGCTTTGATCGCGCGGCGACCGTTCCCCTCGATGAAAGGAGTCAAGCCCGCCGCGTCGAAGCAGGCCAGATAAACGTATCACGGCTGACGCCTTTGTTCCTGATTATGGAATTTTTTCGAGCGACGCGCAGCGTCCGTGTTTCCTTCTCGCCCGTTTCAGTTTTATTACCGCGAGACACTATTTTTATTCCGGGATTTATAACGGCCAGCTCAGCCGGCCTCGAAATAATCTCCCGCCAGGCTTTTCAAAAATTCCACTTTTTTCGGACAACATTATCCTTAACGCTGCCCCCTACCCACACCATCCTGCACGCTGCTCCATCACGGTCGCGCGCAGGCTGCGACCAGCTGAAAAAGATGAACCGTACATCGCACTTGCACTTTACTTACAACACCTGCGATTCTTTTTCTCCATCCGGCGCGGCGGAGCGAGCCGCGAAGGGAACTATCCCCGGCTGAATTAGAGCCTTCCGAGCTGCTGTAACGAAATAAACGCCGACGCCCGGTTCAAACTGCGACCAACGTAATTACAGAGCTGCGCGGGAAGGGCTGGCCGCGCAGGTACGAAAATGAAATCGCGCTGGACAGAGAGTGTTTTTCTTTTTTTATCGGAGCGTCGCGTCGCTACGTTCGCGCGTCGCTCTCGCAGCGAGTTAACGAAAACCGCGGTGTCGCCGTGGGACGGCTTGCCAATATTATTGACGCGAATCTTGGAACAACGGGCAAGCAATATCGCGAAATAATAAATAACTTCGTCGCCGTTATCCGCGAAGCTCCGCGAGCGAATATTTGATATAATGCGTGCCCGGAATAACGGTGGGGGAGGGGAAGGAGCACGCCAGCGAGCGCCCGGCTCTTTAATCTATCGCCCACCTATCCTTGCTTCCGTTTGAGGCGTGGATAAAAATGCAGATTCCGAAAGGCCAGAAAAATGCTAACTACATTGATAAATGGCCTGCACAAATGGCCCATAAATCCTTCGAATGATGTACATCGTCTCCGCGGATCACCCGCGCAAACGACCAGTTTAAAACGGTGGGAGGGGAGGCGTGCGGATCCTCATATATTCCTCGGCTTTATTTATACTTGTGGATGTGTAATATCTAGACCACTGCTATTCGTGCAAGATGAACATTTTCCACGTCTATCGCAAAACGGTCCGGTGTAATCTTCTTTCCTTTTTCTTTTTTTTTAATGATTTTGCGACGTTCGCAAAATTCGTGTTTCACGCGAAGTACGTTAGATGCATTTTTTGAACATTATTTCAAATTGCTACACGTAGCTTGATGTTCAGAAAACTTTTCTTTCTTTTTACTTTCGAGCAATATTGATCTCGCTTGAGAATATTTTGCATTGCTTCTTATTTACGAAGTTTTGTTAAAGTTGCATGTTGGTGAGAAGTATATATTTTTATAATAATACGATAAATGCAATAAGTATAACTATGTACGCTAGCGACGCTGGTAGCAAATGCGTTAATAAGTTCTAATTAATGTATCAACATTTTTAGTTTCGTTTCACCTTTTCACTATCTCCGATTCCACCCAATCATTTTTAGTAAAATTTTTCGAGTTGATTTTCGGTACTTGTTGGATTAATTAACTCCATTGGTCAAAGATTTTACACGACGATCGCGTTTCGCGCGTGAACGAAAAATGTAAAACGTACGCGAGATGAAAAATGGTAGCACGCGAATGTTATTATATGTTCGTACAATGATAGTGGATGTAATTAAACTTTTATTTGAGAAAGTGAAATTTCGTGTGCGTCAACCTAACTTGCAACGTCGAGTACGTGCATTATCTCTGATGTTCATTCTGCCGCACTGAATGGAGACGGAATGAAGCATCGGGTGGAATGGGATTCTATTAAATGGTGCTTCCTGTTAAAAAAAAATCCACTTCGACGATTTTCTGCGTTGTTCGAATAAAAGAATTCAACGGTTTGAATGGAATGGAGCTGTCTGGGGCTAATATTTTATTATTCGCATTAACTTATATGCTAATAATTGATATCTATGGAAACAAATACTGAATTCGATAAATTTCTCGGTTGTTATAGTGTGATATATTCAATTTTGAGAATAATATGGGACACGAAAATTGATAGCGAATTGCCATGCAGTGGGAGAGCTCTCGACGAATTTAATATTCAATCGATCCAGATCCCCGTTCGTACGACACATATTTACGGATGATAGTTATTCGCTGCGTAACGAGTCGGTAAATAGTCACACGATATTACCGTGTGCAACGTACACTGTTCAGATTTTTACCCGTAAATCACGACAGCAGCGGAATGAGGAAGATTCCATGGATCACAATAAATCGAAATGATGGAATATAACTTTTCCTCTGATTGAAAGTTCCACTCCCCCCCCCCCTTCCCAAAAAATGAATTTCGAAATCAATCGAGTACATGTGCAAATGACTGATCGTTGCTGTAACCGGTTGCAATACAAACTGCTACCGCGGCCATTTTTCTATACGGTTAACTTTATCTTTTTGGACAATGAAGCTTCGTACGAGGAGAAGTTACTTTGTCATTTTGACTTATTGCGAGCCATGGGATGTCCATCACTGACGGATAGAATTTACTACCTAACCTCTATTCTTATCTTTCTTTTGCACGATTTATGAATTTTCAACGAATAAAATATTCGAATAGAATATTGCAATTAAATAATCTAGTGAAATATTGGAATAAAACATTCGAATAAAATATTGGAATAAAATATTGGAATAAAATGTTCCAATTAAATATTCGAATAAAGTATTCGAATAAAATATACCAATGAATAATTCGAATAAAGTATTGGAATAAAATATTCGAGTAAAGTATTCGAATAAAATGTTCGGACAAAAAGAATTCCTTCGGATAATTATCGAGGATAATTGTCTTGGATAATCGACTATTCGAAACAATAGCCAACTGGAGCTAAAATAAATAATCGTTGGAACAAATAAGAATCTGAAACCAATTAATTCGTTTTAACGCGATCAACCGTACCTAAAATAAAAGACTGCAAATGTTCATCGAGCCTGTGATAGACCTGAATCCTTTAGTATCATTTGTGATATACGTCGAGCCTAACTGCGGTTGCAACATCTATGGTCTCACTGCAGATGATTCAGATCTCGGTGAAAGACAATCATAGTGCACCCGTAGAACATGATACCGGTCCCCTCTGTATAGGATACGAAATACACTGCGACCTCATGGAAAGCTGTAGATTCAGTAGCTATGGAAATCAATAACGGCAATCCCAGCCCTGTGGAACACGATATCAAGGATGTCGTATTCCTGGCACAGATATTGCGTTACGTTGTTTTACTTTCTTTCCCATTGACGATTAACGTTGATTTACGTTGTTCTACATTCTTTTTCTTTGTTTTGCATTGATGATTTACGTTGTTTTACGATGATTTACTTTCGTTGCTTCGTTCAGCGTTGTTGTTTAACACAGTATTACGTTGTTTTACATTATTCTACATTGGTTTTACGTTATTTTATATTGGTTTACATTTATTTGCTTTTTGTTATCTTGCTTTTCGTTGTGTCGCATTAATCATTAACGTTGTTTTACGCTGATTTACTTTGTTTCACGTGGTTTTTAGAAATAGTATTACGTTGATTTACGTTATTACACATTGTTTTTACGTTGTTTTATATTGTTTTAGATTGCGTTACGTTGTGTTACGTTGTTTTACTTTGTTTCGCATTGGTGATTTACGTTGTTTTACGATGATTCACTGTCTTTGCTGTTTTTCGCGCACCAACACTGCGACCGTTGTTCGGTCTACGGGGGTTGTAAGTCCCCGATTCGAATTCGACAATGTAGTTCGCGATACTCTGTGCCCACTTATGGTAACAGAGCTGGTAGTGAAGGGTGTTGACTGTTACACTTTTTTAATAAAAATAACGACTTTAATTTAAAATACTAGTTATAATACACGGAGTGTTTTCAGTCTGTGTTACGGTGTAGAATGATTTGTGTATCAGAAGACTGTTGAGTGATTGTTTGATGACTTCTGTTCATGACTATCTGCCCGCCTCGCGATGTGCAGGCACTTTTATTAAGGAAGCTTCTATGTGAAGCTTCCCCTTCCAGGATGGAGAAGTGCACTGATTGGTTTTTGCCGAACGTTGTGTTTGTCCAATCAGTGCCCTTTTAAATTTTAGCAACACCCCGAGAGCAACAGGTCTCGGAGAGGACGTGAATGATTTATGACACGGTCGAAGGGTTTCCGCCGCCTTCAACGACACAAAGGAAATTCCTCCAGGTCAACTCACGGTAGCCTCGAGTACCGTCTTACGCACTCGGCTCGAGATGACCCTTCGGAAATCCCGTGCCGGAGCAAACGTGCGGCGCAGATGTGCTGTGGAGTGTCTAATTATCTTGTTTTATGGGTTGAAAAATGCGGATGGTTGTACTGGCATAAAACATTCTATGACAACGGAACATTTGCATTGTTCCGCGTTGTTGTTCAAAACAGTAATACGTTGTTTTACGTTGTTATACATTGTTTTTACGTTGTTTTATATTGTTTTAGATTGCGTTACGTTGTGTTACGTTGTTTTACTTTGTTTCGCATTGGTGATTTACGTTGTTTTACGATGATTCACTGTCTTTGCTGTTTTTCGCGCACCAACACTGCGACCGTTGTTCGGTCTACGGGGGTTGTAAGTCCCCGATTCGAATTCGACAATGTAGTTCGCGATACTCTGTGCCCACTTATGGTAACAGAGCTGGTAGTGAAGGGTGTTGACTGTTACACTTTTTTAATAAAAATAACGACTTTAATTTAAAATACTAGTTATAATACACGGAGTGTTTTCAGTCTGTGTTACGGTGTAGAATGATTTGTGTATCAGAAGACTGTTGAGTGATTGTTTGATGACTTCTGTTCATGACTATCTGCCCGCCTCGCGATGTGCAGGCACTTTTATTAAGGAAGCTTCTATGTGAAGCTTCCCCTTCCAGGATGGAGAAGTGCACTGATTGGTTTTTGCCGAACGTTGTGTTTGTCCAATCAGTGCCCTTTTAAATTTTAGCAACACCCCGAGAGCAACAGGTCTCGGAGAGGACGTGAATGATTTATGACACGGTCGAAGGGTTTCCGCCGCCTTCAACGACACAAAGGAAATTCCTCCAGGTCAACTCACGGTAGCCTCGAGTACCGTCTTACGCACTCGGCTCGAGATGACCCTTCGGAAATCCCGTGCCGGAGCAAACGTGCGGCGCAGATGTGCTGTGGAGTGTCTAATTATCTTGTTTTATGGGTTGAAAAATGCGGATGGTTGTACTGGCATAAAACATTCTATGACAACGGAACATTTGCATTGTTCCGCGTTGTTGTTCAAAACAGTAAAACGTTGTTTTACGTTGTTATACATTGTTTTTACGTTGTTTTCTATTTTTTATACATTGATTTACGTTGTGTTACGTTGTTTTCCTTTGTGTCGCATTGATGATTATCGTTGCTTTACGTTGATGTACTTTGCTTCACGTGGTACTTTAAAATAGTATTACGTTGTTTTACGTTGTTATACATCGTTTTTACGTTGTTTTATATTGTCTCACATTGCTTCACGTTGTGTTACGTTGTTTCACTTTTTTTCTTATTTACGATTTACGTTGTTTTACGATGATTTACGTTCTTTACTTTGTTCCGCGTTGTGGTTTAAAACAGTAATACGTTATTTACGTTGTAATATCTTATTTTTACGTTGTTTTATATTGTTTTACAATGATTTACGTTGTGTGACGTTGTTTTTCTTTGAGTCGTATTGGTGATTTACATTGTTTTACGTTGATGTAATTTGTTTCACGTGGTGTTTTAAATTAGTTTTATGTTGTTTTACGTTGTTATACATCATTTGTACATTGTTTTATATTGTGTTACATTGCTTTACGTTGTGTTACGTTGTTTTGCTTTGTTTCGCATTGATGATTTACGTTGTGTCACGAGGCTTTACGCCCTCTGCATTGTTCCGCGTTGCTGTTTACAACAGTATTACGCTGTTTTATGTTGTTATACATTGTTTTTACGTTGTTTTATATTGTGTTACATTGCTTTGAGTTGTGTTACTTTGATTTACTTTTTTTTGCATTGATCATTTACGTTGTTTTACGATGCTTTACGTCCTTTGCATTGTTCCGCGTTATTGTTTAAAACAGTATTACGCTGTTATACGTTGTTATACATTGTTTTCACGTTGTTTTATGTTTTTTATACATTGATTTACGTTGTGTTACGTTGTTTTTCTTTGTATCACATTGATGATTAACGTTGTTTTACTTTGATGTGCTTCGTTTCACGTAGTTCTTTAACTTAGTATTACGTTGTTTTACGTTGTTATACATTATTTTTGCTATGTTTTATATTGTGTTACATTGCTTTACGCTGTGTTACGTTGTTTTACTTTTATTCGCATTGATGATATACGTTGTTTTACGATGCTCTACGTTCTTTGCTTTGATCTGCGTTGTTGTTTAAAACAGTATTACGCTGTTATACGTTGTTATACATTGTTTTTACGTTGATTGATAATTTTGTACATTGATTTACGTTATGTTACGTTGTTTTTCTTTGAGTCGCATTGATGATTTACGTTATTTTACGTTGATGTACTTTGTTTCACATGGTTTTTTAAAAATACTGTTGCGAATTACTGCACTTCTCTTGCGTCGCGGCATTTTGTTTACAATAGAGTACATAAACTATAATACAACTAAATTCGATTATGTTAGAGATCTTTGAATTAGATGGTGTTGATCGCTCGACGATCCGATCCCGACTCTTCGATTGTCCGTTGATAACACACCTCCGTGGCAACCCCTCTCTTCTATTTTTCTTTAAGGAGTTGCTCACAACAGGGCCGTTTCACATTACAGCGACTTGATTTGGACAAGTCGCCGTAACAATACTATTACGTTGCTTTACGTTGTTATACATTGTTCTTACGATGTTTAGTATTGTTTTACATTGATTGACGTTGTGTTACGTTGTTTTTCTTTGTGTCGCATTGATAATTAACGTTGTTTTACGTTTATGTACTTTGTTTCACGAGGTTCTTTGAAATAGTATTACGTTGTTTTACGTTGTTATACATTGTTTTCATATTGCTTTATATTGTTTTACATTACCTTTATCTTGTGTTACGATGTTTTACTTCGTTTCGCATTTACGATTTACGTTGTTTTACGATGCTTCTCGTGTTTTGCATTGTTCCGCGTTGTTGTTTAAAATAGTATTACGTTGTTTTACGTTGTTATAAATTGTTTTTACGTTGTTTTATATTGTATTATATTGATTTACGTTGTGTTACGTTGCTTTTCTTTGTGTCCTATTGATAATTAACGTTATTTCACGTTGATATAATTTGCTTCACGTGGTTCACTAAAATAGTATTACGTTGTTTTACGTTGTTATACATTGTTTTTAAGTTGTTTTATATTGTTTTACTTTCTTTTACGTTGTGTTACGCTGAAACGACGTGAAAACAATGTATAACAACGTAAAACAACGTAATACTGTTTTAAACAACAACGAGGAACAATGCAAAGTACGTAAAGCATCGTAAAACAACGCAAATCATCAATGCGAAACAAAGTAAAACAAGGTAACACGACGTAAATCAATGTAAAACAATATAAAACAACGTAAAGTCAATGCATAACAATGCAGATCAACATAGTACTGTGATAAACAACAACGTGAGTCAACGTAAAACAACGTAAAGCAAGGTAAAAGAAAGTAAAACAACGTAAAAACAATGTAAAACAACGTAACATAATGAAAAAAAGCATAGAACAACCTGAAAAGCAATGAATAGCAACGTAAAGCAATGTAATACTCTTTTAAAAACAACGCCAAACAAGGCAAACGACGTAAAGCAATATAAAACAACGTAAGTAATGAATGCGAAACAAAGTAAAACAACGTAACGCAACGTTGAGCAATGTAAAACAATATAAAATAACGTAAAAACAATGTATAACAACGTAAAACGCCGTAATACTGTTTTAAGCAACAATGCGGGTCAACGTTAAACAACGTAAAACAACGTAAAAACAAAGTAAAGAAACGTAAATCATGAATGCGATACGAAGTGAAACAACCTAAAACAACGTAAAGCTATGTAAAACAATATAAAACAACGTAAAAACGATGTATAACAGCGTAGAGCAACGTAATACTGTTTTAAACAATAACGTGAGACAACGTAAAACAACGGAAAGCAAGGTAAAAGAACGTAAAACAACGTAAAAACAAAGTAAAATAACGTAAAATAATTTAAACCAGCAATGCGTGACAAAGTAAAGCAACTTGACACAACGTAAGACAACGTAAAACAATATAAAACAACCAAAAAACAAAGCATAACAACGCAGAAGAACATAAAACTATTATAAACAACAACGTGAGACAAGGTGAAATAACGTAAAGCAAGGTAAAACACGTAAAACAACGTAAATCATGAATGCGAAACGAAGTGAAACAACGTAAAGGAGGAGGTTGGTAAGGTGGAGGGAAGTAACAGGCGGAGGTAGAGATAGTGATAGAGGTACATACGTAGCGGTAGAGGTAGAGGTACATGCGTAGAGGTAGCATTTGAGGTAAATGCGTCGAGGTAGAGTTAGAGGTACATGCGTAGAGGTAGAGGTAGAGGTACATGCGTAGAGGTAGAGGTAGAGGTACAGGGGTAGAAGTAGAGGTATATGTACAGACGTAGAGGTGGAAGTAGAGCTAGAGGGAGAATTGCAGGCGTAGATATAGAGGTAGAGGTAGAGGTTCATGCGTAGAGGAAGAGGTAGAGGTTCAAGCGTAGAGGTAAGGGTAGAGGTAGAGGTAGTGGTACAGACGTAAAGGTAGAAGTCGAGTTATAAGCGTAAATGTAGAGGTAGAGGTAGAGGTGGAGGCACATGCGTAGAAGTAGAGGTAGAGGAACATGCCTAGAGGTAGAGGTGGGGGTACAGGTGTAGAGATAGAGGTAGAGCCAGAGGGAGAAGTACAGGCGTAGAGATAGAGATAGAGGTAGAGGTAGAGGTAGAGGTACGGCCGTAGAAAAAGAGGTAGAGGTAGAGGTAGAGGTACATTTGTAGAGGTAGAAGTAGAGGTACAGGCGTAGAGGTCGAAGTAGGGGTACAGGCGTAGAGGTACATACGTAAAGATAGAGTTAGTGGTACACGTAGGGGTAGAGGTAGAGCCAGAGCTAGAGGTAGATGTAGAGGTACAGGCGTAGAAGTTGGGGTAGAGTTATAGGCCTAGAGTTAGTGGTACCGGCGTAGAAGAAGAGGTAGAGGTAGAGCTACAGGCGTAGACGTAGAGGTAGAGGTTGAGGTAGAGGTGGAGGTACAGACGTAGACGTAGAGGTAGAGGTACAGGCGTATAGGTTGGAGTAGAGGTAGAGTTGGAGGTAGAGGTAGAGGTGGAGGTAGAGGTAGAGGTGGATGTAGAGGTACAGTAGTAGAGGTTGAGGTAGGGGTAGTGGTAGAGGTACAGGTACAGGCGTAGATGTAGAGGTAGAGGTGTATATGTAGAGGTAGAGGTACCAGCGCAAGGCTAGCGGTCGATTTATTGGTAGTGGTACATGCGTAGAGATAGAGGTAGAGGTACATGTGTACTGGTAGAGGTCGAAATACAAGCGAAAAGATAGAGGTAGAGGTAGAAGTAGAGGTAGAGGAAGAGGCACATGCGTAGAGGTAGAGGTAGAGGTACATGCGTTAAGGTAAAGGTACATGCGTCAGGGTAGACTTAGAGGTACATGCGTAGAGGTAGAGGTTGTGATATACATGATTTAGCTTCAACTGCATGCGAAACAAACGAGTTAGCTTCAAATCCATGGGAAACGCAGGATTTAGCTTCAAATCAATGCGAAGTAGAAGGCTTAGCATCAAATCCATGCGAAATAAATGAGTTACATTCAAATACTTGTGATATAAATGAAATAGCTTGAAATGCATGCGAAACAAACGAGATAGCTTCAAATGCAAACGAAACACATAATTCATATTCAAATCAATGCGAAGTAGAAGCCTTAACTTCAATTCAAATGCCAATCATACGCTTTAGCTTCAAATACTTGTGATATACATGATTTAGCTTCAACAGCATGCGAAAAAAACGGGTTAGCTTGAAATCCAAGTGAATGATATGATTTAGCTTCAAATCAATTCGTAGCAGAAAGCTGATCTTCGAATCCATGCGAAACAAATGGTTTAGCATCAAATACTTGCGATATACATGATTTAGCTTCAAATCAATGCGAAGTAGAAGGGTTATCTTCGAATCCATGCGAAACAAATGGTTTAGCTTCAAATACTTGTGATATACACGATTTAGCTTCAACAGCATGCGAAACAAACGAGTTAGCTTCAAATCCATGCGAAACATATGATTTAACTTCAAATCAATGCGAAGTAAAAGACTGCTCTTCGAATCCACACGAAACATATGGTTTAACTTCAAATACTTGTAATATACATGATTTAGCTTCAACATCATGCGAAACAAACGTGTTAGCTTCAAATCCATGCGAAACATATGATTTAACTTTACATCAATGCGAAGTAAAAGGCTGCTCTTCGAATCCACACGAAACAGATGGTTTAGCTTCAAGTACTTGTGATATACATGATTTAGCTTCAACAGCATGCGAAACAAACGAGTTAGATTCAAATCCATGCGAAACACATGATTTAGCTTCAAATGAATGCGAAGTAGAAGGGTTATCTTCGAATCCATGCGAAACAAATGGTTTAGCTTCATACACCTGTGATATACATGATTTAGCTTCAACTGCATGCGAAACAAACGTGTTAGCTTCAAATCCATGCGAAATATATGATTTAACTTCAAATCAATGCGAAGTAAAAGGCTGCTCTTCGAATCCACACGAAACATATGGTGTAGCATCAAATACTTGTAATATACATGATTTAGCTTCAACATCATGCGAAACAAACGTGTTAGCTTCAAATCCATGCGAAACATATGATTTAACTTCACATCAATGCGGAGTAACAGGCTGCTCTTCGAAACCACACGAAACAGATGGTTTAGCTTCAAATACTTATGATATACATGATATAGCTTCAACGGCATGCGAAACAAACGAGTTAGATTCAAATCCAAGCGAAACACATGATTTAGCTTCAAATCAATGCGAAGTAAAAGGCTGCTCTTCGAATCCACACGCAACAGATGGTTTAGCTTCAAATACTTGTAATATATATGATTTAGCTTCAACTGCATGCGAAACAAACGTGTTAGCTTCAAATCCATGCGAAACACATGATTTAGCATCAAATCAATGCGAAGTAGAAGGCTTAGCATCAAATCCATGCGAAATAAATGAGTTACATTCAAATACTTGTGATATAAATGAAATAGCTTGAAATGCATGCGAAACAAACGAGATAGCTTCAAATCCAAACGAAACACATAATTCATATTCAAATCAATGCGAAGTAGAAGCCTTAACTTCAAATCAAATGCCAATCATACGCTTTAGCTTCAAATACTTGTGATATACATGATTTAGCTTCAACAGCAAGCGAAACAAACGAGTTAGAATCAAATCCATGCGAAACACATGATTTAGCATCAAATCAACGCGAAGTAGAAGGCTTAGCATCAAATCCATGCGAAATAAATGAGTTACATTCAAATACTTGTGATATAAATGAAATAGCTTGAAATGCATGCGAAACAAACGAGTTAGATTCAAATCCATGCGAAACACATGATTTAGCTTCAAATGAATGCGAAGTAGAAGGGTTATCTTCGAATCCATGCGAAACAAATGGTATAGCTTCAAATACTTGTGATATACATGATTTAGCTTAAACAGCATGCGAAACAAACGAGTTAGCTTCAAATCCATGCGAAACACATGATTTAGCTACAAATCAATGCGAAGTAGAAGGCTTAGCTTCAAATCCATGGGAATCAAATGGTTTAGCTTCAAATACTTGTGATATACATGATTTAGCTTCAACAGCATGCGAAACAAACGAGTTAGATTCAAATCCATGCGAAACACATGATTTAGCTTCAAATGAATGCGAAGTAGAAGGGTTATCTTCGAATCCATGCGAAACAAATGGTTTAGCTTCATACACCTGTGATATACATGATTTAGCTTCAACTGCATGCGAAACAAACGTGTTAGCTTCAAATCCATGCGAAACACATGATTTAGCATCAAATCAATGCGAAGTGGAAGGGTTATCTTCGAATCCATGCGAAACAAACTGTTTAGCTTCATACACCTGTGATATACATGATTTAGCTTCAACTGAATGCGAAACAAACGAGTTAGCTTCAAAACAATGCGAAACACATGATTTAGCTTCAAATCAATGCGAAGTAGAAGGCTGATATTCGAATCCATGCGAAACAAATGGTTTAGCTTCAAATACATGTGATATACATGATTTAGCTTCAACTGCATGCGAAACAACCGAGTTAGATTCAAAACCTTGCGAAACACATGATTTAGCTTCAAATAAATGCGAAGTATTAGGCTGATCTTCGAAACCATGCGAAACAAATGGTTTAGCTTCAAATACTTGTGATATACATGATTTAGCTTCAACAGCATGCGAAACAAACGAGTTAGATTCAAATCCATGCGAAACACATGATTTAGCTTCAAATGAATGCGAAGTAGAAGGGTTATCTTCGAATCCATGCGAAACAAATGGTTTAGCTTCAAATACTTGTGATATAAATGATTTATCTTCAACAGCATGCGAAACAAACTAGTTAGCTTCAAATCCATGCGAAACACATGATTTAGATTCAAATCAATGCGAATTAGAAGGGTTATCTTGGAATCCATGCGAAACGTATGATATAGCTTCAAATACTTGTGATATACATGATTTAGCTTCAACAGCATGCGAAACAAACGAGTTAGCTTCAAATCCATGCGAAACACATGATTTAGCATCAAATCAATGCGAAGTGGAAGGCTTATCTTCGAATCCATGCGAAACGAATAGTTTAGCTTCAAATACTTGTGATATACATGATTCAGCTTCAACTGCTTGCGAAGCAAACGAGTTGGCTTCAAATCCATGCGAAACACATGATTTAGATTAAAATCAATGCGAAGTAGAAGGCTTATCTTCGAATCCATGCGAAACAAATGGTTTAGCTTCAAATACTTGTGATATACATGATTTAGATACAGCTGCATGCGAAAAAAACGAGTTAGCTTCAAAACCAAGCGAAACACATGATTTAGCCTCAAATCAATGCGAAGTAGATGGCTTAGCTTCGAATAAAAGCGAACCAAATGGTTTACCTTCAAATACTTGTGATATGCATGATTTAGCTTCAACTACTAGCGAAAAAAACGAGTTAGCTTCAAATCCAAGCGAAACACATGATTTAGCCTCAAATCAATGCGAATTAGAAGGGTTATCTTCGAATCCATGCGAAACAAATGATATAGCTTCAAATACTTGTGATATACATGATTTAGCTTCAACAGCATCCGAAACAAACGAGTTAACTTCAAATCCTTGCGAAACACATGATTTAGATTAAAATCACCGCGAAGTAGAAGGCTTATCTTCGAATCCATGCGAAACAAATGGTTTAGCTTCAAATACTTGTGATATACATGATTTAGCTTCAACTGCATGCGAAACAAACGAGTTAGCTTCAAATCCATGCGAAACACATGATTTAGATTCAAATCAATGCGAATTAGAAGGGTTATCTTGGAATCCATGCGAAACGTATGATATAGCTTCAAATACTTGTGATATACATGATTTAGCTTCAACAGCATGCGAAACAGACGAGTTAGCATGAAATCCATGCGAAACACATGATTTAGCATCAAATCAATGCGAAGTAGAAGGCTGATATTCGAATCCATGCGAAGCAAATGGTTTAGCTTCAAATACTTGTGATATACATGATTTAGCTTCAACAGCATGCGAAACAAATGAGTTATATTCAAATCCAAGCGAAACACACGATTTATCTTCAAATCTATGCGAATTAGGAGGGTTATCTTGGAATCCATGCGAAACGTATGATATAGCTTCAAATACTTGTGATATACATGATTTAGCTTCAAACAGCATGCGAAACAAAGGAGTTAGCTTCAAAACCAAGAGAAACACGTGATTTAGCATCAAATCAATGCGAAGTAGAAGGCTGATCTTCGAATCCATGCGAAGCAAATGGTTTAGCGTCAAATAATTGTGATATACATGATTTAGCTTCAACAGCATGCGAAACAAATGAGTTATCTTCAAATCCAAGCGAAACACATGATTTATCTTCAAATCAATGCGAAGTAGAAAGCTTAGCTTCAAAACCATGGGAATCAAATGGTTTAACTTCAAATACTTGTGATATACATGATTTAGCTTCAACTGCATGCGAAACAAACGAGTTAGCATAAAATCCATGCGGAACACATGATTTAGCTTCAAATCAATGCGAAGTAGATGGCTGATCTTCGAATCCATGCGAAGCAAATGGTTTGGCTTCAAATAATTGTGATATACATGATTCAGCTTTAACAGCATGCGAAACAAACGAGGTAGCTTCAAATCAAATCCATGCGAACACATAATGTAGCTTCAAATCAATGCGAAGTAGGAGGCTGACCTTCGAATCCATACGAAGCGAATGGTTTAGCTTCAAATACTTGTGATATACATGATTTAGCTTTAACAGCATGCGAAACAAACGAAGTAGCTTCAAATCCATGCGAAACACATGATTTAGATTCAAATCAATGCGAATTAGAAGGGTTATCTTGGAATCCATGCGAAACGTATGATATAGCTTCAAATACTTGTGATATACATGATTTAGCTTCAACAGCATGCGAAACAAACGAGTTAGCTTCAAATCCATGCGAAACACATGATTTAGCATCAAATCAATGCGAAGTCGAAGGCTTATCTTCGAATCCATGCGAAACAAATGGTTTAGCTTCAAATACTTGTGATATACATGATTTAGATACAACTGCATGCGAAAAAAACGAGTTAGCTTCAAAACCAAGCGAAACACATGATTTAGCCTCAAATCAATGCGAAGTAGATGGCTTAGATTTGAATAAAAGCGAACCAAATGGTTTAGCTTCAAATACTTGTGATATGCATGATTTAGCTTCAACTACTAGCGAAGAAAACGAGTTAGCTTCAAATCCAAGCGAAACACATTTTTTAGCCTCAAATCAATGCGAATTAGAAGGGTTATCTTCGAATCCATGTGCCCCCCCGAAACAAATGATATAGCTTCAAATACTTGTGATATACATGATTTAGCTTCAACAGCATCCGAAACAAACGAGTTAGCTTCAAATCCTTGCGAAACACATGATTTAGATTAAAATCACCGCGAAGTAGAAGGCTTATCTTCGAATCCATGTGAAACAAATGGTTTAGCTTCAAATACTTGTGATATACATGATTTAGCTTCAACTGCATGCGAAACAAACGAGTTAGCTTAAAAGCCATGCGGAACACATGATTTAGCTTCAAATCAATGCAAGTAGAAGGCTGATCTTCGAATTCATGCGAAGCAAATGGTTTAGCTTCAAATACTTGTGATATACATGATTTAGCTTCAACAGCATGCGAAACAAATGAGTTATATTCAAATCCAAGCGAAACACATGATTTATCTTCAAATCTATGCGAATTAGGAGGGTTATCTTGGAATCCATGCGAAACGTATGATATAGCTTCAAATACTTGTGATATACATGATTTAGCTTCAACAGCATGCGAAACAAACGAGTTAGCTTCAAATCCATGCGAATCACATGATTTAGCATCAAATCAATGCGAAGTAGAAGGCTGATCTTCGAATCGATGCGAAGCAAATGGTTTAGCTTCAAATACTTGTGATATACATGATTTAGCGTCAACAGCATGCGAAACAAATGAGTTATCTTCAAATCCAAGCGAAACACATGATTATCTTCAAATCAATGCGAAGTAGAAAGCTTAGCTTCAAAACCATGGGAATCAAATGGTTTAGCTTCAAATACTAGCGATATACATGATTTAGCTTCAACTGCATGCGAAACAAACGAGTTAGCTTAAAATCCATGCGGAACACATGATTTAGCTTCAAATCAATGCGAAGTAGAAGGCTGATCTTCGAATTCATGCGAAGCAAATGGTTTAGCTTCAAATACTTGTGATACACTTGAGTTAGCTTCAACAGCATGCGAAACAAACGAGTTAGCTTCAAATCCTTGCGAAACACATGATTTAGCATCAAATCAATGCGAAGTGGAAGGCTTATCTTCGAATCCATGCGAAACGAATAGTTTAGCTTCAAATACTTGTGATATACATGATTCAGCTTCAACTGCATGCGAAAAAAACGAGTTAGCTTCAAAACCAAGCGAGACACATGATTTAGCATCAAATCAATGCGAAGTAGAAGGCTTAGCTTCGAATAAATGCGAAACAAATGGTTTAGCTTCAAATACTTGTGATATACATGATTTAGCTTCAACAGCATGCGAAACAAACGAGTTAGCTTCAAATCCATGCGAAACACATGATTTAGCATCAAATCAATGCGAAGTAGAAGGCTGATCTTCGAATCCATGCGAAGCAAATGGTTTAGCTTCAAATACTTGTGATACACTTGATTTAGCTTCAACAGCTCGCGAATCAAACAAGTTAGCTTCAAATCCATGCGAACACATGATTTAGCTTCAAATCAATGCGAAGTAGGAGGCTGATCTTCGAATCCATGCGAAGCAAATGGTTTAGCTTCAAATACTTTTGATACACTTGAGTTAGCTTCAACAGCATGCGAAACAAACGAGTTAGCTTCAAATCCTTGCGAAACACATGATTTAGCTTCAAATCAATGCGAAGTAGAAGGCTTATCTTCGAATCCATGCGAAACGAATAGTTTAGCTTCAAATACTTGTGATATACATGATTCAGCTTCAACTGCATGCGAAACAAACGAGTTAGCTTCAAAACCAAGCGAAGCACATGATTTAGCCTCAAATCAATGCGAAGTAGAAGGCTTAGCTTCGAATAAATGCGAAACAAATGGTTTAGCTTCAAATACTTGTGATATGCATGATTTAGCTTCAACAGCATGCGAAACAAACGAGTTAGCTTCAAATCCATGCGAAACACATGATTTAGCATCAAATCAATGCTAAGTAGAAGGCTGATCTTCGAATCCATGCGTAACAAATGGTTTAACTTCAAATACTTGTGATATACATGATTTAGCTGCAACACCATGCGAAACAATCGAGTTAGTTTCAAATCCATGCGAAACACATGATTTAGCTTCAAATCAATGCGAATTAGTAGGGTTGTCTTGGAATCCATGCTAAACGTATGATATAGCTTCAAATACTTGTGATATACATGATTTAGCTTCAACAGCATGCGAAAAAAACGAGTTAGCTTCAAAACCTAGCGAAACACATGATTTAGCCTCAAATCAATGCGAAGTAGAAGGCTTAGCTTTCGAATAAATGCGAAACAAATGGTTTAGCTTCAAATACTTGTGATATAAATGATTTAGCTGCAACACCATGCGAAACAATCGAGTTAGCTTCAAATCCATGCGAAACACATGATTTAACTTCAAATCAATGCGAATTAGTAGTGTTGTCTTGGAATCCATGCTAAACGTATGATATAGCTTCAAATACTTGTGATATACATGATTTAGCTTCAACAGAATGCGAAAAAAACGAATTAGCTTCAAAACCTAGCGAAACACATGATTTAGCCTCAAATCAATGCGAAGTAGAAGGCTTAGCTTTCGAATAAATGCGAAACAAATGGTTTAGCTTCAAATACTTGTGATATATATGATTTAGCTTCAACAGCATGCGAAACAAACGAGTTAGCTTCAAATCCATGCGAAACACATGATTTAGCTTCAAATCAATGCTAAGTAGAAGGCTGATCTTCGAATCCATGCGTAACAAATGGTTTAGCTTCAAATACTTGTGATATACATGATTTAGCTTCAACAGCATGCGAAACAATCGAGTTAGCTTCAAATCCATGCGAAACACATGATTTAGCTTCAAATCAATGCGAATTAGAAGGGTTGTCTTGGAATCCATGCGAAACGTATGATATAGCTTCAAATACTTGTGATATACATGATTTAGCTTCAACAGCATGCGAAAAAAACGAGTTAGCTTCAAAACCAAGCGAAACACATGATTTAGCCTCAAATCAATGCGAAGTAGAAGGCTTAGCTTCGAATAAATGCGAAACAAATGGTTTAGCTTCAAATACTTGTGATATTCATGATTTAGCTTCAACAGCATGCGAAACAAACGAGTTAGCTTCAAATCCATGCGAAACACATGATTTATCTTCAAATCAATGCGAAGTAGAAAGCTTAGCTTCAAAACCATGGGAATCAAATGGTTTAGCTTCAAATACTAGCGATATACATGATTTAGCTTCAACTGCATGCGAAACAAACGAGTTAGCTTAAAATCCATGCGGAACACATGATTTAGCTTCAAATCAATGCGAAGTAGAAGGCTGATCTTCGAATTCATGCGAAGCAAATGGTTTAGCTTCAAATACTTGTGATACACTTGAGTTAGCTTCAACAGCATGCGAAACAAACGAGTTAGCTTCAAATCCTTGCGAAACACATGATTTAGCATCAAATCAATGCGAAGTGGAAGGCTTATCTTCGAATCCATGCGAAACGAATAGTTTAGCTTCAAATACTTGTGATATACATGATTCAGCTTCAACTGCATGCGAAAAAAACGAGTTAGCTTCAAAACCAAGCGAAACACATGATTTAGCATCAAATCAATGCGAAGTAGAAGGCTTAGCTTCGAATAAATGCGAAACAAATGGTTTAGCTTCAAATACTTGTGATATACATGATTTAGCTTCAACAGCATGCGAAACAAACGAGTTAGCTTCAAATCCATGCGAAACACATGATTTAGCATCAAATCAATGCGAAGTAGAAGGCTGATCTTCGAATCCATGCGAAGCAAATGGTTTAGCTTCAAATACTTGTGATACACTTGATTTAGCTTCAACAGCTCGCGAATCAAACAAGTTAGCTTCAAATCCATGCGAACACATGATTTAGCTTCAAATCAATGCGAAGTAGGAGGCTGATCTTCGAATCCATGCGAAGCAAATGGTTTAGCTTCAAATACTTTTGATACACTTGAGTTAGCTTCAACAGCATGCGAAACAAACGAGTTAGCTTCAAATCCTTGCGAAACACATGATTTAGCTTCAAATCAATGCGAAGTAGAAGGCTTATCTTCGAATCCATGCGAAACGAATAGTTTAGCTTCAAATACTTGTGATATACATGATTCAGCTTCAACTGCATGCGAAACAAACGAGTTAGCTTCAAAACCAAGCGAAGCACATGATTTAGCCTCAAATCAATGCGAAGTAGAAGGCTTAGCTTCGAATAAATGCGAAACAAATGGTTTAGCTTCAAATACTTGTGATATGCATGATTTAGCTTCAACAGCATGCGAAACAAACGAGTTAGCTTCAAATCCATGCGAAACACATGATTTAGCATCAAATCAATGCTAAGTAGAAGGCTGATCTTCGCGTAACAAATGGTTTAACTTCAAATACTTGTGATATACATGATTTAGCTGCAACACCATGCGAAACAATCGAGTTAGTTTCAAATCCATGCGAAACACATGATTTAGCTTCAAATCAATGCGAATTAGTAGGGTTGTCTTGGAATCCATGCTAAACGTATGATATAGCTTCAAATACTTGTGATATACATGATTTAGCTTCAACAGCATGCGAAAAAACGAGTTAGCTTCAAAACCTAGCGAAACACATGATTTAGCCTCAAATCAATGCGAAGTAGAAGGCTTAGCTTTCGAATAAATGCGAAACAAATGGTTTAGCTTCAAATACTTGTGATATACATGATTTAGCTGCAACACCATGCGAAACAATCGAGTTAGCTTCAAATCCATGCGAAACACATGATTTAACTTCAAATCAATGCGAATTAGTAGTGTTGTCTTGGAATCCATGCTAAACGTATGATATAGCTTCAAATACTTGTGATATACATGATTTAGCTTCAACAGAATGCGAAAAAAACGAATTAGCTTCAAAACCTAGCGAAACACATGATTTAGCCTCAAATCAATGCGAAGTAGAAGGCTTAGCTTTCGAATAAATGCGAAACAAATGGTTTAGCTTCAAATACTTGTGATATATATGATTTAGCTTCAACAGCATGCGAAACAAACGAGTTAGCTTCAAATCCATGCGAAACACATGATTTAGCTTCAATCAATGCTAAGTAGAAGGCTGATCTTCGAATCCATGCGTAACAAATGGTTTAGCTTCAAATACTTGTGATATACATGATTTAGCTTCAACAGCATGCGAAACAATCGAGTTAGCTTCAAATCCATGCGAAACACATGATTTAGCTTCAAATCAATGCGAATTAGAAGGGTTGTCTTGGAATCCATGCGAAACGTATGATATAGCTTCAAATACTTGTGATATACATGATTTAGCTTCAACAGCATGCGAAAAAAACGAGTTAGCTTCAAAACCAAGCGAAACACATGATTTAGCCTCAAATCAATGCGAAGTAGAAGGCTTAGCTTCGAATAAATGCGAAACAAATGGTTTAGCTTCAAATACTTGTGATATTCATGATTTAGCTTCAACAGCATGCGAAACAAACGAGTTAGCTTCAAATCCATGCGAAACACATGATTTATCTTCAAATCAATGCGAAGTAGAAAGCTTAGCTTCAAAACCATGGGAATCAAATGGTTTAGCTTCAAATACTAGCGATATACATGATTTAGCTTCAACTGCATGCGAAACAAACGAGTTAGCTTAAAATCCATGCGGAACACATGATTTAGCTTCAAATCAATGCGAAGTAGAAGGCTGATCTTCGAATTCATGCGAAGCAAATGGTTTAGCTTCAAATACTTGTGATACACTTGAGTTAGCTTCAACAGCATGCGAAACAAACGAGTTAGCTTCAAATCCTTGCGAAACACATGATTTAGCATCAAATCAATGCGAAGTGGAAGGCTTATCTTCGAATCCATGCGAAACGAATAGTTTAGCTTCAAATACTTGTGATATACATGATTCAGCTTCAACTGCATGCGAAAAAAACGAGTTAGCTTCAAAACCAAGCGAAACACATGATTTAGCATCAAATCAATGCGAAGTAGAAGGCTTAGCTTCGAATAAATGCGAAACAAATGGTTTAGCTTCAAATACTTGTGATATACATGATTTAGCTTCAACAGCATGCGAAACAAACGAGTTAGCTTCAAATCCATGCGAAACACATGATTTAGCATCAAATCAATGCGAAGTAGAAGGCTGATCTTCGAATCCATGCGAAGCAAATGGTTTAGCTTCAAATACTTGTGATACACTTGATTTAGCTTCAACAGCTCGCGAATCAAACAAGTTAGCTTCAAATCCATGCGAACACATGATTTAGCTTCAAATCAATGCGAAGTAGGAGGCTGATCTTCGAATCCATGCGAAGCAAATGGTTTAGCTTCAAATACTTTTGATACACTTGAGTTAGCTTCAACAGCATGCGAAACAAACGAGTTAGCTTCAAATCCTTGCGAAACACATGATTTAGCTTCAAATCAATGCGAAGTAGAAGGCTTATCTTCGAATCCATGCGAAACGAATAGTTTAGCTTCAAATACTTGTGATATACATGATTCAGCTTCAACTGCATGCGAAACAAACGAGTTAGCTTCAAAACCAAGCGAAGCACATGATTTAGCCTCAAATCAATGCGAAGTAGAAGGCTTAGCTTCGAATAAATGCGAAACAAATGGTTTAGCTTCAAATACTTGTGATATGCATGATTTAGCTTCAACAGCATGCGAAACAAACGAGTTAGCTTCAAATCCATGCGAAACACATGATTTAGCATCAAATCAATGCTAAGTAGAAGGCTGATCTTCGAATCCATGCGTAACAAATGGTTTAGCTTCAAATACTTGTGATATACATGATTTAGCTGCAACACCATGCGAAACAATCGAGTTAGCTTCAAATCCATGCGAAACACATGATTTAGCTTCAAATCAATGCGAATTAGTAGGGTTGTCTTGGAATCCATGCTAAACGTATGATATAGCTTCAAATACTTGTGATATACATGATTTAGCTTCAACAGCATGCGAAAAAAACGAGTTAGCTTCAAAACCTAGCGAAACACATGATTTAGCCTCAAATCAATGCGAAGTAGAAGGCTTAGCTTTCGAATAAATGCGAAACAAATGGTTTAGCTTCAAATACTTGTGATATACATGATTTAGCTGCAACACCATGCGAAACAATCGAGTTAGCTTCAAATCCATGCGAAACACATGATTTAGCTTCAAATCAATGCGAATTAGTAGGGTTGTCTTGGAATCCATGCTAAACGTATGATATAGCTTCAAATACTTGTGATATACATGATTTAGCTTCAACAGCATGCGAAAAAAACGAGTTAGCTTCAAAACCTAGCGAAACACATGATTTAGCCTCAAATCAATGCGAAGTAGAAGGCTTAGCTTTCGAATAAATGCGAAACAAATGGTTTAGCTTCAAATACTTGTGATATATATGATTTAGCTTCAACAGCATGCGAAACAAACGAGTTAGCTTCAAATCCATGCGAAACACATGATTTAGCTTCAAATCAATGCTAAGTAGAAGGCTGATCTTCGAATCCATGCGTAACAAATGGTTTAGCTTCAAATACTTGTGATATACATGATTTAGCTTCACCAGCATGCGAAACAATCGAGTTAGCTTCAAATCCATGCGAAACACATGATTTAGCTTCAAATCAATGCGAATTAGAAGGGTTGTCTTGGAATCCATGCGAAACGTATGATATAGCTTCAAATACTTGTGATATACATGATTTAGCTTCAACAGCATGCGAAAAAAACGAGTTAGCTTCAAAACCAAGCGAAACACATGATTTAGCCTCAAATCAATGCGAAGTAGAAGGCTTAGCTTCGAATAAGTGCGAAACAAATGGTTTAGCTTCAAATACTTGTGATATTCATGATTTAGCTTCAACAGCATGCGAAATAAACGAGTTAGATTCAAATCCATGCGAAACACATGAATTAGCTTCAAATCAATGCGAAGTAGAAGGGTTATCTTCGTATCGATGCGAAACAAATGGTTTAGCTGCAAATACTTGTGATATACATGATTTAGCTACAACTGCATGCAAAAAATAGAGTTAGCTTCAAATCCATGCGAAACACATGATTTAGCTTCAAATCAATGCGAAACACATGATTTAGCATCAAATCAATGCGAAGTGGAAGGCTTATCTTCGAATCCATGCGAAACAAATGGTTTAGCTTCAAATACTTGTGATATACATGATTTAGCTACAACTGCATGCGAAAAAAACTAGTTAGCTTATAATCCATGCGAAACACATGATTTAGCTTCAAATCAATGCGAAGTAGAAGGCTTATCTTCGAATCCATGCGAAACAAATGGTTTAGCTTCAAATACTTGTGATATGCATGATTTAGCTTCAACTACTAGCGAAAAAACGAGTTAGATTCAAATCCAAGCGAAACACATGATTTAGCCTCAAATCAATGCGAATTAGAAGGCTTAGCTTCGAATAAATGCGAAACAAATGGTTTAGCTTCAAATACTTGTGATATACATGATTTAGCTTCAAATCAATGCGAATTAGTAGGGTTGTCTTGGAATCCATGCTAAACGTATGATATAGCTTCAAATACTTGTGATATACATGATTTAGCTTCAACAGCATGCGAAAAAAACGAGTTAGCTTCAAAACCTAGCGAAACACATGATTTAGCCTCAAATCAATGCGAAGTAGAAGGCTTAGCTTTCGAATAAATGCGAAACAAATGGTTTAGCTTCAAATACTTGTGATATACATGATTTAGCTGCAACACCATGCGAAACAATCGAGTTAGCTTCAAATCCATGCGAAACACATGATTTAGCTTCAAATCAATGCGAATTAGTAGGGTTGTCTTGGAATCCATGCTAAACGTATGATATAGCTTCAAATACTTGTGATATACATGATTTAGCTTCAACAGCATGCGAAAAAAACGAGTTAGCTTCAAAACCTAGCGAAACACATGATTTAGCCTCAAATCAATGCGAAGTAGAAGGCTTAGCTTTCGAATAAATGCGAAACAAATGGTTTAGCTTCAAATACTTGTGATATATATGATTTAGCTACAACTGCATGCGAAAAAAACTAGTTAGCTTATAATCCATGCGAAACACATGATTTAGCTTCAAATCAATGCGAAGTAGAAGGCTTATCTTCGAATCCATGCGAAACAAATGGTTTAGCTTCAAATACTTGTGATATGCATGATTTAGCTTCAACTACTAGCGAAAAAAACGAGTTAGATTCAAATCCAAGCGAAACACATGATTTAGCCTCAAATCAATGCGAATTAGAAGGGTTATCTTCGAATCCATGCGAAACAAATGATATAGCTTCAAATACTTGTGATATACACGATTTAGCTTCAACTGCATGCGAAACAAACGAGTTAGCTTATAATCCATGCGAAACACATGATTTAGCTTCAAATCAATGCGAAGTAGAAGGCTTATCTTCGAATCCATGCGAAACAAATGATATAGCTTCAAATACTTGTGATATACATGATTCAGTTTCAACTGCATGCGAAACAAACGAGTTAGCTTCAAATCCATGCGAAACACATGATTTATATTAAAATCAATGCGAAGTAGAAGGCTTATCTTCGAATCCATGCGAAACAAATGGTTTAGCTTCAAATACTTGTGATGTGCATGATTTAGCTTCAACTACTAGCGAAAAAAACGAGTTAGCTTCAAATCCAAGCGAAACACATGATTTAGCTTCAAATCAATGCGAAGTAGAAGGCTTATCTTCGAATCCATGCGAAACAAATGGATTAGCTTCTTACACTTGTTATATACATGATTTAGCTTCAACAGCATGCGAAATAAACGAGTTAGATTCAAATCCATGAGAAACACATGATTTAACTTCAAATCAATGCGAAGTAGAAGGCTTATCTTCGTATCCATGCGAAACAAATGGTTTAGCTGCAAATACTTGTGATATACATGATTTAGCTTCAACTGCATGCGAAACTAACGAGTTAGCTTAAAATCCATGCGGAACACATGATTTAGCTTCAAATCAATGTGATGTGGAAGGGTTATCTTCGAATCCATGCGAAACAAATAGTTTAGCATCAAATACTTGTGATATACATGATTCAGCTTCAACTGCATGCGAAACAATCGAGTTAGCTTCAAATCCATGCGAAACACATGATTTAGATTAAAATCAATGCGAAGTAGAAGGTTTATCTTCGAATCCATGCGAAACAAATGGTTCAGCGTCAAATACTTGTGATACACTTGAGTTAGCTTCAACAACATGCGAAACAACGAGTTAGCTTCAAATCCATGCGAAACACATTTATTTCGCTCCAAATGAATGCGATGTGGAAGGCTTAGCTTCAAATCCATGGGAATCAAATGGTTTAGCTTCAAATACTTGTGATATACATGATTTAGCTTCAACTGTTTGCGAAAAAAACGAGTTAGCTTCAAATCCAAGCGGAACATATGATTTAGCCTCAAATCAAAGCGAAGTAGAAGGCTTAGCTTCAAATCCGTGCGAATCAATTGGTTTAGCTTCAAATACTAGTGATATACATGATTTAGCTTCAACAGCATCCAAAATAAACGAGTTAGCTTCAAATCCATGCGAAACACATGATTTAGCATCAAATCAATGCAAGGAGAAGGCTGATCTTAGAATCCATGCGAAGCAAATGGTTTAGCTTCAAATACTTGTGATACACTTGAGTTAGCTTCAACAACATGCGAAACAAACGAGTTAGCTTCAAATCCATGCGAAACACATGATTTAGCTCCAAATCAATGCGAATTAGAAGGGTTATCTTTGATTCCATGCGAAACAGATGATATAGCTTCAAATACTTGTGATATACATGATTTAGTTTCCACAGCATACGAAACAAACGAGTTAGCTTTAAATCCATGCGAAACACATGATTTAGCATCAAATCAATGCAAGGAGAAGGCTGATCTTAGAATCCATGCGGAGCAAATGGTTTAGCTTCAAATACTTGTGATACACTTGAGTTAGCTTCAACAACATGCGAAACAAACGATTTAGCTTCAAATCCATGCGAAACACATGATTTAGCTCCAAGTCAATGCGAATTAGAAGGCTTAGCTTCAAATCCGTGCGAATCAAAAGTTTTAGCTTCATATACTTGTGATATTCATGATTTAGCTTCAACTGCATCCGAAAAAACGAGTTAGATTCAAATCCAAGCGAAAAACATGATTTAGCATGAAGTCAACGCGAAGTTGAAGGCTTACCTTCGAATCCATGCGAAACAAATGGTTTAGCTTCAAATACTTGTGATATACATGATTTAGCTTCAACAGCATGCGATACAAACGAGTCAGCTTCAAATCCAAGCAAAAAACATAATATAGCATCAAGTCAACGCGAAGTTGAAGGCTTAGCTTCAAATCCATACGAAACAAATGGTTTAGCTTCAAACACTTGTTTTATACATGATTTAGCTTCAACCGCATGCGAAACAGATGGTTCAGCTTCAAATACTTGTGATGAACATGATTTAGCTTCAACTGCATGCGAAACAAACGAGTTAGCTTCAAATCCACGCGAAACATATGAATTAGCTTCAAATCAATGCGAAGTAGAAGGCTGATCTCCGAATCCACACGAAACAGATTGTTTAGCTTCAAATACTTGTGATATACATGATTTAGCTTCAACAGCATGCGAAACAAACGTGTTAGCTTCAAAATCCACGCAAAAGACATGACTTACCATCAAATCAATGCAAATTAGGAGGGTGATCTTCGAACCCATGCGAAATAAATGGCTCAGGTTCAAATATTTGTGTTATACATGATTTAGCTTCAACAGTATGCGAAACAAGCGAGTTGGCTTCAAATCCTAGCAATAGACATGATTTAGCTTCATATCAATGCGAAGTAGAAGGCTTATCTCCGAATCCATGCGAAATAAATGGTTTAAATTGAAATACTTGTGATATACATGATTTAGCTTCAAATGCAGGTGAAACAAACGAGTCAGCTTTAAATCCATGCAAAAGACATGATTTACATTCAAATCAATGCGAAGTAGAAGGCTTAGTTTGAAATCCATGCGGATCAAGTTCTTTAGCTTCAAATACTTATGATATACATGATTTAGCTTCAACTGCTTGGGGAGCAAACAGTTAACTTCAAATCCATTCAAAACACATGATTTAGCTTCTAATCCATGCGAAACTCATGATTTACCTTCAAATCAATGCGAAGTAGAAGGCTTAGCTTCAAATCCAGCGAAACGAATCATTTAGCTTCAAATACTTGTGATATACATGATATAGCTTCAAATGCAGGCGAAACAAACGAGTCAGCTTCAAATCCATGAGAAACACATTATTTAGCTTCAATTCAATGCGAAATAGAAGGCTTACCTTCGAATCCACACGAAACAGATGGTTCAGCTTCAATTATATGTGATATACATGATTTAGCATCAAATGCATGCGAAACAAACGAGTTAGCTTCAAATCCAAGCGAAACACATGATTTAGAATCAAATCAATGCGAAGTAGAAAGCTTAGCTTCAAATCCAGCGAAACGAATCATTTAGCTTCAAATACTTGCGAATATCGCTGATATAGCTTCAAATGCAGACGAAACAAACGAGTTAACTTCAAATCCATTCAAAACACATGATTTAGCTTAAAATACAAGCGAAACTCATGATTTAGCTTCAAATCAAAGCGATGTAGAAAGCTGATCTTCGAATCCATGCGAATCAAATGGTTTAGCTTCAAATACTTGTGACATGCGTGATTTTGCTTCAACTGAATGCAAAACCAACGAGTTAGCTTCAAATCCAAGCGAAACACATGATTTAGCTTCAAAAGCATGCGAAACAAACGAGATAGCTTCAAATCCATTCAAAACACATGATTTAGCTTCAAATTCATTCGAAAGACATGGTTTAGCGTACTATTCATGGGAATCAAATGGTACAGATTCAAATACTTGTGATATACATGATATAGCTTCAAATGCAGGCGAAACAAACGAGTCAGCTTCAAATCCATGAGAAACACATTATTTAGCTTCAATTCAATGCGAAGTAGAAGGCTTCCCTTCGAATCCACACGAAACAGATGGTTCTGCTTCAATTATATGTGATATACATGATTTAGCATCAAATGCATGCGAAACAAACGAGTTAGCTTCAAATCCAAGCGAAACACATGATTTAGAATCAAATCAATGCGAAGTAGAAGGCTTAGCTTCAAATCCAGCGAAACGAATCATTTAGCTTCAAATACTTGCGAATATCGCTGATATAGCTTCAAATGCAGGCGAAACAAACGAGTTAACTTCAAATCCATTCAAAACACATGATTTAGCTTCAAATCCATGCGAAACTCGTGATTTAGCTTCAAATCAATGCGATGTAGAAAGCTGATCTTCGAATCCATGCGAATCAAATGGTTTAGCTTCAGATACTTGTGACATGCGTGATTTTGCTTCAACTGTATGCAAAACCAACGAGTTAGCTTCAAATCCAAGCGAAACACATGATTTAGATTCAAATCAATGCGAAGTAGAAGGCTGAGCTTCAAATCCAGTGAAACGAATGATTTAGCTTTAAATACTTGCAGATATCTCTGATATAGCTTCAAATGCAGGTGAAACAAACGAGTTAGCTTCAAATCCATGCGAAACACATGATTTAGCATCGAATCAATGCGAAGTAGAAGGCTTACCTTCGAATCCAGCGAAACGAATGATTTAGCTTCAAATACTTGCGAATATCACTGATATAGCTTCAAATGCAGGTGAAACAAACGAGTTAGCTTTAAATCTATGCAAAAGACATGATTTACCTTCAAATCAATGCGAAGTAGAAGGCTAGTTTGAAATCCATGCGAATAATGTTCTTTATCTTCAAATACTTCTGATATACATGATTTAGCTTCAACTGCATGCGAAACAAACGACTTAGCTTCAAATCCATGCGAATTAATGATTTAGCTTCAAATACTTGCGAATATCACTGATATAGCTTCAAATGCAGGTGAAAAAAACGAGTTAGCTTTAAATCCATGCAAAAGACATGATTTACCTTCAAATCAATGCGAAGTAGAAGGCTAGTTTGAAATCCATGCGAATAATGTTCTTTATCTTCAAATACTTATGATATACATGATTTAGCTTCAACTGCATGCGAAACAAACGACTTAGCTTCAAATCCATGCGAAACACATGATTTATCTTCAAATAAACGCGAATTAGGAGGCTGATCTTCTAATCCATGCGAAACAAATGGCTCAGGCTCAAATACTTGTGTTATACATGATTTACCTTCAACAGTATGCGAAACAATCGAGTTAGCTTCAAGTGATAGCGATAGATATGGTTAGCTTCAAATCAATTGGAAGTAGAAGGCTTAGCTTCAAATCCAAGCGAAACACATGATTTGGATTCAACACAATGCGAAGTAGAAGGCTTAGCTTCGGATCCATGCGAATCAAACTGCTTAGCTTCAAACACTTGTGATATACATGATTTACCTTCAACAGTATGCGAAACAAACGAGTTAGCTTCAAATCCTAGCGATAGACATGATTTAGCTTCAAATCAATGCGAAGTAGAAGGCTTATCTTCGAATCCACACGAAACAGATGGTTTAGCTTCAATTATATGTGATATACATGATTTAGCTTCAAATGCATGCGAAACAAACGAGTTAGCTTCAAATCCATTCAAAACACATGATTTAGCTTCAAATTCATTCGAAAGACATGGTTTAGCGTACTATTCATGGGAATCAAATAGTTCAGATTCAAATACTTGTGATATACATGATATAGCTTCAAATGCAGGCGAAACAAACGAGTTAGCTTCAAATCCATGCGAAACAAATGACTTTGCATGAAATCAATGCGACGTAGAAGGCTTACCTTCGAATCCATGCGAAACAAATGGTTTACTTCAAACACTTGTGATATATATGATTTACATTCAACAGCAAGAGAAACAAACGAGCTAGCTTCAAATCCATGCGAAACACACGATTTAGAATCGAATCAATGCGAAGTAGAAGGCTTATCTTCGAATCCATGCGAAACAAATGGTTTAGCTTCAAATACTTGTGATATACATGATTTAGCTTCAAATGCAGGCGAAACAAACGAGTTAGCTTCAAATCGATGCGAAAAACTTGATATAACTTAAAATCAATACGAAGCCGATGGCTGATCGTCGAATCCATGCGAAACAAATGGTTTTGCTGCTACTACTTGTGATATACATGATTTAGCTTCAACTGCATGCGAAACAAACGAGTTAGCTTCAAATATAAGCGATACACATGATTGAGTTTCAAGTCAATGCGAAGTAGAAGGCTTACCTTCGAATCCATGCGAAACAAATGGTTTAGCTTCAAACACTTGTGATATACATGATTTACATTCAACAGCAAGAGAAACAAACGAGTTAGCTTCAAATCCATTCAAAACACATGATTTAGCTTCAAAATTCATTCGAAAGACATGGTTTAGCGTACTATTCATGGGAATCAAATGTTTCAGATTCAAATACTTGTGATATACATGATATAGCTTCAAATGCAGGCGAAACAAACGAGTCAGCATCAAATCCATGCGAAACACATGATTTAGCTTCAAATGAATGCGAAGTAGAAGGCTGATCTTCGAATCCATGCGAAACGAATGGTTCAGCTTCAAATACTCGTGATATACATGATTTTGCTTCAACTGCATGCAAAACCAACGAATTAGCTTCAAATCCAAGCGAAACACATGATGCAGATTCAAATCAATGCGAAGTAGAAGGCTTAGCTTCAAATCCAGCGAAACGAATGATTTAGCTTCAAATACTTGCGAATATCTCTGATATAGCTTCAAATGCAGGTGAAACAGACGAGTTAGCTTTAAATCCATGCAAAAGACATGATTTACCTTCAAATCAATGCGTATTAGGAGGCTGATCTTCGAATCCATGCGAAACAAATGGCTCAGGCTCAAATACTTGTGTTATACATGATTTAGCTTCAACAGTATGCGAAACAAAAGAGTTAGCTTCAAATCCTAGCGATAGACATGATTTAGCTTCAAATCAATGCGAAGTAGAAGGCTTATCTTCGAATCCATGCGAAACAAATGGTTTAGCTTCAATTATATGTGATATAGATGATTTAGCTTCAAATGCTTGCGAAACAAACGAGTTAGCTTCAAATCCATTCAAAACACATGATTTAGCTTCAAATTCATTCGAAAGACATGGTTTAGCGTACTATTCATGGGAATCAAATGGTTCAGATTCAAATACTTGTGATATACATGATATAGCTTCAAATGCAGGCGAAACAAACGAGTCAGCATCAAATCCAAGCGAAACACATGATTTAGCTTCAAATGAATGCGAAGTAGAAGGCTGATCTTCAAATCCATGCGAAACAAATGGTTCAGCTTCAAATACCTGTGTTATACATGATTTAACTTCTACTGCATGCGAAACAAACGAGTTAGCTTCAAATCCAAGCGAAACACACGATTTAGTTTCAAATCAATGCGAAGAACATGGATTATCTTCGAATCCATGCGAAACGTATTGTTTAGCTTCAAATACTTGCGATATATATGATTTAGCTACAACTGCATGCGGAACAAACGAGCTAGCTTCAAATCCAAGCGAAGAACATGATTTAGCATCAAGTCAATGCGATGTTGATGGCTTAGTTTCAAATCCATGCGGAATGAATTATTTAGCTTCACAAACTTGTGAATATAAGTTATATAGCTTCAAATGCAGGCGAAACAAACGAGTTAGATTCAAACCAATGAGAAACACATGATTTAGCATCTAATCAATGCGAAGTAAAAGGCTGATCTTCGAATCCATGCGAAGCAAATGGTTTAGCTTCAAATACTTGTGATACACTTGATTTAGCTTCAACAGCTTCCAAAATAAACGAGTTAGCTTCAATTCCATGCGAAACACATGATTTAGCTCCAAATCAATGCGAATTAGAAGGGTTATCTTTGATTCCATGCGAAACAAATGATATAGCTTCAAATACTTGTGATATACATGATTAGTTTCCACAGCATGCGAAACAAACGAGTTAGCTTCAAATCCATGTGAAACACAAGATTTAGTATCTAATCAATGCGAAGTAGAAGGCAGATCTTCGAATCCATGCAAAACAAATGGTTTAGCTTCAAATACTTGCGATATACATGATTTAGCTTCAACTTCATGAGAAACAAACGAGTTAGCTTCAAATCCATGCGAAACACATGATTTAGCATCAAATCAATGCGAAGTAGAAGGCTGATCTTTGAATCCTTGCGAAGCAAATGGTTTAGCTTCAAATACTTGTGATACACTTGTGTTAGCTTCAACAGCATGCGAAAAAAACAAGTTAGCTTCAAATCCAAGCGAAACACGTGATTTATCCTGAAATCAATGCGAAGTAGAAGGCTTAGCTTCAAATCCGTGCGAATCAAGTGGTTTAGCTTCAAATACTTGTGATATACATGATTTAGCTTCAACTGCGTGGGAAACAAAAGAGTTAGCTTCAAATCCAGCGAAACACATGATTTATCTTCGAAACAATGCGAAGTAGAAGTCTTAGCTTAAAATCCATGCCAATCAAACGGTTTAGCTTCAAATACTTGTGATATACATGATTTAAGTTCAACTGCATTCGAAACAACCGAGTTAGCTTCAAATACATGCCATACACAGGGTTTAGCTTCAAATCAATACGAAGTAGAAGGCTGATCATCGAGTCGATGCGAAACAAATGGTTTACCCTCAATTATATGTGATATACATGATTTAGCTTCAAATACATGCGAAACAAACGAGTTAGCTTCAAATCCATGTCAAAACACATGATTTAGCTTCAAATTCATTCGAAAGGCATGGTTTAGCGTACTATTCATGGGAATCAAATGGTTTAGCTTCAAATACTTGTGATATACATGATTTAGCTTCAACTGTTTGCGAAAAAAACGAGTTAGCTTCAAATCCAAGCGGAACATATGATTTAGCCTCAAATCAAAGCGAAGTAGAAGGCTGATCTTAGAATCCATGCGAAGCAAATGGTTTAGCTTCAAATACTTGTGATACACTTGAGTTAGCTTCAACAACATGCGAAACAAACGAGTTAGCTTCAAATCCATGCGAAACACATGGTTTAGCTCCAAATCAATGCGAATTAGAAGGGTTACCTTTGATTCCATGCGAAACAAATGATATAGCTTCAAATACTTGTGATATACATGATTTAGTTTCCACAGCATACGAAACAAACGAGTTAGTTTCAAATCCATGCGAAACACATGATTTAGCTTCAAAGCAATGCGAAGTATATGGATTATCTTCGAATCCATGCGAAACAAATTGTTTAACATCAAATACTTGTGATATACATGATTTGGCTTCAACAGCATGCGAAACAAACGAGTGAGCTTCAAATCCATGCGAAACATATGATTTAGCATCAAATCAATGCGAAGTAGAAGGCTGATATTCGAATCCATGCGAAGCAAATGGTTTAGCTTCAAATACTTGTGATACACTTGAGTTAGCTTCAACAACATGCGAAACGAACGAGTTAGCTTCAAATCCATGCGAAACACATGATTTAACTCCAAATCAATGCGAAGTAGGAGGCTTATCTTCGAATCCATGCGAAACAAATGGTTTAACATCAAATACTTGTGATATACATGATTTTGCTTCAAGAGCATGAGAAACATACGAGTTAGCTTCAAATCCATGCGAAACACATGATTTAGCATCAAATCAATGCGAAGTAGAAGGCTGATCTTTGAATCCATGCGAAACAAATGGCTCAGGCTCAAATACTTGTGTTATACATGATTTAGCTTCAACAGTATGCGAAACAAACGAGTTAGCTTCAAATCCTAGCGATAGACATGATTTAGCTTCATATCAATGCGAAGTAGAAGGCTTATCTTCGAATCCATGCGAAACAAATGGTTTAAATTCAAATACTTGTGATATACATGATTTAGCTTCAAATCAATGCGAAGTAGAAGGCTTAGCTTCAAATCCAGCGAAACGAATGATTTAGCTTCAAATACTTGCGAATATCTCTGATATAGCTTCAAATGCAGGTGAAACAGACGAGTTAGCTTTAAATCCATGCAAAAGACATGATTTACCTTCAAATCAATGCGTATTAGGAGGCTGATCTTCGAATCCATGCGAAACAAATGGCTCAGGCTCAAATACTTGTGTTATACATGATTTAGCTTCAACAGTATGCGAAACAAAAGAGTTAGCTTCAAATCCTAGCGATAGACATGATTTAGCTTCAAATCAATGCGAAGTAGAAGGCTTATCTTCGAATCCATGCGAAACAAATGGTTTAGCTTCAATTATATGTGATATAGATGATTTAGCTTCAAATGCTTGCGAAACAAACGAGTTAGCTTCAAATCCATTCAAAACACATGATTTAGCTTCAAATTCATTCGAAAGACATGGTTTAGCGTACTATTCATGGGAATCAAATGGTTCAGATTCAAATACTTGTGATATACATGATATAGCTTCAAATGCAGGCGAAACAAACGAGTCAGCATCAAATCCAAGCGAAACACATGATTTAGCTTCAAATGAATGCGAAGTAGAAGGCTGATCTTCAAATCCATGCGAAACAAATGGTTCAGCTTCAAATACCTGTGTTATACATGATTTAACTTCTACTGCATGCGAAACAAACGAGTTAGCTTCAAATCCAAGCGAAACACACGATTTAGTTTCAAATCAATGCGAAGAACATGGATTATCTTCGAATCCATGCGAAACGTATTGTTTAGCTTCAAATACTTGCGATATATATGATTTAGCTACAACTGCATGCGGAACAAACGAGCTAGCTTCAAATCCAAGCGAAGAACATGATTTAGCATCAAGTCAATGCGATGTTGATGGCTTAGTTTCAAATCCATGCGGAATGAATTATTTAGCTTCACAAACTTGTGAATATAAGTTATATAGCTTCAAATGCAGGCGAAACAAACGAGTTAGATTCAAACCAATGAGAAACACATGATTTAGCATCTAATCAATGCGAAGTAAAAGGCTGATCTTCGAATCCATGCGAAGCAAATGGTTTAGCTTCAAATACTTGTGATACACTTGATTTAGCTTCAACAGCTTCCAAAATAAACGAGTTAGCTTCAATTCCATGCGAAACACATGATTTAGCTCCAAATCAATGCGAATTAGAAGGGTTATCTTTGATTCCATGCGAAACAAATGATATAGCTTCAAATACTTGTGATATACATGATTAGTTTCCACAGCATGCGAAACAAACGAGTTAGCTTCAAATCCATGTGAAACACAAGATTTAGTATCTAATCAATGCGAAGTAGAAGGCAGATCTTCGAATCCATGCAAAACAAATGGTTTAGCTTCAAATACTTGCGATATACATGATTTAGCTTCAACTTCATGAGAAACAAACGAGTTAGCTTCAAATCCATGCGAAACACATGATTTAGCATCAAATCAATGCGAAGTAGAAGGCTGATCTTTGAATCCTTGCGAAGCAAATGGTTTAGCTTCAAATACTTGTGATACACTTGTGTTAGCTTCAACAGCATGCGAAAAAAACAAGTTAGCTTCAAATCCAAGCGAAACACGTGATTTATCCTGAAATCAATGCGAAGTAGAAGGCTTAGCTTCAAATCCGTGCGAATCAAGTGGTTTAGCTTCAAATACTTGTGATATACATGATTTAGCTTCAACTGCGTGGGAAACAAAAGAGTTAGCTTCAAATCCAGCGAAACACATGATTTATCTTCGAAACAATGCGAAGTAGAAGTCTTAGCTTAAAATCCATGCCAATCAAACGGTTTAGCTTCAAATACTTGTGATATACATGATTTAAGTTCAACTGCATTCGAAACAACCGAGTTAGCTTCAAATACATGCCATACACAGGGTTTAGCTTCAAATCAATACGAAGTAGAAGGCTGATCATCGAGTCGATGCGAAACAAATGGTTTACCCTCAATTATATGTGATATACATGATTTAGCTTCAAATACATGCGAAACAAACGAGTTAGCTTCAAATCCATGTCAAAACACATGATTTAGCTTCAAATTCATTCGAAAGGCATGGTTTAGCGTACTATTCATGGGAATCAAATGGTTTAGCTTCAAATACTTGTGATATACATGATTTAGCTTCAACTGTTTGCGAAAAAAACGAGTTAGCTTCAAATCCAAGCGGAACATATGATTTAGCCTCAAATCAAAGCGAAGTAGAAGGCTGATCTTAGAATCCATGCGAAGCAAATGGTTTAGCTTCAAATACTTGTGATACACTTGAGTTAGCTTCAACAACATGCGAAACAAACGAGTTAGCTTCAAATCCATGCGAAACACATGGTTTAGCTCCAAATCAATGCGAATTAGAAGGGTTACCTTTGATTCCATGCGAAACAAATGATATAGCTTCAAATACTTGTGATATACATGATTTAGTTTCCACAGCATACGAAACAAACGAGTTAGTTTCAAATCCATGCGAAACACATGATTTAGCTTCAAAGCAATGCGAAGTATATGGATTATCTTCGAATCCATGCGAAACAAATTGTTTAACATCAAATACTTGTGATATACATGATTTGGCTTCAACAGCATGCGAAACAAACGAGTGAGCTTCAAATCCATGCGAAACATATGATTTAGCATCAAATCAATGCGAAGTAGAAGGCTGATATTCGAATCCATGCGAAGCAAATGGTTTAGCTTCAAATACTTGTGATACACTTGAGTTAGCTTCAACAACATGCGAAACGAACGAGTTAGCTTCAAATCCATGCGAAACACATGATTTAACTCCAAATCAATGCGAAGTAGGAGGCTTATCTTCGAATCCATGCGAAACAAATGGTTTAACATCAAATACTTGTGATATACATGATTTTGCTTCAAGAGCATGAGAAACATACGAGTTAGCTTCAAATCCATGCGAAACACATGATTTAGCATCAAATCAATGCGAAGTAGAAGGCTGATCTTTGAATCCATGCGAAACAAATGGCTCAGGCTCAAATACTTGTGTTATACATGATTTAGCTTCAACAGTATGCGAAACAAACGAGTTAGCTTCAAATCCTAGCGATAGACATGATTTAGCTTCATATCAATGCGAAGTAGAAGGCTTATCTTCGAATCCATGCGAAACAAATGGTTTAAATTCAAATACTTGTGATATACATGATTTAGCTTCAAATCAATGCGAAGTAGAAGGCTGATCTTCAAATCCATGCGAAACAAATGGTTCAGCTTCAAATACCTGTGTTATACATGATTTAGCTTCTACTGCATGCGAAACAAACGAGTTAGCTTCAAATCCAAGCGAAACACACGATTTAGTTTCAAATCAATGCGAAGTAGAAGGCTGATTTTCGAATCCACACGAAACAGATTATTTAGTTTCAAATACTTGTTTTATACATGATTTAGCTTTAACTGCATGCGAAGCAGATGGTTCAGCTTCAAATACTTGTGATGAACATGATTTAGCTTCAACTGCATTCGAATCAATTGGTTTAGCACCAAATACTTGTGATATACATGATTTTGCTTCAAATGCAGGCGAAACGAACGAGTAAGCTTCAAATCCATGCGAAACACATGATTTAGCTTCAAATCAATGCGAAGCAGAAGTCTGATCTTCGAATCCATGCGAAACAAATCGTTTAGCTTCAAATACTTGTCACATATATGATTTAGCTTCAAATGCAGGCGAAACAAACGAGTTAGCTTCAAATCCATGCGAAACACATGATTTAGATTCAATTCAATGCGAAGTAGAAGGCTTCCCTTCGAATCCACACGAAACAGATGGTTCTGCTTCAATTATATGTGATATACATGATTTAGCATCAAATGCATGCGAAACAAACGAGTTAGCTTCAAATCCAAGCGAAACACATGATTTAGAATCAAATCAATGCGAAGTAGAAGGCTTAGCTTCAAATCCATGCGAATCAAATGGTTTAGCTTCAAATACTTGTGACATGCGTGATTTTGCTTCAACTGTATGCAAAACCAACGAGTTAGCTTCAAATCCAAGCGAAACACATGATTTAGATTCAAATCAATGCGAAGTAGAAGGCTGAGCTTCAAATCCAGTGAAACGAATGATTTAGCTTTAAATACTTGCAGATATCTCTGATATAGCTTCAAATGCAGGTGAAACAAACGAGTTAGCTTCAAATCCATGCGAAACACATGATTTAGCATCGAATCAATGCGAAGTAGAAGGCTTACCTTTGAATCCAGCGAAACGAATGATTTAGCTTCAAATACTTGCGAATATCACTGATATAGCTTCAAATGCAGGTGAAACAAACGACTTAGCTTCAAATCCATGCGAAACACATGATTTATCTTCAAATAAACGCGAATTAGGAGGCTGATCTTCTAATCCATGCGAAACAAATGGCTCAGGCTCAAATACTTGTGTTATACATGATTTACCTTCAACAGTATGCGAAACAATCGAGTTAGCTTCAAGTGATAGCGATAGATATGGTTAGCTTCAAATCAATTGGAAGTAGAAGGCTTAGCTTCAAATCCAAGCGAAACACATGATTTGGATTCAACACAATGCGAAGTAGAAGGCTTAGCTTCGGATCCATGCGAATCAAACTGCTTAGCTTCAAACACTTGTGATATACATGATTTACCTTCAACAGTATGCGAAACAAACGAGTTAGCTTCAAATCCTAGCGATAGACATGATTTAGCTTCAAATCAATGCGAAGTAGAAGGCTTATCTTCGAATCCACACGAAACAGATGGTTTAGCTTCAATTATATGTGATATACATGATTTAGCTTCAAATGCATGCGAAACAAACGAGTTAGCTTCAAATCCATTCAAAACACATGATTTAGCTTCAAATTCATTCGAAAGACATGGTTTAGCGTACTATTCATGGGAATCAAATAGTTCAGATTCAAATACTTGTGATATACATGATATAGCTTCAAATGCAGGCGAAACAAACGAGTTAGCTTCAAATCCATGCGAAACAAATGACTTTGCATGAAATCAATGCGACGTAGAAGGCTTACCTTCGAATCCATGCGAAACAAATGGTTTACTTCAAACACTTGTGATATATATGATTTACATTCAACAGCAAGAGAAACAAACGAGCTAGCTTCAAATCCATGCGAAACACACGATTTAGAATCGAATCAATGCGAAGTAGAAGGCTTATCTTCGAATCCATGCGAAACAAATGGTTTAGCTTCAAATACTTGTGATATACATGATTTAGCTTCAAATGCAGGCGAAACAAACGAGTTAGCTTCAAATCGATGCGAAAAACTTGATATAACTTGAAATCAATGCGAAGCCGATGGCTGATCGTCGAATCCATGCGAAACAAATGGTTTTGCTGCTACTACTTGTGATATACATGATTTAGCTTCAACTGCATGCGAAACAAACGAGTTAGCTTCAAATATAAGCGATACACATGATCGAGTTTCAAGTCAATGCGAAGTAGAAGGCTTACCTTCGAATCCATGCGAAACAAATGGTTTAGCTTCAAACACTTGTGATATACATGATGTACATTCAACAGCAAGAGAAACAAACGAGTTAGCTTCAAATCCATTCAAAACACATGATTTAGCTTCAAAATTCATTCGAAAGACATGGTTTAGCGTACTATTCATGGGAATCAAATGTTTCAGATTCAAATACTTGTGATATACATGATATAGCTTCAAATGCAGGCGAAACAAACGAGTCAGCATCAAATCCATGCGAAACACATGATTTAGCTTCAAATGAATGCGAAGTAGAAGGCTGATCTTCGAATCCATGCGAAACGAATGGTTCAGCTTCAAATACTCGTGATATACATGATTTTGCTTCAACTGCATGCAAAACCAACGAATTAGCTTCAAATCCAAGCGAAACACATGATGCAGATTCAAATCAATGCGAAGTAGAAGGCTTAGCTTCAAATCCAGCGAAACGAATGATTTAGCTTCAAATACTTGCGAATATCTCTGATATAGCTTCAAATGCAGGTGAAACAGACGAGTTAGCTTTAAATCCATGCAAAAGACATGATTTACCTTCAAATCAATGCGTATTAGGAGGCTGATCTTCGAATCCATGCGAAACAAATGGCTCAGGCTCAAATACTTGTGTTATACATGATTTAGCTTCAACAGTATGCGAAACAAAAGAGTTAGCTTCAAATCCTAGCGATAGACATGATTTAGCTTCAAATCAATGCGAAGTAGAAGGCTTATCTTCGAATCCATGCGAAACAAATGGTTTAGCTTCAATTATATGTGATATAGATGATTTAGCTTCAAATGCTTGCGAAACAAACGAGTTAGCTTCAAATCCATTCAAAACACATGATTTAGCTTCAAATTCATTCGAAAGACATGGTTTAGCGTACTATTCATGGGAATCAAATGGTTCAGATTCAAATACTTGTGATATACATGATATAGCTTCAAATGCAGGCGAAACAAACGAGTCAGCATCAAATCCAAGCGAAACACACGATTTAGTTTCAAATCAATGCGAAGAACATGGATTATCTTCGAATCCATGCGAAACGTATTGTTTAGCTTCAAATACTTGCGATATATATGATTTAGCTACAACTGCATGCGGAACAAACGAGCTAGCTTCAAATCCAAGCGAAGAACATGATTTAGCATCAAGTCAACGCGATGTTGATGGCTTAGTTTCAAATCCATGCGGAATGAATTATTTAGCTTCACAAACTTGTGAATATAAGTTATATAGCTTCAAATGCAGGCGAAACAAACGAGTTAGATTCAAACCAATGAGAAACACATGATTTAGCATCTAATCAATGCGAAGTAAAAGGCTGATCTTCGAATCCATGCGAAGCAAATGGTTTAGCTTCAAATACTTGTGATACACTTGATTTAGCTTCAACAGCTTCCAAAATAAACGAGTTAGCTTCAATTCCATGCGAAACACATGATTTAGCTCCAAATCAATGCGAATTAGAAGGGTTATCTTTGATTCCATGCGAAACAAATGATATAGCTTCAAATACTTGTGATATACATGATTAGTTTCCACAGCATGCGAAACAAACGAGTTAGCTTCAAATCCATGTGAAACACAAGATTTAGTATCTAATCAATGCGAAGTAGAAGGCAGATCTTCGAATCCATGCAAAACAAATGGTTTAGCTTCAAATACTTGCGATATACATGATTTAGCTTCAACTGCATGAGAAACAAACGAGTTAGCTTCAAATCCATGCGAAACACATGATTTAGCATCAAATCAATGCGAAGTAGAAGGCTGATCTTTGAATCCTTGCGAAGCAAATGGTTTAGCTTCAAATACTTGTGATACACTTGTGTTAGCTTCAACAGCATGCGAAAAAAACAAGTTAGCTTCAAATCCAAGCGAAACACGTGATTTATCCTGAAATCAATGCGAAGTAGAAGGCTTAGCTTCAAATCCGTGCGAATCAAGTGGTTTAGCTTCAAATACTTGTGATATACATGATTTAGCTTCAACTGCGTGGGAAACAAAAGAGTTAGCTTCAAATCCAGCGAAACACATGATTTATCTTCGAAACAATGCGAAGTAGAAGTCTTAGCTTAAAATCCATGCCAATCAAACGGTTTAGCTTCAAATACTTGTGATATACATGATTTAAGTTCAACTGCATTCGAAACAACCGAGTTAGCTTCAAATACATGCCATACACAGGGTTTAGCTTCAAATCAATACGAAGTAGAAGGCTGATCATCGAGTCGATGCGAAACAAATGGTTTACCCTCAATTATATGTGATATACATGATTTAGCTTCAAATACATGCGAAACAAACGAGTTAGCTTCAAATCCATGTCAAAACACATGATTTAGCTTCAAATTCATTCGAAAGGCATGGTTTAGCGTACTATTCATGGGAATCAAATGGTTTAGCTTCAAATACTTGTGATATACATGATTTAGCTTCAACTGTTTGCGAAAAAAACGAGTTAGCTTCAAATCCAAGCGGAACATATGATTTAGCCTCAAATCAAAGCGAAGTAGAAGGCTGATCTTAGAATCCATGCGAAGCAAATGGTTTAGCTTCAAATACTTGTGATACACTTGAGTTAGCTTCAACAACATGCGAAACAAACGAGTTAGCTTCAAATCCATGCGAAACACATGGTTTAGCTCCAAATCAATGCGAATTAGAAGGGTTACCTTTGATTCCATGCGAAACAAATGATATAGCTTCAAATACTTGTGATATACATGATTTAGTTTCCACAGCATACGAAACAAACGAGTTAGTTTCAAATCCATGCGAAACACATGATTTAGCTTCAAAGCAATGCGAAGTATATGGATTATCTTCGAATCCATGCGAAACAAATTGTTTAACATCAAATACTTGTGATATACATGATTTGGCTTCAACAGCATGCGAAACAAACGAGTGAGCTTCAAATCCATGCGAAACATATGATTTAGCATCAAATCAATGCGAAGTAGAAGGCTGATATTCGAATCCATGCGAAGCAAATGGTTTAGCTTCAAATACTTGTGATACACTTGAGTTAGCTTCAACAACATGCGAAACGAACGAGTTAGCTTCAAATCCATGCGAAACACATGATTTAACTCCAAATCAATGCGAAGTAGGAGGCTTATCTTCGAATCCATGCGAAACAAATGGTTTAACATCAAATACTTGTGATATACATGATTTTGCTTCAAGAGCATGAGAAACATACGAGTTAGCTTCAAATCCATGCGAAACACATGATTTAGCATCAAATCAATGCGAAGTAGAAGGCTGATCTTTGAATCCATGCGAAACAAATGGCTCAGGCTCAAATACTTGTGTTATACATGATTTAGCTTCAACAGTATGCGAAACAAACGAGTTAGCTTCAAATCCTAGCGATAGACATGATTTAGCTTCATATCAATGCGAAGTAGAAGGCTTATCTTCGAATCCATGCGAAACAAATGGTTTAAATTCAAATACTTGTGATATACATGATTTAGCTTCAAATCAATGCGAAGTAGAAGGCTGATCTTCAAATCCATGCGAAACAAATGGTTCAGCTTCAAATACCTGTGTTATACATGATTTAGCTTCTACTGCATGCGAAACAAACGAGTTAGCTTCAAATCCAAGCGAAACACACGATTTAGTTTCAAATCAATGCGAAGTAGAAGGCTGATTTTCGAATCCACACGAAACAGATTATTTAGTTTCAAATACTTGTTTTATACATGATTTAGCTTTAACTGCATGCGAAGCAGATGGTTCAGCTTCAAATACTTGTGATGAACATGATTTAGCTTCAACTGCATTCGAATCAATTGGTTTAGCACCAAATACTTGTGATATACATGATTTTGCTTCAAATGCAGGCGAAACGAACGAGTAAGCTTCAAATCCATGCGAAACACATGATTTAGCTTCAAATCAATGCGAAGCAGAAGTCTGATCTTCGAATCCATGCGAAACAAATCGTTTAGCTTCAAATACTTGTCACATATATGATTTAGCTTCAAATGCAGGCGAAACAAACGAGTTAGCTTCAAATCCATGCGAAACACATGATTTAGATTCAATTCAATGCGAAGTAGAAGGCTTCCCTTCGAATCCACACGAAACAGATGGTTCTGCTTCAATTATATGTGATATACATGATTTAGCATCAAATGCATGCGAAACAAACGAGTTAGCTTCAAATCCAAGCGAAACACATGATTTAGAATCAAATCAATGCGAAGTAGAAGGCTTAGCTTCAAATCCATGCGAATCAAATGGTTTAGCTTCAAATACTTGTGACATGCGTGATTTTGCTTCAACTGTATGCAAAACCAACGAGTTAGCTTCAAATCCAAGCGAAACACATGATTTAGATTCAAATCAATGCGAAGTAGAAGGCTGAGCTTCAAATCCAGTGAAACGAATGATTTAGCTTTAAATACTTGCAGATATCTCTGATATAGCTTCAAATGCAGGTGAAACAAACGAGTTAGCTTCAAATCCATGCGAAACACATGATTTAGCATCGAATCAATGCGAAGTAGAAGGCTTACCTTTGAATCCAGCGAAACGAATGATTTAGCTTCAAATACTTGCGAATATCACTGATATAGCTTCAAATGCAGGTGAAACAAACGAGTTAGCTTTAAATCCATGCAAAAGACATGATTTACCTTCAAATCAATGCGAAGTAGAAGGCTAGTTTGAAATCCATGCGAATAATGTTCTTTATCTTCAAATACTTCTGATATACATGATTTAGCTTCAACTGCATGCGAAACAAACGACTTAGCTTCAAATCCATGCGAAACGAATGATTTAGCTTCAAATACTTGCGAATATCACTGATATAGCTTCAAATGCAAGTGAAACAAACGAGTTAGCTTTAAATCCATGCAAAAGACATGATTTACCTTCAAATCAATGCGAAGTAGAAGGCTAGTTTGAAATCCATGCTAATAATGTTCTTTATCTTCAAATACTTATGATATACATGATTTAGCTTCAACTGCATGCGAAACAAACGACTTAGCTTCAAATCCATGCGAAACACATGATTTATCTTCAAATAAACGCGAATTAGGAGGCTGATCTTCTAATCCATGCGAAACAAATGGCTCAGGCTCAAATACTTGTGTTATACATGATTTACCTTCAACAGTATGCGAAACAATCGAGTTAGCTTCAAGTGATAGCGATAGATATGATTTAGCTTCAAATCAATGCGAAGTAGAAGGCTTATCTTCGAATCCATGCGAAACAAATGGTTTAGCTTCAAACACTTGTGATATACATGATTTACATTCAACAGCAAGAGAAACAAACGAGTTAGCTTCAAATCCATTCAAAACACATGATTTAGCTTCAAATTCATTCGAAAGACATGGTTTAGCGTACTATTCATGGGAATCAAATGGTTCAGATTCAAATACTTGTGATATACATGATATAGCTTCAAATGCAGGCGAAACAAACGAGTCAGCATCAAATCCAAGCGAAACACATGATTTAGCTTCAAATGAATGCGAAGTAGAAGGCTGATCTTCAAATCCATGCGGAACAAATGGTTCAGCTTCAAATACCTGTGTTATACATGATTTAACTTCTACTGCATGCGAAACAAACGAGTTAGCTTCAAATCCAAGCGAAACACACGATTTAGTTTCAAATCAATGCGAAGTACATGGATTATCTTCGAATCCATGCGAAACGTATTGTTTAGCTTCAAATACTTGCGATATATATGATTTAGCTACAACTGCATGCGGAACAAACGAGCTAGCTTCAAATCCAAGCGAAGAACATGATTTAGCATCAAGTCAACGCGATGTTGATGGCTTAGTTTCAAATCCATGCGGAATGAATTATTTAGCTTCACAAACTTGTGAATATAAGTTATATAGCTTCAAATGCAGGCGAAACAAACGAGTTAGATTCAAACCAATGAGAAACACATGATTTAGCATCTAATCAATGCGAAGTAAAAGGCTGATCTTCGAATCCATGCGAAGCAAATGGTTTAGCTTCAAATACTTGTGATACACTTGATTTAGCTTCAACAGCTTCCAAAATAAACGAGTTAGCTTCAATTCCATGCGAAAAACATGATTTAGCTCCAAATCAATGCGAAGTAGAAGGGTTATCTTTGATTCCATGCGAAACAAATGATATAGCTTCAAATACTTGTGATATACATGATTAGTTTCCACAGCATGCGAAACAAACGAGTTAGCTTCAAATCCATGTGAAACACAAGATTTAGTATCTAATCAATGCGAAGTAGAAGGCAGATCTTCAAATCCATGCGAAACAAATGGTTCAGCTTCAAATACCTGTGTTATACATGATTTAGCTTCTACTGCATGCGAAACAAACGAGTTAGCTTCAAATCCAAGCGAAACACACGATTTAGTTTCAAATCAATGCGAAGTAGAAGGCTGATTTTCGAATCCACACGAAACAGATTATTTAGTTTCAAATACTTGTGATATACATGATTTAGCTTCAACAGCATGCGAAACAAACGTGTTAGCTTCAAATCCAAGCGAGAAACATAATTTAGCGTCACGTCAACGCGAAGTTGCAGGCTTTGCTTCAAATCCATGCGAAACAAATGGTTTAGGTCCAAACACTTGTTTTATACATGATTTAGCTTCAACTGCATGCGAAGCAGATGGTTCAGCTTCAAATACTTGTGATGAACATGATTTAGCTTCAACTGCATTCGAATCAATTGGTTTAGCACCAAATACTTGTGATATACATGATTTTGCTTCAAATGCAGGCGAAACGAACGAGTAAGCTTCAAATCCATGCGAAACACATGATTTAGCTTCAAATCAATGCGAAGCAGAAGTCTGATCTTCGAATCCATGCGAAACAAATCGTTTAGCTTCAAATACTTGTCACATATATGATTTAGCTTCAAATGCAGGCGAAACAAACGAGTTAGCTTCAAATCCATGCGAAACACATGATTTAGATTCAATTCAATGCGAAGTAGAAGGCTTCCCTTCGAATCCACACGAAACAGGTGGTTCTGCTTCAATTATATGTGATATACATGATTTAGCATCAAATGCATGCGAAACAAACGAGTTAGCTTCAAATCCAAGCGAAACACATGATTTAGAATCAAATCAATGCGAAGTAGAAGGCTTAGCTTCAAATCCATGCGAATCAAATGGTTTAGCTTCAAATACTTGTGACATGCGTGATTTTGCTTCAACTGTATGCAAAACCAACGAGTTAGCTACAAATCCAAGCGAAACACATGATTTAGATTCAAATCAATGCGAAGTAGAAGGCTGAGCTTCAAATCCAGTGAAACGAATGATTTAGCTTTAAATACTTGCAGATATCTCTGATATAGCTTCAAATGCAGGTGAAACAAACGAGTTAGCTTCAAATCCATGCGAAACACATGATTTAGCATCGAATCAATGCGAAGTAGAAGGCTTACCTTCGAATCCAGCGAAACGAATGATTTAGCTTCAAATACTTGCGAATATCACTGATATAGCTTCAAATGCAGGTGAAACAAACGAGTTAGCTTTAAATCCATGCAAAAGACATGATTTACCTTCAAATCAATGCGAAGTAGAAGGCTAGTTTGAAATCCATGCGAATAATGTTCTTTATCTTCAAATACTTCTGATATACATGATTTAGCTTCAACTGCATGCGAAACAAACGACTTAGCTTCAAATCCATGCGAAACACATGATTTATCTTCAAATAAACGCGAATTAGGAGGCTGATCTTCTAATCCATGCGAAACAAATGGCTCAGGCTCAAATACTTGTGTTATACATGATTTACCTTCAACAGTATGCGAAACAATCGAGTTAGCTTCAAGTGATAGCGATAGATATGATTTAGCTTCAAATCAATGCGAAGTAGAAGGCTTATCTTCGAATCCATGCGAAACAAATGGTTTAGCTTCAAACACTTGTGATATACATGATTTACATTCAACAGCAAGAGAAACAAACGAGTTAGCTTCAAATCCATTCAAAACACATGATTTAGCTTCAAATTCATTCGAAAGACATGGTTTAGCGTACTATTCATGGGAATCAAATGTTTCAGATTCAAATACTTGTGATATACATGATATAGCTTCAAATGCAGGCGAAACAAACGAGTCAGCATCAAATCCATGCGAAACACATGATTTAGCTTCAAATGAATGCGAAGTAGAAGACTGATCTTCGAATCCATGCGAAACGAATGGTTCAGCTTCAAATATTCGTGATATACATGATTTTGCTTCAACTGCATGCAAAACCAACGAATTAGCTTAAAATCCAAGCGAAACACATGATGCAGATTCAAATCAATGCGAAGTAGAAGGCTTAGCTTCAAATCCAGCGAAACGAATGATTTAGCTTCAAATACTTGCGAATATCTCTGATATAGCTTCAAATGCAGGTGAAACAGACGAGTTAGCTTTAAATCCATGCAAAAGACATGATTTACCTTCAAATCAATGCGTATTAGGAGGCTGATCTTCGAATCCATGCGAAACAAATGGCTCAGGCTCAAATACTTGTGTTATACATGATTTAGCTTCAACAGTATGCGAAACAAAAGAGTTAGCTTCAAATCCTAGCGATAGACATGATTTAGCTTCAAATCAATGCGAAGTAGAAGGCTTATCTTCGAATCCATGCGAAACAAATGGTTTAGCTTCAATTATATGTGATATAGATGATTTAGCTTCAAATGCTTGCGAAACAAACGAGTTAGCTTCAAATCCATTCAAAACACATGATTTAGCTTCAAATTCATTCGAAAGACATGGTTTAGCGTACTATTCATGGGAATCAAATGGTTCAGATTCAAATACTTGTGATATACATGATATAGCTTCAAATGCAGGCGAAACAAACGAGTCAGCATCAAATCCAAGCGAAACACATGATTTAGCTTCAAATGAATGCGAAGTAGAAGGCTGATCTTCAAATCCATGCGAAACAAATGGTTCAGCTTCAAATACCTGTGTTATACATGATTTAACTTCTACTGCATGCGAAACAAACGAGTTAGCTTCAAATCCAAGCGAAACACACGATTTAGTTTCAAATCAATGCGAAGTACATGGATTATCTTCGAATCCATGCGAAACGTATTGTTTACCTTCAAATACTTGCGATATATATGATTTAGCTACAACTGCATGCGGAACAAACGAGCTAGCTTCAAATCCAAGCGAAGAACATGATTTAGCATCAAGTCAACGCGATGTTGATGGCTTAGTTTCAAATCCATGCGGAATGAATTATTTAGCTTCACAAACTTGTGAATATAAGATATATAGCTTCAAATGCAGGCGAAACAAACGAGTTAGATTCAAACCAATGAGAAACACATGATTTAGCATCTAATCAATGCGAAGTAAAAGGCTGATCTTCGAATCCATGCGAAGCAAATGGTTTAGCTTCAAATACTTGTGATACACTTGATTTAGCTTCAACAGCTTCCAAAATAAACGAGTTAGCTTCAATTCCATGCGAAACACATGATTTAGCTCCAAATCAATGCGAAGTAGAAGGGTTATCTTTGATTCCATGCGAAACAAATGATATAGCTTCAAATACTTGTGATATACATGATTAGTTTCCACAGCATGCGAAACAAACGAGTTAACTTCAAATCCATGTGAAACACAAGATTTAGTATCTAATCAATGCGAAGTAGAAGGCAGATCTTCGAATCCATGCAAAACAAATGGTTTAGCTTCAAATACTTGCGATATACATGATTTAGCTTCAACTGCATGAGAAACAAACGAGTTAGCTTCAAATCCATGCGAAACACATGATTTAGCATCAAATCAATGCGAAGTAGAAGGCTGATCTTTGAATCCTTGCGAAGCAAATGGTTTAGCTTCAAATACTTGTGATACACTTGTGTTAGCTTCAACAGCATGCGAAAAAAACAAGTTAGCTTCAAATCCAAGCGAAACACGTGATTTATCCTGAAATCAATGCGAAGTAGAAGGCTTAGCTTCAAATCCGTGCGAATCAAGTGGTTTAGCTTCAAATACTTGTGATACACTTGATTGAGCTACAACAGCATGCGAAACAAACGAGTTAGCTTCAAATACATGCGAAACACATGATTTAACTTGAAATCAATGCGAAGTAGAAGGGTTATCTTCGAATCCATGCGAAACAAATGGTTTAGCTGCAAATACTTGTGATATACAAGATTTAGCTTCAACAGCATGCGAAACAAACGTGTTAGCTTCAAATCCAAGCGAAAAACATAATATAGCATCAAGTCAACGCGAATTTGAAGGCTTAACTTCAAATCCATACGAAACAAATGGTTTAGCTTCAAACACTTGTTTTATACATGATTTAGCTTCAACTGCATACGAAACAGATGGTTCAGCTTCAAATACTTGTGATGAACATGATTTAGCTTCAACTGCATGCGAAACAAACGAGTTAGCTTCAAATACAAGCGAAACACATGATTCAGCTTCAAAACAATGCGAAGTAGAAGGCTTAAGTTCAAATCCATGCGAAACAAATGGTTTAGCTTCACATACAAGCGAAACACATGATTTCGCTTCAAATGAATGCGAAGCAGAAGGCTAAGCTTCAAATCCAAGCGAAACGAATGGTTTAGCTTCAAATACTTGCGAATATATGTGATATAGCTTCAAATGCAGGCGACACAAACGAGATAGCTTCAAATCCATGCGAAACACATGATTTAACTTCCAATAAATGTGAAGTAGAAGGCTTAGCTTCAAATCTATGTGAAACAAGTGGCTCAGGCTCAAATACTTGTGTTATACATGATTTAGCTTCAACAGTATGCGAAACAAACGACTTAGCTTCAAATCCACGCGAAACGAATGATTTAGCTTCAAATACTTGCGAATATCACTGATATAGCTTCAAATGCAGGTGAAACAAACGAGTTAGCTTTAAATCCATGCAAAAGACATGATTTACCTTCAAATCAATGCGAAGTAGAAGGCTAGTTTGAAATCCATGCGAATAATGTTCTTTATCTTCAAATACTTATGATATACATGATTTAGCTTCAACTGCATGCGAAACAAACGACTTAGCTTCAAATCCATGCGAAACACATGATTTATCTTCAAATAAACGCGAATTAGGAGGCTGATCTTCTAATCCATGCGAAACAAATTGCTCAGGCTCAAATACTTGTGTTATACATGATTTACCTTCAACAGTATGCGAAACAATCGAGTTAGCTTCAAGTGATAGCGATAGATATGATTTAGCTTCAAATCAATGCGAAGTAGAAGGCTTATCTTCGAATCCATGCGAAAAAAGTGGTTTAGCTTCAAATACTTGTCATATACATGATTTAGCTTCAACTGCATGCGAAACAAACGAGTTAGCTTTAGATCCAAGCGAAACACATGATTTAGATTCAAATCAATGGGAAGTAGAAATCTTAGCTTCAAATACATGAGAAACATATGGTTAGCTTCAAATCAATTGGAAGTAGAAGGCTTAGCTTCAAATCCAAGCGAAACACATGATTTGGATTCAACACAATGCGAAGTAGAAGGCTTAGCTTCGGATCCATGCGAATCAAACTGCTTAGCTTCAAACACTTGTGATATACATGATTTACCTTCAACAGTATGCGAAACAAACGAGTTAGCTGCAAATCATAGCGATAGACATGATTTAGCTTCAAATCAATGCGAAGTAGAAGGCTTATCTTCGAATCCACACGAAACAGATGGTTTAGCTTCAATTATATGTGATATACATGATTTAGCTTCAAATGCATGCGAAACAAACGAGTTAGCTTCAAATCCATTCAAAACACATGATTTAGCTTCAAATTCATTCGAAAGACATGGTTTAGCGTACTATTCATGGGAATCAAATGGTTCAGATTCAAATACTTGTGACATACTTGATTTAGCTTCAACAGCAAGTGAAACAAACGAGTTAGCTTCAAATCCAAGCGAAACAAATGACTTTGCATGAAATCAATGCGACGTAGAAGGCTTACCTTCGAATACATGCGAAACAAATGGTTTACTTCAAACACTTGTGATATATATGATTTACATTCAACAGCAAGAGAAACAAACGAGCTAGCTTCAAATCCATGCGAAACACACGATTTAGAATCGAATCAATGCGAAGTAGAAGGCTTCTCTTCGAATCCATGCGAAACGAATGGTTTAGCTGCAAATACTTGTGATATACATGATTTAGCTTCAACTGCATGCGAAACAAACGAGTTAACTTCAAGTCCATGCGAAACACATGATTGAGCTTCAAATCCATGCGAAGTGGATGGCTCATCTTCGAATCCATGCGAAACGAATAGTTTAGCTTCAAATACTTGTGATATACATGATTTAGATTCAACTGCATGACAATCAAACGAGTTAGCTTCAAATCCTAGCAAAACACATGATTTCGCTTCAAATCTGTGCGAAGTAGATGGCTTAGCATCAAATCCATGCGAAACGTAAGATATAGCTTCAAATACTCGCCAATATAAGTGGTATAGCTTCAAATGCAGGCGAAACAAACGAGTTACCATCAGAAGCATGTGAAACACATGATTTAGCTTCAAATCAATGCGAAGCAGAAGGCTGATCCTCGATTCCATTCGAAACAAATGGTTTTGCTTCAAATACTTGTGATATACATCATTTAGCTTCAACTGCATGCGAAACAAACGAGTTAGATTCAAATCCATGCGAAACACACGATTTAGCTTCAAATTCATGCGAAGTAGAAGGCTTATCTTCGAAACCATGAGAAACAAATGGTTTAGCTTCAAATACTTGTGTTATACATGATTTAGCTTCAACAGCATGCGAAACGAACGAGTTAGATTCAAATCCATGCGAAACATGATTTAGCTTCAAATCGATGGGAAGTAGAAGGTTTATCTTCGAATCCATGAGAAAGAAATGATTTAGCTTCAAATCCTTGTGATATACATGATTTAGCTTCAACAGCATGCGAAACAAACGAGTTAGCTTCAAATCCATGCGAAACAGATGATTTAGCTTCAAATCAATGCGAAGTAGAAGGCTGATCCTCGAATCCATGCGAATCAAATGTTTTAGCTTCAAATACTTCTGCTATACATGATTTAGCTTCAACTGCATGCGAAATAAACGACTTAGCTTCAAATCCATGCGAAACACATGATTTTGCATTAAATCAATGCGAAGTAGAAGGCTTATCTTCGAATCCATGCGAAACAAATGGTTTAGCTTCAAATACTTGTGATATACATCATTTAGCTTCAACTGCATGCTAAACAAACGAGTTAGCTTCAAATCCAGCGAAAAACATGATTTAAATTCAAATCAACGTGAAGTAGAAGGCTTAGTTTCAAATCTATGAGAAACAAATGGTTTAGCTTCAAATACTTGTGATATACATGATTTAGCTTCAGCAGCATGCGAAATAAACGAGTTAGATTCAAATCCATGCGAAACACATGATTTAGCTTCAAATTCATGCGAAGTAGAAGGCTTATCTTCGAAACCATGAGAAACAAATGGTTTAGCTTCAAATACTTGTGATATACATGATTTAGCTTCAACAGCATGCGAAACGAACGAGTTAGATTCAAATCCATGCGAAACATGATTTAGCTTCAAATCGATGCGAAGTAGAAGGGTTATCTTCGAATCCATGAGAAAGAAATGATTTAGCTTCAAGTCCTTGTGATATACATGATTTAGCTTCAACAGCATGCGAAACAAACGAGTTAGCTTCAAATCCATGCGAAACAGATGATTTAGCTTCAAATCAATGCGAAGTAGAAGGCTGATCCTCGAATCCATGCGAATCAAATGTTTTAGCTTCAAATACTTGTGCTATACATGATTTAGCTTCAACTGCATGCGAAATAAACGAGTTAGCTTCAAAGCCATGCGAAGTAGAAGGGTTATCTTCGAATCCATGAGAAAGAAATGATTTAGCTTCAAGTCCTTGTGATATACATGATTTAGCTTCAACAGGCATGCGAAATAAACGAGTTAGATTCAAATTCATGCGAAACATATGATTTAACTTCAAATCAATGCGAAGTAGAAGGCTTATCTTCGAGTCCATGCGAAACAAATGGTTTAGCTTCAAGTACCTGTGATATACATGATTTAGTTTCAACTGCATGCGAAAAAGACGAGTTAGCTTCAAATCCAGGCGAAACACATGATTTGCCTGAAATCAATGCGAAGTAGAAGGCTTATCTTCGAATCCATGCGGAACACATGATTTATCTTCAAATCAATGCGAAGTAGAAGCATAGCTTCAAATCCATGCGAAACAAATGGTTTAGCTTCAAATACTTGTGATATGCACGATTAAGCTTCAACTGCATGCGAATCAAACGAGTTAGCTTCAAATCCATGCGAAACACATGATTTAGCATCAAATCAATACGAAGTAGAAGGCTTATATTCGAATCCATGCGAAACAACTGGTTCAGCTTCAAATACTTGTGATATACTTGATTTAGCTAGAACAGCATGCGAAATAAACGTGTTAGATTCAAATCCATGCGAAACACATGATTTAGCTACAAATCAATGCGAAGTAGAGACTGATCATTGAATCCATGCGAAACAAATGGTTTAGCTTCTAATACTTATGATATACATGATTTACATTCAACAGCAAGCGAAAAAAACGAGTTAGCTTCAAATACTTGTGATATACAAGATTTAGCTTCAACAGCATGCGAAACAAACGTATTAGCTTCAAATCCAAGCGAAAAACATAATATAGCATCAAGTCAACGCGAAGTTGAAGGCTTAGCTTCAAATCCATACGAAACAAATGGTTTTAGCTTCAAACACTTGTTTTATACATGATTTAGCTTCAACTGCATACGAAACAGATGGTTCAGCTTCAAATACTTGTGATGAACATGATTTAGCTTCAACTGCATGCGAAAAATACGAGTTAGCTTCAAATCCATGCGAAACAAACGAGTTAGCTTCAAATCCATGTGAAACACATGATTTAGCATCAAATCAATGCGAAGTAGAAAGCTGATCTACGAATCAATGCGAAGCAAATGGTTTAGCTTCAAATACTTGTGATACACTTGATTTAGCTTCAACAGCATGCGAAACAAACGAATTAGATTCAAATCCATGCGAAACAAATGATTTAGCATCTAATCAATGCGAAGTAGAAGGCTGATTTTCGAATCCATGCGAAGCAAATGGTTTGGCTTCAAATACTTGTGATACATTTGATTTAGCTTCAACAGCATGCGAAATAAACGAGTTAGATCCAAATCCATGCGAAACACATGATTTAGCTTCAAATCAATGCGAAGTAGAAGGGTTATCTTCGAATCCATGCGAAACAAATGGTTTAGCTGCAAATACTTGTGATATACATGATTTAGCTTCAACTGCATGCGAAACAAACGAGTTAACTTCAAGTCCATGCGAAACACATGATTGAGCTTCAAATCCATGCGAAGTGGATGGCTCATCTTCGAATCCATGCGAAACGAATAGTTTAGCTTCAAATACTTGTGATATACATGATTCAGCTTCAACTGCATGCGAAACAAACGAGTTAGCTTCAAATCCATGCGAAACACATGATTTAGCATCAAATGAATGCGAAGTAGAAGGGTTATCTTCGAATCCATGCGAAACAAATGATATAGCCTCAAATACTTGTGATATACATGATTTAGTTGCAACAGCATGCGAAACAAACGAGTTAGTTTCAAATCCATGCGAAACACATGATTTAGCATCAAATGAATGCGAAGTAGAAGGCTGATCTACGAATCCATGCGAAGCAAATGGTTTAGCTTCAAATACTTGTGATATACATGATTTAGCTTCAACAGAATGCGAAACAAACGAGTTATCTTCAAATCCAAGCGAAACACATGATTTAGCTTCAAATTAGTGCGAAGTAGATGGATTATCTTCGAATGCATGCGACAAATGGTTTAGCTTCAAATACTTGTGATGTACATGATTTAGCTTCAACTGCATGCGAAAAAAACGAGTTAGCTTCAAATCCATGCGAAACACATGATTTAGCTTCAAATTAATGCGAATTAGAAGGGTTATCTTCGAATACATGCGAAACATATGATATAGCTTCAAATACTTGTGATATACATGATTTAGCTTCAACAGCATGCTAAACAAACGAGTTAGATTCAAATCCATGCGAAACACATGATTTAGCTTCAAATCAATGCGAAGTAGAAGGCTTATCTTCGAATCCATGCGAATCAAATGTTTTAGCTTCAAATACTTGTGCTATACATGATTTAGCTTCAACTGCATGCGAAATAAATGAGTTAGCTTCAAAGCCATGCGAAACACATGATTTCGCAATAAATCAATGCGAAGTAGAAGGCTTATCTTCGAATCCATGCGAAACAAATGGTTTAGCTTCAAATACTTGTGATATACATCATTTAGCTTCAACTGCATGCTAAACAAACGAGTTAGCTTCAAATCCAGCGAAAAACATGATTTAAATTCAAATCAACGTGAAGTAGAAGGCTTAGCTTCAAACCCACGCGAAACGAAAGGTTTAGCTTCAAATACTCGCCAATATAAGTGGTATAGCTTCAAATGCAGGCGAAACAAACGAGTTACCATCAGATGCATGTGAAACACATGATTTAGATTCAAATACTTGCGATATAAATGAAATAGCTTCAAATGCAGACCAAACGATTGAGTTATCTTCAAATTCATGCGAAACACATGATTTAGCATCAAATCAGTGCGACGTAGAAGGCTTAGCTTCAAATCAATGCGGATCAAATGGTTTAGAATCAGATACTTGTGATAAACATGTTTTAGCTTCAACTGCATGCGAAACAAACGTAATAGCTTCAAATCCATGCGACACAAATGCTTTAGCTTCATATACTTGCGATATAAGTGATATAGCTTCAAATGCAGGCGACACAAACGAGTGAGCTTCAAATCCTTCCGTAACACATGATTCAGCTTCAAATCAATGCGAAGTAGAAGGCATAGCTTCAAATCCATGCGAAACAAATGGTTTAGCTTCAAGTACTTGCGATATACATGATTTAGCTTCAAAAGCAGGCGGAACGAACGAGTTAGCTTCAAATCCATGCGAAACACATGATTTAGCTTCCAATCAATGCGAACTAGAAGGCTTAGCTTCAAATCCATGCGGAACGAATAATTGAGCTTCAAACACTTACGAATATAAGTGATATAGCTTCGAAAGGAGCCGAAACAAACGAGTTAGATTCAAATCCATGCGAAACACATGGTTTAGCTTAATATTCATGTGAAACAAATGGTTCAGCTTCAAATACTTGTGATATACATGATTTAGCTTCAATTGCATGCGAAACAAACGAGTTAGCTGCAAATCCATCCGAAACGCATGATTTAGATTCAAATCAATGAGAAGTACAAGGCTTAGCTTCTAATCAAGGCGAAACGATTGACTGAGCTTCAAATACTTGCGAATATGTGATATAGCTTCAAATGCAGGCGAAACAAACGAGTTAGCTTCAAATACATGCGAAATACATGATTTAGCTTCAATTTAATGCGAAGTAGAAGGCATATCTTCGAATCCATTCGAAACAAATAGTTCAGCTTCAAATACTTGTGATATACATGATTCAGCTTCAACAGCATGCGAAACAAACGAGTTAGCTTCAAATTCATGGAAACACAGGATTTAGCTTCAAATCAATGCGAAGTAGAAGTCTGATCTTCGAATCCATGCGAAACAAATGGTTCAGCTTCAAATACTTGTGATATACATGATTTAGCTTCAACTCCATGCGAAACAAACGAGTTATCTTCAAATCCATGCGAAACACATGATTTAATTTCAAATTAATGCGTAGTAGAAAACTAATCTTCGAATCAATGCGAAACAAATGGTTCAGCTTCAAATACTTGTGATATACATGATTTAGATTCAACTGCTTGACAATCAAACGAGTTAGCTTCAAATCCTAGCAAAACACATGATTTAGCTTCAAATCAGTGCGAAGTAGATGGCTTAGCATCAAATCCATGCGAAACGTAAGATTTAGCTTCAAATACTCGCCAATATAAGTGGTATAGCTTCAAATGCAGGCGAAACAAACGAGTTACCATCAGATGCATGTGAAACACATGATTTAGCTTCAAATCAATGCGAAGCAGAAGGCTGATCCTCGATTCCATTCGAAACAAATGGTTTTGCTTCAAATACTTGTGATATACATCATTTAGCTTCAACTGCATGCGAAACAAACGAGTTAGCTTCAAATCCAGCGAAAAACATGATTCAACTTCAAAACAATGCGAAGTAGAAGGCTTAGATTCAAATCTATGAGAAACAACTGGTTTAGCTTCAAATACTTGTGATATACATGATTTAGCTTCAACAGCATGCGAAAGAAACGAGTTAGATTCAAATCCATGCGAAACACATGATTTAGCTTCAAATTCATGCGAAGTAGAAGGCTTATCTTCGAAACCATGAGAAACAAATGGTTTAGCTTCAAATACTTGTGTTATACATGATTTAGCTTCAACAGCATGCGAAACGAACGAGTTAGATTCAAATCCATGCGAAACATGATTTAGCTTCAAATCGATGCGAAGTAGAAGGTTTATCTTCGAATCCATGTGAAACAAATGGTTCAGCTTCAAATACTTGTGATATACATGATTTAGCTTCAACTCCATGCGAAACAAACGAGTTATCTTCAAATCCATGCGAAACACATGATTTAGATTCAAATTAATGCGTAGTAGAAAACTAATCTTCGAATCAATGCGAAACAAATGGTTCAGCTTCAAATACTTGTGATATACATGATTTAGATTCAACTGCATGACAATCAAACGAGTTAGCTTCAAATCCTAGCAAAACACATGATTTCGCTTCAAATCTGTGCGAAGTAGATGGCTTAGCATCAAATCCATGCGAAACGTAAGATATAGCTTCAAATACTCGCCAATATAAGTGGTATAGCTTCAAATGCAGGCGAAACAAACGAGTTACCATCAGATGCATGTGAAACACATGATTTAGCTTCAAATCAATGCGAAGCAGAAGGCTGATCCTCGATTCCATTCGAAACAAATGGTTTTGCTTCAAATACTTGTGATATACATCATTTAGCTTCAACTGCATGCGAAACAAACGAGTTAGATTCAAATCCATGCGAAACACACGATTTAGCTTCAAATTCATGCGAAGTAGAAGGCTTATCTTCGAAACCATGAGAAACAAATGGTTTAGCTTCAAATACTTGTGTTATACATGATTTAGCTTCAACAGCATGCGAAACGAACGAGTTAGATTCAAATCCATGCGAAACAGATGATTTAGCTTCAAATCAATGCGAAGTAGAAGGCTGATCCTCGAATCCATGCGAATCAAATGTTTTAGCTTCAAATACTTCTGCTATACATGATTTAGCTTCAACTGCATGCGAAATAAACGACTTAGCTTCAAATCCATGCGAAACACATGATTTTGCATTAAATCAATGCGAAGTAGAAGGCTTATCTTCGAATCCATGCGAAACAAATGGTTTAGCTTCAAATACTTGTGATATACATCATTTAGCTTCAACTGCATGCTAAACAAACGAGTTAGCTTCAAATCCAGCGAAAAACATGATTTAAATTCAAATCAACGTGAAGTAGAAGGCTTAGTTTCAAATCTATGAGAAACAAATGGTTTAGCTTCAAATACTTGTGATATACATGATTTAGCTTCAGCAGCATGCGAAATAAACGAGTTAGATTCAAATCCATGCGAAACACATGATTTAGCTTCAAATTCATGCGAAGTAGAAGGCTTATCTTCGAAACCATGAGAAACAAATGGTTTAGCTTCAAATACTTGTGATATACATGATTTAGCTTCAACAGCATGCGAAACGAACGAGTTAGATTCAAATCCATGCGAAACATGATTTAGCTTCAAATCGATGCGAAGTAGAAGGGTTATCTTCGAATCCATGAGAAAGAAATGATTTAGCTTCAAGTCCTTGTGATATACATGATTTAGCTTCAACAGCATGCGAAACAAACGAGTTAGCTTCAAATCCATGCGAAACAGATGATTTAGCTTCAAATCAATGCGAAGTAGAAGGCTGATCCTCGAATCCATGCGAATCAAATGTTTTAGCTTCAAATACTTGTGCTATACATGATTTAGCTTCAACTGCATGCGAAATAAACGAGTTAGCTTCAAAGCCATGCGAAGTAGAAGGGTTATCTTCGAATCCATGAGAAAGAAATGATTTAGCTTCAAGTCCTTGTGATATACATGATTTAGCTTCAACAGCATGCGAAATAAACGAGTTAGATTCAAATTCATGCGAAACATATGATTTAACTTCAAATCAATGCGAAGTAGAAGGCTTATCTTCGAGTCCATGCGAAACAAATGGTTTAGCTTCAAGTACCTGTGATATACATGATTTAGTTTCAACTGCATGCGAAAAAGACGAGTTAGCTTCAAATCCAGGCGAAACACATGATTTGCCTGAAATCAATGCGAAGTAGAAGGCTTATCTTCGAATCCATGCGGAACACATGATTTATCTTCAAATCAATGCGAAGTAGAAGGCATAGCTTCAAATCCATGCGAAACAAATGGTTTAGCTTCAAATACTTGTGATATGCACGATTAAGCTTCAACTGCATGCGAATCAAACGAGTTAGCTTCAAATCCATGCGAAACACATGATTTAGCATCAAATCAATACGAAGTAGAAGGCTTATATTCGAATCCATGCGAAACAACTGGTTCAGCTTCAAATACTTGTGATATACTTGATTTAGCTAGAACAGCATGCGAAATAAACGTGTTAGATTCAAATCCATGCGAAACACATGATTTAGCTACAAATCAATGCGAAGTAGAGACTGATCATTGAATCCATGCGAAACAAATGGTTTAGCTTAAAATACTTGTGATATAGATGATTTAACTTCAACTGCATGCGAAAAAAACGAGATAGCTTCAAATCCAAACGAAACACATAATTCATCTTCAAATCAATGCGAAGTAGAAGTCTTACCTTCAAATCCATGGGAAACACAGGATTTAGCTTCAAATCAATGCGAAGTAGAAGCCTTACCTTCTAATCCATGCCAATCACACGGTTTAGCTTCAAATACTTGTGATATACATGATTTAGCTTCAACAGCATGCGAAACAAACGAGTTAGCTTCAAATCCATGTGAAACATATGATTTAGCATCAAATCAATACGAAGTAGAAGTCTTACCTTCAAACCTATGCCAATCATACGGTTTAGCTTCAAATACTTGTGATATACATGATTTAGCTTCAACTGCATGCGAAAAAAACGAGTTAGATTCAAAGCCATGCGAAACACATGATTTAGCTTCAAATAAATGCGAAGTAGAGGACTGATCTTTGAATCCATGCGAAACAAATGGTTTAGCTTCAAATACTTGTGATATACATGATTTAGCTTCGACTGCATGCGAAACAAACGAGTTAGATTCAAATCCAGGCGAAACACATGATTTAGCTTCAAATCAATGCGAAGTAGAAGGCTTATCTTCGAATCCATGCGAAACAAATGGTTTAGCTTCAAATAATTGTGATATACATGATTTACATTCAACAGCAAGCGAAACAAACGAGTGAGCCTCAAATCTATGCGAAGCACATGATTTAGCATCTAATCAAATACGAAGTAGAAGTCTGATCTTCGAATCCATGCGAAACAAATGGTTTAGATTCAAATACCTGTGAAATACATGATTTAGCTTCAACTGCAAGCGAAAAAAACGAGTTAGCTTCAAATCCAAGAGAATGACATGATTTAGCTTCAAATCAATGCGTAGCAGAAAGCTGATCATCGAATCCATGCGAAACAAATGGTTTAGCATCAAATACTTCCGATATACATGATTTAGCTTCAACAGCATGAGAAACATACGAGTTACCTTCAAATCCATTTGAAACACATGATTTAGCTTCAAATCAATACGAAGCAGAAGGCTTATATTCGAATCCATGCGAAACAACTGGTTCAGCTTCAAATACTTGTGATATACTTGATTTAGCTACAACAGCATGCGAAATAAACGAGTTAGATTCAAATTCATGCGAAACATATGATTTAAATTCAAATCAATGCGAAGTAGAAGGCTTATCTTCGAGTCCATGCGAAACAAATGGTTTAGCTTCAAGTACCTGTGATATACATGATTTAGTTTCAACTGCATGCGAAAAAGACGAGTTAGCTTCAAATCCAGGCGAAACACATGATTTGCCTGAAATCAATGCGAAGTAGAAGGCTTATCTTCGAATCCATGCGGAACACATGATTTATCTTCAAATCAATGCGAAGTAGAAGGCATAGCTTCAAATCCATGCGAAACAAATGGTTTAGCTTCAAATACTTGTGATATGCACGATTAAGCTTCAACTGCATGCGAATCAAACGAGTTAGCTTCAAATCCATGTGAAACATATGATTTAACTTCAAATCAATGCGAAGTAGAAGTCTGATCTTCGAATCCATGCGAAACAAATGGTTTATCTTCAAACACCTGTGATATACATGATTCAGCTTCAACTGCATGCGAAACAAACGAGTTAGATTCAAATCCATGCGAAACACATCATTTAGCTTCAAATCAATCCGAAGTAGAGGGCTGATCTTTGAATTCATGCGAAACAAATGGTTTAGCTTCAAACACCTGTGATATACATGATTTAGCTTCAACAGCATGCGAAACAAACGAGTTAGATTCAAATCCATGCGAAACACATGATTTAGCTTCAAATCCGTGCGAAGTAAATGGGTTATCTTCGAATCCATGCGACACCAATGGTTTAGCTTCATACACCTGTGATATACATGATTCAGCTTCGACTGCATGCGAAACAAACGAGTTAGATTCAAATCCATGCGAAACACATGATTTAGCTTCAAATAAATGCGAAGTAGAGGACTGATCTTTGAATCCATGCGAAACAAAGGGTTTAGCATCAAATACTTCCGATATACATGATTTAGCTTCAACAGCATGAGAAACATACGAGTTACCTTCAAATCCATTTGAAACACATGATTTAGCTCCAAATCAATACGAAGCAGAAGGCTTATATTCGAATCCATGCGAAACAACTGGTTCAGCTTCAAATACTTGTGATATACTTGATTTAGCTACAACAGCATGCGAAATAAACGAGTTAGATTCAAATTCATGCGAAACATATGATTTAACTTCAAATCAATGCGAAGTAGAAGGCTTATCTTCGAGTCCATGCGAAACAAATGGTTTAGCTTCAAATACCTGTCATATACATGATTTAGTTTCAACTGCATGCGAAAAAGACGAGTTAGCTTCAAATCCAGGCGAAACACATGATTTGCCTGAAATCAATGCGAAGTAGAAGGCTTATCTTCGAATCCATGCGGAACACATGATTTATCTTCAAATCAATGCGAAGTAGAAGGCATAGCTTCAAATCCATGCGAAACAAATGGTTTAGCTTCAAATACTTGTGATATGCACGATTAAGATTCAACTGCATGCGAATCAAACGAGTTAGCTTCAAATCCATGCGAAACACATGATTTAGCATCAAATCAATACGAAGTAGAAGGCTTATATTCGAATCCATGCGAAACAACTGGTTCAGCTACAAATACTTGTGATATACTTGATTTAGCTACAACAGCATGCGAAATAAACGTGTTAGCTTCAAATCCATGCGAAACACATGATTTAGCTACAAATCAATGCGAAGTAGAGACTGATCATTGAATCCATGCGAAACAAATGGTTTAGCTTAAAATACTTGTGATATAGATGATTTAACTTCAACAGCGTGCGAAACAAACGAGTTATCTTCAAATCCATGCGAAACACATGATTTAGCTCCAAATCAATGCGAAGTAGAAGGGTTATCTTCGAATCCATGCGAAACAAATGGTTTAGCTTCAAATACTTGTGATATACTTGATTTAGCTTCACCAGCATGCGAAACAAACGAGATAGCTTCACATTCAAGCGAAGTAGAAGGGTTGTCTACGAATCCATGCGAAATAATTGGATTAGCTTCAAATACATGTGATATACTTGATTTAGCTTCAACTGCATGCGAAACAAACGAGTTAGCGTCAAATCCATTTGAAACACATGATTTAGCTTCAAATGAATGCGAAGTAGAAGGGTTATCTTCGAATCCACGCGAAACAAATGGTTTTGCTTCAAATAATTGTGATAAACATGATTTAGCTACAACTGCATGCGAATCAAACGAGATAGCTTCACATCCATGCGAAACACATGATCTACCTTCAAATGAATGCGAAGTAGTAGGTTTATCTTCGAATCCATGCGAAACAAATGGATTAGCTTCAAATATCTGTGATATACATGATTTTGCTTCAACTGCATGCGAAACAAACGAGTTATCTAGAAATCCATGGGAAACACAGGATTTAGCCTGAAATCGATGCGAAGTAGAAGTCTGATCTTCGAATCCATGCGTAACAAATGGTTTAGCTTCAAATACTTGTGATATACTTGATTTAGCTTCAACATCATGCGAAACAAACGAGATAGCTTCACATTCAAGCGAAGTAGAAGGGTTGTCTACGTATCCATGCGAAATAATTGGTTTAGCTTCAAATACCTGTGATATACATGATTTAGTTTCAACTGCATGCGAAACAAACGAGTTAGCTTCAAATCCATGCGAAACACATGATTTAGCTTCAAATCAATGCGAAGTAGAAGGGTTATCTTCGAATCCATGGGAAACATAGGATTTAGCTTCAAATCAATGCGAAGTAGATACCTTACCTTCAAATCCATGCCAATCATACGGTTTATCTTCAAATACTTGTGATATACATGACTTAGTTTCAACTGCATGCGAAACAAACGAGTTAGCTTCAAATCCATTGGAAACACAGGATTTAGCTTCAAATCAATGCGAAGTATAAGTCTGATCTTCGAATCCATACGAAACAAATGGATTAGCTTCAAATACTTGTGATATACTTGATTTAGCTTCAACAGCATGCGAAACAATCGAGTTAGCTTCAAATCCAAGCGAAGTAGAAGGGTTGTCTACGAATACATGCGAAACAATTGGTTTAGCTTCAAATACCTGTGATATACATGATTTACCTTCAACTGAATGCGATACAAACGAGTTAGCTTCAAATCCATGGGAAACACAGGATTTAGCTTCAAATCAATGCGAAGTAGAAGGCTGATCTTCGAATCCATGCGAAACAAATGGTTTAGCTTCAAATACTTGTGATATACATGATTTACATTCAACAGCAAGCGAAACAAACAAGTTAGCCTCAAATCTATGCGAAGAACATGATTTAGCATCAAATCAAATACGAAGTAGAAGGCTTATCTTCGAATCCATGCGAAAAAAATGGTTCAGCTTCAAACACCTGTGATATACATGATTTAGCTTCAACGGCATGCGAAACAAACGAGTAAGCTTCAAATCCATGGGAAACACAGGATTTAGCATCAAATCAATACGAAGTAGAAGGCTTATATTCGAATCCATGCGAAACAAAAGGTTTAGCTTCAACCACCTGTGATATACATGATTTAGCTTCAACTGCATGCGAAACAAACAAGTTAGCTTCAAATCCATTTGAAACACATGATTTAGCATCAAATCAATACGAAGTAGAAGGGTTATCTTCGAATCCATGCGAAACAAATGGTTTAGCTTCAAATACTTGTGATATACTTGATTTAGCTTCACCAGCATGCGAAACAAACGAGATAGCTTCACATTCAAGCGAAGTAGAAGGGTTGTCTACGAATCCATGCGAAATAATTGGTTTAGCTTCAAATACTTGTGATATACATGATTTAGTTTCAACTGCATGCGAAACAAACGAGTTAGCTTCAAATCCATGCGAAACACATGATTTAGCTTCAAATCAATGCGAAGTAGAAGGGTTATCTTCGAATGCATGGGAAACATAGGATTTAGGTTCAAATCAATGCGAAGTAGATACCTAACCTTCAAATCCATGCCAATCATACGGTTTAGCTTCAAATACTTGTGATATACATGACTTAGTTTCAACAGCATGTGAAATAAACGAGTTAGCTTCAAATCCATGCGAAACACATTATTTAGCATCAAATGAATACGAAGTAGAAGGCTTATATTCGAATCCATGCGAAACAAATGGTTTAGCTTCAAATACTTGTGATATACTTGATTTAGCTTCACCAGCATGCGAAACAAACGAGATAGCTTCACATTCAAGCGAAGTAGAAGGGTTGTCTACGAATCCATGCGAAATAATTGGTTTAGCTTCAAATACTTGTGATATACATGATTTAGCTTCAACTGTATGCGAAAAAATTAGATAGCTTCAAATCCAAACGAAACACACAATTCATCTTCAAATCAATGCGAAGTAGAAGTCTTACCTTCAAATCCATGCGAAACACATGATTTAGCTCCAAATCAATGCGAAGTAGAAGGCTGATCTTCGAATCCACGCGAAACAAATGGTTTTGCTTCAAATAATTGTGATAAACATGATTTAGCTACAACTGCATGCGAATCAAACGAGATAGCTTCACATCCATGCGAAACACATGATCTACCTTCAAATGAATGCGAAGTAGTAGGTTTATCTTCGAATCCATGCGAAACAAATGGATTAGCTTCAAATATCTGTGATATACATGATTTTGCTTCAACTGCATGCGAAACAAACGAGTTATCTAGAAATCCATGGGAAACACAGGATTTAGCCTGAAATCGATGCGAAGTAGAAGTCTGATCTTCGAATCCATGCGTAACAAATGGTTTAGCTTCAAATACTTGTGATATACTTGATTTAGCTTCAACATCATGCGAAACAAACGAGATAGCTTCACATTCAAGCGAAGTAGAAGGGTTGTCTACGTATCCATGCGAAATAATTGGTTTAGCTTCAAATACCTGTGATATACATGACTTAGTTTCAACTGCATGCGAAACAAACGAGTTAGCTTCAAATCCATTGGAAACACAGGATTTAGCTTCAAATCAATGCGAAGTATAAGTCTGATCTTCGAATCCATACGAAACAAATGGATTAGCTTCAAATACTTGTGATATACTTGATTTAGCTTCAACAGCATGCGAAACAATCGAGTTAGCTTCAAATCCAAGCGAAGTAGAAGGGTTGTCTACGAATACATGCGAAACAACTGGTTTAGCTTCAAATACCTGTGATATACATGATTTACCTTCAACTGAATGCGATACAAACGAGTTAGCTTCAAATCCATGGGAAACACAGGATTTAGCTTCAAATCAATGCGAAGTAGAAGGCTGATCTTCGAATCCATGCGAAACAAATGGTTTAGCTTCAAATACTTGTGATATACATGATTTACATTCAACAGCAAGCGAAACAAACAAGTTAGCCTCAAATCTATGCGAAGAACATGATTTAGCATCAAATCAAATACGAAGTAGAAGGCTTATCTTCGAATCCATGCGAAAAAAATGGTTCAGCTTCAAACACCTGTGATATACATGATTTAGCTTCAACGGCATGCGAAACAAACGAGTAAGCTTCAAATCCATGGGAAACACAGGATTTAGCATCAAATCAATACGAAGTAGAAGGCTTATATTCGAATCCATGCGAAACAAAAGGTTTAGCTTCAACCACCTGTGATATACATGATTTAGCTTCAACTGCATGCGAAACAAACGAGTTAGCTTCAAATCCATTTGAAACACATGATTTAGCATCAAATCAATACGAAGTAGAAGGGTTATCTTCGAATCCATGCGAAACAAATGGTTTAGCTTCAAATACTTGTGATATACTTGATTTAGCTTCACCAGCATGCGAAACAAACGAGATAGCTTCACATTCAAGCGAAGTAGAAGGGTTGTCTACGAATCCATGCGAAATAATTGGTTTAGCTTCAAATACTTGTGATATACATGATTTAGTTTCAACTGCATGCGAAACAAACGAGTTAGCTTCAAATCCATGCGAAACACATGATTTAGCTTCAAATCAATGCGAAGTAGAAGGGTTATCTTCGAATCCATGGGAAACATAGGATTTAGGTTCAAATCAATGCGAAGTAGATACCTAACCTTCAAATCCATGCCAATCATACGGTTTAGCTTCAAATACTTGTGATATACATGACTTAGTTTCAACAGCATGCGAAATAAACGAGTTAGCTTTAAATCCATGCGAAACATATGATTTAACCTCAAATCAATGCGAAGTAGAGGGCATAGCTACAAATCCATGGAAGTCAAATGGTTTAGCTTCAAATACTTTTGATATACATGATATAGCTTCAACTGCATGCGAAACAAACGAGTTAGCTTCAAATCCATGGGAAACACAGGATTTAGCTTCAAATCAATGCGAAGTAGAAATCTGATCTTCGAATCCATACCAAACAAATGGATTAGCTTCAAATACTTGTGATATACTTGATTTAGCTTCAACAGCATGCGAAACAATCGAGTTAGCTTCAAATCCAAGCGAAGTAGAAGGGTTGTCTACGAATACATGCGAAACAATTGGTTTAGCTTCAAATACCTGTGATATACATGATTTGCCTTCAACTGAATGCGATACAAACGAGTTAGCTTCAAATCCATGGGAAACACAGGATTTAGCTTCAAATCAATGCGAAGTAGAAGGCTGATCTTCGAATCCATGCGAAACAAATGGTTTAGCTTCAAATACTTGTGATATACATGATTTACATTCAACAGCAAGCGAAACAAACAAGTTAGCCTCAAATCTATGCGAAGAACATGATTTAGCATCAAATCAAATACGAAGTAGAAGGCTTATCTTCGAATCCATGCGAAAAAAATGGTTCAGCTTCAAACACCTGTGATATACATGATTTAGCTTCAACTGCATGCGAAACAAACGAGTAAGCTTCAAATCCATGGGAAACACAGGATTTAGCATCAAATCAATACGAAGTAGAAGGCTTATATTCGAATCCATGCGAAACAAAAGGTTTAGCTTCAACCACCTGTGATATACATGATTTAGCTTCAACTGCATGCGATACAAACGAGTTAGCTTCAAATCCATGGGAAACACAGGATTTAGCTTCAAATCAATGCGAAGTAGAAGGCTGATCTTCGAATCCATGCGAAACAAATGGTTTAGCTTCAAATACTTGTGATATACTTGATTTAGCTTCACCAGCATGCGAAACAAACGAGATAGCTTCACATTCAAGCGAAGTAGAAGGGTTGTCTACGAATCCATGCGAAATAATTGGTTTAACTTCAAATACTTGTTATATACATGATTTAGTTTCAACTGCATGCGAAACAAACGAGTTAGCTTCAAATCCATGCGAAACACATGATTTAGCTTCAAATCAATGCGAAGTAGAAGGGTTATCTTCGAATCCATGGGAAACATAGGATTTAGGTTCAAATCAATGCGAAGTAGATACCTAACCTTCAAATCCATGCCAATCATACGGTTTAGCTTCAAATACTTGTGATATACATGACTTAGTTTCAACTGCATGCGAAACAAACGAGTTAGCTTCAAATCCATGGGAAACACAGGATTTAGCTTCAAATCAATGCGAAGTAGAAGTCTGATCTTCGAATCCATACGAAACAAATGGATTAGCTTCAAATACTTGTGATATACTTGATTTAGCTTCAACAGCATGCGAAACAAACGTGTTAGCTTCAAATCCATGTAAAACACATGATTTTGCGTCAAATCAAAGCGAAGTCGAAGGCTAATCTTCGAATCCATGCGAAACAAATGGTTTAGCTTCAAATGCTTGAGATATAAATGATTTAGCTTCAACTGCATGCGAAAGAAAGGAGTTAGCTACAAATCCAAGCGAAACACATGATTTAGCATCAAATCAATGCGAAGTAGAAGGCTAATCTTCGAATCCATGCGAAACAAATGGTTTAGCTTCAAATGCTTGAGATATAAATGATTTAGCTTCAACTGCATGCGAAAGAAAGGAGTTAGCTACAAATCCTTGCGAAACACATGATTTAGCTTCAAATCATTCCAAAGTAGATGGCTTAGCATCAAATCCATGCGAAATAAATGAGTTACCTTCAAATACTTGTGATATAAATGAAATAGCTTGAAATGCATTCGAAACAAACGAGTTTGCTTCAAATCCATGCGATTCGAATGATTTAGCTTCACATACTTGTGAATATAAGTGATAATGCTTGAAATGCAGGCTAAACGAATAAGTTAGCAAGAAATCCATGCGTAACACATGATTTAGCTTCAAATCAATGCGAAGTAGAAGGCTTAGCTTCAAATCCAAGCGAAACAAATTATTTAGCTTCAAATCAATGCGGTGTAGAATGCTGATCTTCGAATCCATGCGAAACAAATGGTTTAGCTTCAAATACTTGTGATATACAAGATTTAGCTTCAACAGCATGCGAAACAAACGCGTTAGCTTCAAATCCATGCGAAACACATGATTTAGCTTCATATCAATGCGAAGTAGAAGGCTGATCTTCGAATCAACACGAAACAGATAGATTAGCTTCAAATACTTGTGATATACATGATTTACATTCAACAGCAAGCGAAACAAACGAGTTAGCTTCAAATCCATGCGAAACACATGATTTAGCATCAAATCAATGCGAAGTAGAAGGCTTATCTTCCAATCCATGCGAAACAGATGGTTTAGCTTCAAATACTTGTAATATACATGATTTAGCTTCAACAGCATGCGAAACAAACGTGTTAGCTTCAAATCCATGTGAAACAAATTATTTAGCTTCAAATCAATGCGGTGTAGAAGGCTGATCTTCGAATCCATGCGAAACAAATGGTTTAGCTTCAAATACTTGTGATATACAAGATTTAGCTTCAACAGCATGCGAAACAAACGCGTTAGCTTCAAATCCATGCGAAACACATGATTTAGCTTCATATCAATGCGAAGTAGAAGGCTGATCTTCGAATCAACACGAAACAGATAGATTAGCTTCAAATAATTGTGATATACATGATTTACATTCCACAGCAAGCGAAACGAACGAGTTAGCTTCAAATCCATGCGAAACACATGATTTAGCTTCAAATCAATGCGGTGTAGAAGGCTGATCTTCGAATCCATACGAAACAAATGGATTAGCTTCAAATACTTGTGATATACTTGATTTAGCTTCAACAGCATGCGAAACAAACGTGTTAGCTTCAAATCCATGTAAAACACATGATTTTGCGTCAAATCAAAGCGAAGTCGAAGGCTGATCTTCGAATCAACACGAAACAGATGGTTTAGCTTTAAATACTTGTAATATACATGATTTAGCTTCAACAGCATGCGAAACAAACGTGTTAGCTTCAAATCCATGCGGAACACATGATTTAGCTTCAATTCAATGCGAGCTAGAAGGCTTATCTTCGAATCCATGCGAAACAAATGGTTTAGCTTCAAATGCTTGAGATATAAATGATTTAGCTTCAACTGCATGCGAAAGAAAGGAGTTAGCTACAAATCCAAGCGAAACACATGATTTAGCATCAAATCAATGCGAAGTAGAAGGCTTATCTTCGAATCCATGCGAAACAAATGGTTTAGCTTCAAATGCTTGAGATATAAATGATTTAGCTTCAACTGCATGCGAAAGAAAGGAGTTAGCTACAAATCCAAGCGAAACACATGATTTAGCATCAAATCAATGCGAAGTAGAAGGCTTATCTTCGAATCCATGCGAAACAAATGGTTTAGCTTCAAATGCTTGAGATATAAATGATTTAGCTTCAACTGCATGCGAAAGAAAGGAGTTAGCTACAAATCCTTGCGAAACGCATGATTTAGCTTCAAATCATTCCAAAGTAGATGGCTTAGCATCAAACCCATGCGAAATAAATGAGTTACCTTCAAATACTTGTGATATAAATGAAATAGCTTGAAATGCATTCGAAACAAACGAGTTTGCTTCAAATCCATGCGATTCGAATGATTTAGCTTCACATACTTGTGAATATAAGTGATAATGCTTGAAATGCAGGCTAAACGAATAAGTTAGCAAGAAATCCATGCGTAACACATGATTTAGCTTCAAATCAATGCGAAGTAGAAGGCTTAGCTTCAAATCCAAGCGAAACAAATTATTTAGCTTCAAATCAATGCGGTGTAGAATGCTGATCTTCGAATCCATGCGAAACAAATGGTTTAGCTTCAAATACTTGTGATATACAAGATTTAGCTTCAACAGCATGCGAAACAAACGCGTTAGCTTCAAATCCATGCGAAACACATGATTTAGCTTCATATCAATGCGAAGTAGAAGGCTGATCTTCGAATCAACACGAAACAGATAGATTAGCTTCAAATACTTGTGATATACATGATTTACATTCAACAGCAAGCGAAACAAACGAGTTAGCTTCAAATCCATGCGAAACACATGATTTAGCATCAAATCAATGCGAAGTAGAAGGCTTATCTTCCAATCCATGCGAAACAGATGGTTTAGCTTCAAATACTTGTAATATACATGATTTAGCTTCAACAGCATGCGAAACAAACGTGTTAGCTTCAAATCCATGTGAAACAAATTATTTAGCTTCAAATCAATGCGGTGTAGAAGGCTGATCTTCGAATCCATGCGAAACAAATGGTTTAGCTTCAAATACTTGTGATATACAAGATTTAGCTTCAACAGCATGCGAAACAAACGCGTTAGCTTCAAATCCATGCGAAACACATGATTTAGCTTCATATCAATGCGAAGTAGAAGGCTGATCTTCGAATCAACACGAAACAGATAGATTAGCTTCAAATACTTGTGATATACATGATTTACATTCAACAGCAAGCGAAACAAACGAGTTAGCTTCAAATCCATGCGAAACACATGATTTAGCATCAAATCAATGCGAAGTAGAAGGCTTATCTTCCAATCCATGCGAAACAGATGGTTTAGCTTCAAATACTTGTAATATACATGATTTAGCTTCAACAGCATGCGAAACAAACGTGTTAGCTTCAAATCCATGTGAAACAAATTATTTAGCTTCAAATCAATGCGGTGTAGAAGGCTGATCTTCGAATCCATGCGAAACAAATGGTTTAGCTTCAAATACTTGTGATATACAAGATTTAGCTTCAACAGCATGCGAAACAAACGCGTTAGCTTCAAATCCATGCGAAACACATGATTTAGCTTCATATCAATGCGAAGTAGAAGGCTGATCTTCGAATCAACACGAAACAGATAGATTAGCTTCAAATACTTGTGATATACATGATTTACATTCAACAGCAAGCGAAACAAACGAGTTAGCTTCAAATCCATGCGAAACACATGATTTAGCATCAAATCAATGCGAAGTAGAAGGCTTATCTTCCAATCCATGCGAAACAGATGGTTTAGCTTCAAATACTTGTAATATACATGATTTAGCTTCAACAGCATGCGAAACAAACGTGTTAGCTTCAAATCCATGTGAAACAAATTATTTAGCTTCAAATCAATGCGGTGTAGAAGGCTGATCTTCGAATCCATGCGAAACAAATGGTTTAGCTTCAAATACTTGTGATATACAAGATTTAGCTTCAACAGCATGCGAAACAAACGTGTTAGCTTCAAATCCATGTGAAACAAATTATTTAGCTTCAAATCAATGCGGTGTAGAAGGCTGATCTTCGAATCCATGCGAAACAAATGGTTTAGCTTCAAATACTTGTGATATACAAGATTTAGCTTCAACAGCATGCGAAACAAACGCGTTAGCTTCAAATCCATGCGAAACACATGATTTAGCTTCATATCAATGCGAAGTAGAAGGCTGATCTTCGAATCAACACGAAACAGATAGATTAGCTTCAAATACTTGTGATATACATGATTTACATTCAACAGCAAGCGAAACAAACGAGTTAGCTTCAAATCCATGCGAAACACATGATTTAGCATCAAATCAATGCGAAGTAGAAGGCTTATCTTCCAATCCATGCGAAACAGATGGTTTAGCTTCAAATACTTGTAATATACATGATTTAGCTTCAACAGCATGCGAAACAAACGTGTTAGCTTCAAATCCATGTGAAACAAATTATTTAGCTTCAAATCAATGCGGTGTAGAAGGCTGATCTTCGAATCCATGCGAAACAAATGGTTTAGCTTCAAATACTTGTGATATACAAGATTTAGCTTCAACAGCATGCGAAACAAACGCGTTAGCTTCAAATCCATGCGAAACACATGATTTAGCTTCATATCAATGCGAAGTAGAAGGCTGATCTTCGAATCCACACGAAACAGATAGATTAGCTTCAAATACTTGTGATATACATGATTTACATTGAACAGCAAGCGAAACAAACGAGTTAGCCTCAAATCCATGCGAAACACATGATTTAGCATCAAATCATTGCGAAGTAGAAGGCTTATCTTCGAATCCATGCGAAACAAATGGTTTAGCTTCAAATGCTTGAGATATAAATGATTTAGCTTCAACTGCATGCGAAAGAAAGCAGTTAGCTACAAATCCTTGCGAAACACATGATTTAGCTTCAAATCATTCCAAAGTAGATGGCTTAGCATCAAATCCATGCGAAATAAATGAGTTACCTTCAAATACTTGTGATATAAATGAAATAGCTTGAAATGCATGCGAAACAAACGAGTTTGCTTCAAGTCCAAGCGAAAAACATGATTTAGTATCAAGTCAACGCGAAGTTGAAGGCTTAGCTTCAAATCCATGCGAAACGTATGATTTAGCTTCACATACTTGTGAATATAAGTGATAATGCTTGAAATGCAGGCGACACAAACGAGTTAGCTTCGAATCCATGCGAAACACATGATTTAGCTTCAAATCAATGCGAAGTAGAAGGCTTAGCTTCAAATCCATGCGAACCAATGATTTAGTTTCAATTCAATGCGAGGTAGAAGGCTTATCTTCGAATCCATGCGAAACAAATGGTTTAGCTTCAAATGCTTGAGATATAAATGATTTAGCTTCAACTGCATGCGAAATAAACGAGTTAGCTTCAAATCCATGCGAAACACATGATTAAGCTTCAAATCAATGCGAAGCAGAAGGCTGATCCTCGAATCCTTGCGAATAAAATGTTTTAGTTTCAAATACTTGTGATATACATGATTTAGCTTCAACTGCATGCGAAATAAACGAGTTAGCTTCAAATCCATGCGAAACACATGATTTTGCTTTAAATCAATGCGAAGTAGAAGGCTTATCTTCGAATCCATGCGAAACAAATGGTTTAGCTTCAAATACTTGTGATATACATCATTTAGCTTCAACTGCATGCGAAGCAAACGAGTTAGCTTCAAATCCAGCGAAAAACATAATTTAAATTCAAACCAACGTAAAGTAGAATGCTTAGCTTCAAATCCACGCGAAACGAAAGATTTAGCTTCAAATACTTGCCAATATAAGTGATATAGCTTCAAATGCAGACGAAACAAACTAGTTAGCTTCTAATCCAAACGAAACACATGATTTAGCTTTAAATTCATGCGAAACACATGGTTTAGATACAAATACTTGTGATATACATGATTTAGCTTCAACTGTATGCGAAACAAACGATTTAGCTTCTAATTCATTGCGAGACACATGATTTAGCTTCAAATTCATTTGAAACAAACGATTTAGATTAAAATTCATCCGACACATATGATTTAGCTTCGAATTCAAGCGGGACACATGATTTAGCTTCAAATTCATGCGAAACACGTGATTTAGTTTCAAAACCATGCGAAACACATGATTCAGCTTCGAATTCTCGCGAAACACATTATTTATCTTCTAGTGTATGCGAAACACATGATTCAGCTTCGAATTCATGCGGAACACATTACTTAGCTTCAAATCCATGCGAAATACATGATTTAGCTTCAAATGCATACGAAACAAACGATTTAGCTTCAAATTCATGCGAGACACATGATTTGTTTTCGAATTCATGCCAAACGAGTGTTTTAGCTTCAAATTCAATCAGAACACACGTTTTAGCTTCGAATTCATGCGAAACAAATTAGTTATCTTCAAATCTAGGCGAAATACATAGATTTAGCTTCAAATTGATACGAAACAAATGAATTAGCTTCAAATTCATGCGAAGCACACGATCTAGCTTCAAATTCATGCGAAACGCGTGTTTCAGCTTCAAATTCATTCGAAACAAACGATTTAGCTTCAACTTCATACGAAACATATGAATTAGCTTCCGATTCATGCGAGACACATGATTAAGCTTCAAATTCATGCGAGAGACATGATTAAGCTTCAAATTCATGCGAGAGACATGATTAAGCTTCAAATTCATGGAATACACATGGCTTAGCTTCAAATGCATACGAAACAAACGCTTTAGCCCCAAATTCATTCGAGACACATGATTTAGCTTCAAATTCATACGAATCACGTGATTTAGCTTCAAATTCATTCGAAACACATGATTCAGCTTCGAACTCATGCGAAACACATTATCTAGCTTAAAATCCATGCGAAATACATGACTTAGCTTCAAATGTATACGAAACAAACGATTTAGCGTCAAATTCATAGGAAACATATGAATTAGCTTCAAGTTCGTGCGAGGCACTTGATTTAGCTTCAAATTCATGGTATACACATGACTTAGCTTCAAATGCATACGAAACAAACGATTTAGCGTCAAATTGATAGGAATCATATGACCATGAAACATATCGACCATGTGCTTTGGGGCGATCGGAAAGATCTCTTCAACACGGAGCGGGTTGCAGGCCCATACCCTAGCCGATTTCAAGGATCCCAAGCACGTGGCCCTCCGCCATAAAACCCTCGCTCATCAATCCTCAACAGCATTGATGATTTACGTTGCTTTACGTTGTGTCGCGTTGTTGCTCAAAACAGTATTACGTTGTTCTACGTTGTTATACATTGTTTTTACGTTGTTTTAAATTGTGTTTACGCTGTTTTACGTTGTTATACCTTGCTTTACATGCTTTTACGTTGTTATGCATTGTTTTACTTTGTTTCGCATGATGATTTACGTTGTTTTACGATGCATTACTTTCTTTGCGTTGTTCTGCGTTGTTGCTTAAAACGGTATTACGTTGTTTGATGTTGTTATACATTGCTTTTACGTTCTTTTATATTGTTTTACATTGCTTTGCTTTCTGTTACCCAGTTTTTCTTTGCGACGGATTGATGATTTACGTTGCTTTAGGATGCTTTACGTTCTTTGCATTGTTCCGCGTTGTTTTTTCAAACAGTATTACGTTGTTCTACGTTATTATACATTGTTTTTATGTTTTTTTATATCTGTTTACATTACGTTCACATTACGTTGTGTGTTTCTTGGTCGCATTGATGGTTTACGTAGTTTAACATTGTTTTTCTTCGTCTTGCGTTGATTATTTTCGATGATTTACGTTGTTTCACGTTGTTGCTTGAAACTGTATTACGTTGCTTCACGTTGTTATACATTGTGTTTACGTTGTTTTATATTGTTTTACATTGCTTTACGTTGTGTTACGTTGTTTCCATTTTTTTCGCATTGATGATTTACGTTGCGTTACGATGCTTTACGTTCTTTGCATTGTTCCGCGTTGTTGTATAAAACAACGAAAAAACAATGTATAACAACGTAAAATAACGTAATACTGTTTTAAACATCAACACGGAACATTCCAAAGAACGTAAGTCATCGTAAAACAACGTGAATCATCAATGCGAGACAAAGTAAAACAAGGTAACGCAACGTAAAACAATGTAAAACAATATAAAACGACGTAAAAACAATGTATAATAACGTAAAACAACGTAATACTGTTTTAAACAACAACGTGAGACAACGTAAGACAACGTAAAGCAAGGGAAAGAACGTAAAGCAACGAAAAAACAAAGTAAAACAACGCGTAAAATAATTTAAATCATCAATGCGTGACAAAGTAAAGCAACTTGATGCAACGTAAAGCAACGTAAAACAATATAAAACAACCTAAAAACAAAGCATAACAACGCAGAGGAACATAAAACTGTTATAAACAACAACGTGAGACAAGGTGAAATAACGTAAAGCAAGGTAAAACACGTAAAACAACATAAATGATGAATGCGAAACGAAGTGAAACAACGTAAAGATGGAGGTTGGAAAGGTGGAGGGAGGTAACAGGTGGAGGTAGAGATAGAGATAGAGGTACATACGTAGCGGTAGAGGTAGAGGTACATGCGTAGAGGCAGCATTTGAGGTAAATGCGTCGAGGTAGAGTTAGAGGTACATGCGTAGAGGTAGAGGTAGAGGTACATGCGTAGAGGTAGAGGTAGAGGTACAGGGGTAGAAGTAGAGGTATATGTACAGACGTAGAGGTGGAAGTAGAGCTAGAGGGAGAATTGCAGGCGTTGATATAGAGGTAGAGATAGAGGTTCATGCGTAGACGAAGAGGTAGAGGTTCAAGCGTAGAGGTAAGGGTAGAGGTAGAGGTAGTGGTACAGACGTAAAGGTAGAAGTCGAGTTATAAGCGTAAATGTAGAGGTAGAGGTAGAGGTGGAGGCACATGCGTAGAGGTAGAGGTTGAGGTAGAGTTAGAGGTGGCGGCACATGCGTAGAGGTAGAAGTTGAGGTGGAGGTACATGCGTAGTGGTAGAGGTAGTGGTGGAGATAGAGGTAGAGGTAGATGTACAGGCGTTGAGGTAGTGGTAGAGGTACCTGGCGCAAGGGTAGAGGTAGAGGTAGAGGTAGAGGTACAGGCGTAGGGGAAGAGGGGATGTTCGGACACTTTTTAATGCATGGAAAATGTAATGACATTGAAACGTTAAGAGGCTCAATTTAGCAGACAATCGCCGAAACAATATTTTCATAAATTAAAATTGGTTGAAATGGTAAAGAGAAATTTAAAACAGAAACCATACCTTTTTAACTTTTTTTATTTGAGTGATTAAATTATGTATAACATGTCATAAAAGGAATCCAATTGTTATTTCAATCTATTGGTTAACTCTATAAAGAAATAATTGTACCGTACGAAGAAATAATTGCGTAATTATGAAGAAATAATTGCGCATGAGGTACAGTAAATTCTCTCCAATGGTCCCTCAGCTTCGAAATGAAAATGGACAATTTAGGAAGAGGAGATACGATTATTCGAGCATCGTGGCTCGTTTTTATAGTAAACAATTGTAAAAACAAGCCACAAGATCTTTTATTACTCGTGTTTAATAATCGTAATAATCGAAATTAATAATCGTAATAAATATCGTATTTAATAATCATATCTCCTCTCCCAAATTGCCCATTTTTGTGCACAATCTGTGCGTCAATTAGGTAGAATTTACTACAGTTTCGACTAATAAATGTACAATCCTATATTCCACGGTCGGCTAATAGCAAACCCGGAATCAAGGACGCATTTCCCAGAATCCTCTTAACGAAGGAAGCGGAACCCTTCCGGAGGTGGAAATTTCCACGGTGGCCTGGATCCTCGGAGCGAGGGTGGTGCGAGAAGGGGCTGGGCGAAGGCGACGGAGACAGCAATCCGCGAAGGAGGACGCGAAAAGCGATGGGAAAACGTGGCGTCGTACGGGAGTACCGAGGATTGGTCGAAGAAGAGGGGCGAGCGAGATCGCGAGGGTGGGAGATGTGGAAAGAAGATAAAAGTAAGACTTACCCTTGCCAGAGTTCCGCTTCCTCGCCCGTGTTTCCATGACGTTGACCCGAGAGGTTCCTCCGTCGTCGACGAAGAGAACGACGCCCCGCGCCACGCCGCCCGGCGGCGTCGTCCCGCTGACGTTCGAACTCGCCGCCGACGCGCGAATACGTGCCTCGATCGCGTGTGTCGCAGCCTCATACCAGACCTCCCGCTCTGCGAACAGACATTTTTCTCCATTCAGGGAATGATTTGTATCGTAATCCCCTCTCCCCCCACGAGCATCGAACCTATCTTAATTGAATCTATAGTCCGGGCGCGCTCGACCGAGCTATGAATTTACGTGGAAAAGTATCACTCGTCGGAAACGGCTTCTTATCTTAGCTTGTAATGATGTTGATAACAGAGAAAATTTACTTTGGCGAGTTTCTCGAATTTCATTACCCGTAGAACTCCGTTTTTGCGAGCTCGACGGCAGGCTATAGAATCTGCGCAGGGTGGTGGGGCCAGTTACTGAGTGCTAGTAAATTACTTTGTGTTTTGTTTATATTCGAACGTAATTAACTTCTTTTTTTATTAAGCTGTGTAACACCCTACGGGTTTATTAACAATATATTTTGTAATATATTATTACAAAATTAATATTACGTGTACAATATATTGTACAATATTATTACATATTACTTTGGATATATGAAACTTGTCAAGTATTGTATCTAACGCTCAAGGATAACAATTAACTTCATGTTTGTCGAATAAGGTATATCACATTTTTGTATTTAAATTGAAATTGATTGTTTCTTTGTTAAAATAAAACATGCAAAAGACAAAAGTTCTTAAAATACGGAAATTGTTTGAATTTTTAGTACTGAATTAGCGAGACCTCCTGTCAAGAGCTTGCGAAAAAGCTTAACAAAATGGCGAACGAATGAAGATCAATGTTCGGTAAAATAAATCGTTGCAGTCCCTTTGAAAGGTGTAAGTTATTGTAATTTACTGTATATGTTTGATCTTCTTCATATTTTGTTTAAATACTTCTATGAATTACAAATATGATATAAATATCGAAGTATATATCCTTCTTTAAACAGTTAGTTGTCTTCGACAAGTATACTCGTCATGAAGAAATGGCCATAATCTATGTTACGACGAGTATACTCGTTACGAAGAAATAGCAAAAATTTATGTCACGACGAGTATACTCGTCACGAAGAAATAGCAAGAATTTATGTCACGATGAGTACGTTTGTCATGAAGGAATCACAAAAATTTATGTTACGACGAGTATACTCGCCATAAAGAAATAACAAGAATTTAGGTTACGAGTATACTCGTCACAAACAAGTAACCGATTAACAGTGCTGTTAGATTGCTTTCAACTTACCAAAAATCGCAAAAATGAAAACGAACGTCTAGTCAACTCTTGTTTGTTGCTCTCAAGATAGTGAATGTTTATATCGTATAAATAAAATATTGCATAAAATTCTCTGCATTTAGTGTTTCATATTCCGCCGATCGCTCTCGCCACACACGCATAAAATCCGCAGCCCGCTCGTTACACTGTCAGCCATATTGAATCTCCGTCTGTTCCGCCGATTCCCTCGACGCTAATGTATTAAACGTTTAAATATTTTAATGCGGCAAATGGACATTCTCGATAACGGAAACCGAACTGTATCAAGATGTTATTAGCTGCCGAGGGGGATTCGCGAGCGCTGAAAAGGTGGAACGACGATGATGCTAATCTTTAAGTACCGTGCTTCTTCCCGGGCCAGCTCGGCTACGTTGGAATTGTCATGTTGCAGGCTGAAATCGCGCCCCCTGTCTGCGACAGAAGCGTTTCTCGTTTGAATGCTGCCGAAGGGGCCGGATATATTAATTGAATCTGTTAGTAAAACGGACCGAGTTCAAATTATTCCGCGGAAGTCGTTTGCCGCTGTTACCCGCGGAAAAAAGATCGCCTCGCCAGCGCGACGAAAGCCGCCCTGAGACCCCTAACGGTCATATGAGCGCTGGCTTTTAATACGGGAAAATTACGTTAACCGAGTCAAAAAAGGAACAGAACGACGGAGATTAGAGTCTTCTAAGGGTCGCGTAAAAATCGTGGAATTTCGCCGAGAGTCTGATAACTTTCAGGGCGACTCGAAGGGAGAATAACCAACGGAAATCGTCGACTCTTAAAGCGTCCGATAAAATGGGAAAATAGAATGCATCGAACGGACAAAATTCTTATCAATTATCACAACGTTAAATTAATTTCTCCGTCCGTGTTTCACTCGATTATTATGTCTGACCGCTTCGCCGGACACAGATGCAACTAATTTTACATAATTAAATTGTACTTAACATTACTCGTGTTATACGAATTCATTTGATAATTAACCAACCGGCACGGAAATAATCAACGATCTAATTGTACGAAATTCTTTTCTTTTCTTTTTTGCAATTATGTGGAGCGTATTTGTTAAACTCACTAATTATTTTAATTGTGCACACTCGTTACACGTCTACGATAAATTGTCTGAAAATTTTATGAAAAATTGAAATTGTAAGCATTAATTGCAAGATTCTGGAGCTACGTAGAGATTTCATTCGTTTTCGAATTATTTTATTCTGTTGAAAATAAAATAACGGTATTTTTGTATCGTTTACTTAATTTTTCTTCTCCGTTTTCCGTTTGACCTACTCATTTTTGTCACAAATGCATAAAATCCGCGCTCTAATGATAAGAGCACACGTTCCAACCGGCGTAAAATAACTTTTGTTCGTCCTCGCTGTATCCTTCGTTTTATTAGTTTATAAAAGTAACAATGCGATATTTGTTCTGATTTTTAACAAATATTATTGCAACGTTTGCTGCAAGTAACATATAAATTGAATAAATAACTCGTAAATGTATCTCTATACGATATAAATAATCGTAAATTAAAGAATTAGAGACCCATCATTTTGACAGGATCCGTAAATCTAATGTTAACCCTTTGCACTCGAAACTATTTAAACTGTAAATATAATCATTTTTCTCACTTATAGTATTTTTTATTTTATATGATAAAATGCATTTTATGCATATGAAATTGATTCTTGGAACTCACACAACAGTTATTGTTATTATATAATTATTATATAACTATTATATATTATATAATTTTTTTAATCTAAACTTTGTTAATATAAACATTATCTTTAAACGTGATGTAACAAATTTTAGTGGTGCCTCTGAGTCACCACTCGAGTGCAAAGGGTTAATCAAATACATTTACTAGCAGCGTCAAATTTTGTCACGAAGTATTATTTCCGTTCCGTTGCCTACGTGACGGAAGAGAGACCATTCTGGCCGAACATGATAATGTGATTATCAGACAGTGGCTTGTTATACTATCGCAGCGTGTTTAGGGCAACCTGATGTGCAACTAGACGGAACAGTTGACGCAGAAAGTTGGCCAGATTTGTGCAGGCGGAGATTTTGTTCGATGGCAGCGTCGCAGAAAATGTATTAAGGTGAACGACTGTTTCCTGGAAACTGCGCCACTCCAGGATCTCGTCGTTACGGTTTGCTTATAAACACATTGCCGGCTAGTAGCCACTAATGGGTAAGTTTCAACTGCGCCCTACCTACCAAACTACCATATCCTGTCGCGATATTGGCCAACCCCGTATCTCCATGAAAGCAAGATCCGATACACGTCGTGCTACAGAGTTACAATCTGTGCACCCCTTCGGAGACATGTTTCTACTCCGGAACTACATTAAGGAAAGCACCTGCCGTGTAAATGGCGCTACAGTACTATCAACGGAGTGTTCGCGTGTCTACAGAGTGGCCCGAAAGTAACGATAATATTTTCTACTAAATCTTGAAGTTATATCGAAGTTATATATATTACTATCGAGCCCACAAAATCTTGAATCTCTCAGGGTGTCCCAAAAATGTCTCGTAATCCGGATATGGGAGGTTCCTGAGGTCATTTGAAGCAACTTTTTCCTTTGCGAAAATTTTCTCCGAACCTTCGTTTACGAGTTATTAACAAAAAACACTGACCAGTAAGAGGCGAGCTCGGCCGGCGCGCGGTGGCCCAGCCAAAGAGGGCACGGAGCCTAGTTCTGCTCAATGGCTCGGCCGCCTCGCGTCAAATGATTTCGCCTCTGATTGGTCATTGTTTTTCGTTAATAACTCGTAAACGAAGCCGCGGATTGCATCTTCGCTAAGGAAAAAGTTGCTTCAAATAACTTCAGGAATTCTCTACTTTCGGATTGCGAGACATTTTTGGGACACCCTGTATTTGCTATTCGTTTCAACTGCACTTTGCACTTTCTTCTGTTCTCCAACATCACAGCCTGGCGAAAGAACGGTTCAACAAAATGAATTGAATATATTATTGATATATAATTGAATATTTGAATCCGCAAATATTTGACAGTATTAACGAGTTAGAATTGACGTGCGCTACAAATTAAAAACACGAAATCTCGTTTTTTTACGTGACAAAGATCAATGTTCGAAAGTTTAACGTTGTCAATAAATATAACGGGATAAATCGAAATTTTCTTCTTTATTAACATGTGTGCTATCAACATTACAAATCGATAACGATTCCGTATTTTCTGCAAAGAGAATTAAATTAATTTTACGAAGGCAGTTAATTACAGTCACATAAACCCTACCGTTAATATTCAGAAAATTTGCGATTCTACTTTGTTCGACATTTTCCATATTTCGTGCAACGGACGTGGCGCATTTAATAAAATATTGTATGCCATGCTTCTACTAAGTTTGTTTTTGTTTTTGAAAACGATGAATCGACGAGAGAAACTGCAGATATGTAAATTACTCTCTTCGTGCACAAAGGAGAGAGAGAATACGTGTAGTTTCATTTTTACTAGGAAACATTTAAATCACGCAACACGGTGCACGGAAGAGTTATGAAACAATACTGAAGTTATTCTTTTGTTGTGCTCAGCATTGCAGAATATATTGCAATGCCCGAAACGCGTGTATAAATTTTTATTCAGGAATATGCATCACTTTTGTCCGCATGAAGCAACAACTTTTATCAAGATCAGTGAAACGAAATGAATCCTCTTTTGATAATCACTTCGGAATCAATGCAAAACTGTATGAAAAGTTTGTACTGTTGCACTGAGCAACAAGGTTCAAATGGATATTTTATAAGGAATATAGACAAAAGGCATTATTAAAAAATATTGGATATAAAACATAAAGTGCAATACTTTGACCATTATTTCTGCAGAGTGTAAATGGTACGGTATAAATTACTTCAAATATTATTTATTTTGTATTATATACATAATATAAATATATTCTGTATACCATTGTATTATATATATGTTACCGCGAATGACCGAAATTGGAGAATGTCGACTTTCACCGGTGAATGTCAACAGATACCAAATACGTCGGTGAAAAATCCAATATTTCATTACATTGTTGTACATTCGGACCCTCTCCGGTGTGTGTCGACAATCACAGATATGTTCTGGTAGAGGTCCAAAACCTGTGTTGAAGACACCTGTGTGAAGTGTTCCACAAATAAATGCAATTGTAAAAGCAAGAGACTCTTGTGCAATTCAAAGTGTCATAATAGTTTAAGTTGTTGCAATAAATAAGATTTGAATCACATAAGTAAGTAATTTTTTTATTACTATTATTTTCTTTTCTCATGTAGAATGTACCGTGTATTTTAAATTCTTGGTCATTCCTTTCAGAAAGAGAGGCGAAAAAGTTACGTCACCCTTGTGGCGTTTTATAGCAACTGAATTACGGAGAAGAAAATATAAATCTCCAACATGTTCAACATTCACCATTAGTGCATGGTGAATGTCAACATTTACCGGTGTAAGTCAGAAATAAGGGTATTTAGCAAATATGTCGGACATACACCAAGCGACTATGTGAATGTTGACATTCACCGGTGAAAGTCGACATTCTCCAGATTTCGGTGTTTCACTGTAACATATATAGTACAAAATAAATAATACTTGAAATATATAATTAAAATGTATAGTATAATATATAATAAAATATTATATATATTACAATATTATAATATTATACTATATAATATATATAATAAAATATACACTATAATATATATTTCTTATAGTATAAACAGAATTAGTAACAAATGATAAATAAACGAAATTGATAACAACTGATCGCCAATATTTATGCAGCATAATTTATTATTCCATTCTTACATAGCAGTGAATCGTGTAAAAAGAAACAATCGCTGCTGTATATTGTAACATAATTGCATTGGAACCTCACTAGTTGCAGTTTCGATACCGGCACGTGATTCGCCTCGGTTGAATGTGATCAAAATACGTCGGTGGCTGTTGTGTAATTACGGGAAACACGTGGCACAAGGTACTACGTTGTCTAACATAGTAGCATCGATAGTATATAGTGGAGATGAGTGATTCCGTATAGTTGAATGATCGCCTCGATAATTCCAGGAACTTGGTCACTTGCAGATTTCATGTGCTTTCGTGCAACTATCGGGGCTCTACCGCGCAATAGATGAAATTCTATTGAAACAGGAATGCCAATAATGTTCAATTTATAGAATGATTCGTTTACTTTCCAGACGACACGAAAATAAACGAATATTTATTTGCTGTAGCTCGTACATTATTGTTAGACTGCGGATCTTCACGCGAAATAAAAATTGTTCGTATCAATTGCAAGAGAGTCGAAATCGAATGATTATATTTTTTCTAAATTAAACCTACCAAGCCGGTCAGGATGACCGGTTTTACATTTTGTATTTTAAAATTCCTGAAGTTATAGAGACTTTTTCATAAGAAATTATTAAATGAATTTCACAGTCCGAGTATTCGTTGTAATAAAAATTATGGGAAGTCTAAATAGATTCGGTTTTATCGTTCTTACAGAGAAATTCGTCGCTTTTAGTGCTCGGTAGGTATAGTGTTAAAAAATCTAATAAGCTAAAACTATAATACATCGACATTCATAAATACTTTTAATTTGTCTGCTGATTTAAATTCGTTGCTGGGCTAGTAATAACTCAGTTTTCACATACAGATGTACCAAGGAAAATGGCTATTTCAAAATGACCGTACAAAATTCTCGAGATTTTAACAAAACAAATCATCATTCGAAATTCTGAATCAACGGCGGCAACATGGAATGCCTCAGGGCCTTTCCTTCGCGTGATTGGACTGCTACAGCTCGCAAATAGTAGATTTCATTTCCGAACTCCCTGCAGTAGTATCACAGCTGATTCTACGCAATTTGGATCCTGAACCTCTTCTCGGCGCCGCTCAAGTGTCGCAGGAATGGTCGAATGTCTGTAGGTCGGATCCGAACCTGGGACGAACCGCAATGCGTTACAAAGAACGCGCGGAGAGGAAAATGAAAGAACGTTTCCTTGGTGAAGGTATTGAGGAGCTGAGAGTGACGGTTCGAAGGAATCTACCTAATCCCGCGCTGGTGCAAAGAATTGTGGCTCACGCTTGGATCAAAGCCGAGGAGGTATTTCGACGAATACCGCGAGGTTTTTCAAACCATGCTGACAATAGGAATGGGGTGAAGACTGTTGCAATAAGACGCGGCAGATGTATTAGAATGGCGTACAATAGAATATTCTATTTTGACAAGCTTGCGGTAGCAAGCTTATTATTTAGTTCCAATAAGTAGACTGCGAATCTTTATGGAAACTTTCGTGAATTTTTGTACAAAAATGGTAAAAGAAAGGCGAAATTTCTTACGTCAACTATAAAATGCTTTCTGGTCAACGTGCGACAATATTACAAAGATATTATGAATTAATCTTTGAATTGCTACAGAAAGATAATGAATCAATTTTTGTTATGCACGATTATGTGAATTTTAATGGGTAAAAATCAGTTCAATAGTAGTAAAAACGCAGATTTTGCTGTTCCGTAACGTGGAGCAAAGAGAACTTTTCACCAATTTTATTTTGATTTGCTCGAGGCAACTTTTTCTATCATCTCCAATTTATTGTCTAAAAGGAAGAATATTTCAAGCTTATTGTGTAGAATATAGAACAAAATCAGGACATGCGTTCAAAAATACCAATTTTACTCTTTATAAAATAATCTTACTGAAAATTTTAATTTGTCGAGCTTGCAGCGGACAAGTATTCGTATTATTTTTAATATTTCTGTTACAGAAGTTTTGCATAAAATGCAAAAGCTTCAATCTGTAATACGCCACGATGCATTTATTTTACATTGACGATCTTTCTAACTAAGAACGGCTTTTCAAGCTTGACGAAATAATTCCGTGTCAGTTCTATATATCCCCACATGTTTGACATGGAACTGTCGAAATTATTTCTACAATTATACGCCCGGAAATAATAAGGAATTTGTATAGCTACGTATCACGGTCCCAGCTCGCATGCACTCGTGATATTGAGAGCTCCGAAGCCACATTCGTAGAACACAACTTACGGAGAGGAGTTTCACCTCCGGTTAAGTTCTATGTGGTCGGGTCGCAGTGGAAACTGCTGAGCTCCGCGCAGGTGCGAAAAGTTGCTCTACATATGAGGTACTAAGCCAAGGCAGTGTTTCCGACAATTCCTCGAAATCTGCCAAAACGGATTTAGGATAACATAAGCTCCTTAGTAGTAATACGTAGAAAATGCATCAGAATGTTGTACCACTCTTCGGAGAAAATATTTCAGCAGAATGCTTAAACGCGATTGTTGAAATAAATTATTACAGTCTTCGTTGAAAACGAAGATTATTTTTAACTTTAACATGGAAATAATTGCTGTCACTGTAAAAGTTTCTAACGTTGATCGACGCGAATAAGAAAAGAGTGGAAAATTGATTGAAGAATAAATCAAACGGTACAAAATATTGGATGTTCTTCTGTTTACACGTCAGAAACTATATCACATAATTTCTTTATTCCGTATCTTATAAAAATATATATAATTTTATATTAATATTGTCTTTATATATATAGTGTTATTAAACAGTATATTACTATAATAATTATAATAATATTGTGTATATGTTCCGGCCGAATCGCGGACCGCGGGTCAACGCACGTTCGACATTCGATGGACGCCGTCTCGCCGTTTTTGTCGAATAAATGGCGAGGCGGCAAGACAATAACACGATCGACGTGCGTTGGCCCGACCGTCAAACGCTCGCCTCGGCCGAAATGTATACGCGGTGTTTTTGCCTTAGGAGGCAATGACCGGCCTTCGACGCCTGACGATGCTTCTCCTTGAACATCGGCCAGGTGTCTGTATATACTGCCGCAAATTTGATAACGGGGGATTTTTGTCGACAACATTATCGCTTATAGACCAGTATTATTCTGCGCCCTTGCGCCCATACGAAGCCGTGCTTCCATTTTATAGTCTAAGTGAAGCTGTGCTTCACTTCGTAACAAATTCGTAGCCGTACTACACTTTATACGTCGAACGGAGCCGTGCTCCAAGAATTGTAAATGAGGACTGTGGAGTCCAACAAATAAATCGTGTCGTCTCCTCACGACTTCCGGTGGTTATTTTGTGCCGTGGGCAACAATATATATATACAAACAAAGTTAGTATAAAATTTAATATATACCTTTATAATTATTATAATAATATACTGTAATATAATATATTATACTTATATGTATATATATACTATATTATAATAATATAATAAGTTATTAGACACTGTATAATTATAGTAATTATAAAGCCAGACGTCCGTTCTATCGAATAGAATACTTTTTACCAATAGTGACAGTAACCCTACAACAATTGCATTCTCATTTCACAGTATGCCTGAATGCAAGTTTCTTCTAAATTAAGTACAATTTGATAGAATTATGTGGAAAGTGTTTGTCCAGTCGAACTCGCTCCTGATTGGTCGAATCACTGTTCCGGAACGGTTGCCGAAGCGTGAAGCGTGACCAGGGATATATATATATACCCCAAATTTTGGCAAATGGCTCATTCGTCGCCTTGTATCTGCATCAGCAATATGGAGTACTTCAGGAAATTCCTTAATGTAATGGGATGGCTCGACCCTACCAAGGTGGATTTTATTTCCGAACTTCCGCCGGAGGTGTCGCAGTTGATCCTACGCATGTTGGATCCTCGATCTCTGCTTTGCTCTGCTCGAGTGTCAGGTAAGTGGTTGAATGTCTGCGAGGATGATCCTATACTCAGACGAACCGCGAGACACTACAAGCAGCGCATAGTGCAGAGAAAGAGAGAACGTTTTGCTGCGGCTGCTGTTAAAGAACCGAGGGCGACGGTACAGAGAGCAGTTCCATTTCCTGCTCAGGTGAGAATGGTCGCACCTCATGTACAAGCTCGGCCAGCTTTGACAAATTCGACGTGTGCTCGAATGCGTTGCAGATCTATTAGATTGTAGTGTTTTTTGTATTAATAAATTGTTTGACCTGACATTTGCTCCTTTCAGCAAATAAATACTATTATTATTATTATTTAGTTAAGTAAGTGTACATAACTTTTAATTTTCTGATGTATCTTGACCAGTTTCTTTAATAGAAGCAATATTTTTTTAGGTTTATCATAGGACTATTAATAATAAATTGTATCTTGTATAGTTGTATTTTGACCAGCTGCTTCTATAGTAACAATTTTTTTCTAATTAGTTCTAATATGACGTAACTAAGATTAACTTAACATCATATTTGACGATCTCTGCAGCCAATGCGAGTAAAGAACAACTATAGCAGATCTCTACACCGACAGAATGAAAGTTCACTTATCCGCATTTCATACGTATATACAGAGTGTTTAAAACGTTTTAAAGACGTCTGGTGTAGAACATTCGCGACAATCAGAACAATCAGAACTTTCAGAAGAGTTCTCCAAACATTAACGGCAGTCACTGTATCGCCATTAACGTTCGTACAACTATTAAAACACAATAACTTTTTTAGAACTGGACCAATCGACTCGAATTTTATTAAAATGATTTTGCTATTGCTTGAAATGACAAAACTCGATTTACTCGGAAACTACGTGCCGTACAAAAAGTAGCTATTTTATATTTTGTTTCATGTTTTTCACAAAGAATCACCTGGCGCCCGGTTGTGCGCATCTTTCAGGGAGTTTACATTTTATGTCATGTGAAAGTACGAAGGGCCCTCTTTCAATCCATCCCGAGGTGAATTTTTGGCGGAAGAAGGACGAAGGAATAAATTCTGGTACGTTCAAATTCATTTAAATGCAGGAGGATCAACTGCATGAAAGTCCAATTTATGAAGTGCAATTGCTGCTACTGGGCTACGAGGAGCGAATAGAGGAACTTTTGAAGATTTGAATTCTCTTAATCCGTGGATCCGCGTGCAGCTGTAACGGCAACACGAGTCCTATCCGCTCATTACGTCGACTCGTTGCGATTAATCCACCGAAAAACAAGGCAGCGCAATTTGTATCTCTCCGTATATCTCGTATTTATACGGGAACGTGTAACCAGCATGCATTCCGGCGGACAGGCGATGTACGCTGTGTTTCGCGTTACACAAGGTGTTTATACATGTACGATTTAGATGTGTCTCAGGAGAAAAAAAAAGTAGGAGTACGCTTCTCGCACGCATACAATGTTTGCAGACTTTTATGCGAAATAAATATCTTTTAGAAAACACGTCTTACAGTAAAGTATCTTCGCCGATAACTTTAGTTAATTACAAACGACGCGCGAATCTTTTTAAACTACCCTTTTATCGTTCTCAATCATAAAAATATCGTGAAACTATCAATCTGAATTCGAAACGGTCGTCAAACGTCTAACAAGTTCGCGCGAAATGATTATTAGATTTACCGGAAAGTTCTGTCCGTTTTTGAATTGAAATATAACACAATTTTCATACATTTAATACTATTTATTGTAGAATATACTTTCCATCGTTACTTATGACTTCATGCCAGCGCGATGGCAACTTCTAAATGCCATTTTTAAAAAATGATTTATTTCTAGAAGCAAAAAACTCAACTAGTGCTTGGTTGACATCAGCTTCAATTTTGAATTTTTTTTCTTGTAAAAATGTTTTGCAAAGAGAGAAACAAGTGATAATCGGAGGGTGCTAGGTCTGGAGAGTATGGTAGATGTGACAGAATTTGCCAGCCTAGCTCTGCGATTTTCTAACGAGTCGCCAAAGCAGCATGTGGTCTGGCAATATCATCGGTAGCCATGTTTTCACGATCGCGTCTCGCTTAATAATGACATGAGACATCTTCTTTCATTTTATTTAGGAGAGTACATGTGTGTAAATGCAATGGTAATGAGAGATAGTCATATATCAACATGTGCATATGGATTGAAACTTGAAGTGACACTATCGGACAGAACATTCCGGTAGACCTAATAAAACGGAACGTGGTCCGTTGCTGCTGCAAACGAAGACGCAACATCGAGTGATCGAAGCCGATTATAAAAACGAGCGTACACGGCGCGATCCATAGAATATTTTAGCCGACGGTTTACCGTCCGAACGATTTTTTCGCCGTGTCGTTAACCTGAACACTGTGAATGGTTGATGCTTGGACGACGAGAGCTATGGATTTATGGCCGCTTGGTAGTCGGTGACGCACGTGTGCACGGTCCGGCGCCGGAATTTATTATGACGTCGTTTACTGCGTCTCTCGATCTCCTCTAATCTTTCTCTTGCGGCCTGAATCAACTGGTCGTGTCGTTTCCTCCATTTGGTTACCAAGGTTACATAGGTTGTGCCTGGAGTGGAGCTAACTGCTGATGGTACGTTAGCCGTTCGTCCAAACGTCAGTTCGAAAGTTGTCCGTCCGGTAGATTCGTGGACACTAGCGTTGTAGGCGAGTGTGATGGGCTTTACAACTTCGTCCCATTCGAGTTCTGTGTGCTCCGCTGTGGCTGTTTTTAGGAGATCTTGAATCACTGCATGAGCTCGTTCAAGCGATCCGTTGCTCTGTGGGTGCCAAGAGGTTGTCTGGATATGTTGTATCCCGAGATTCTCCTAAAACTCTTGCATTACCTGGCCGATAAAGTTTGCACCTTGATCGGTGAGTACAGCTTTTGGTGTTGAAAATGTGTATACATAGTTTTCGAGTAACCCGTTGACCACGTCTTCTGCTCTGGTCGCAGTGAGGGGAACGAGTATGAGGTATTTCGTGAGCTGATCCTGGATGCTGAGGATATGTCGGTTGTTTCTCCGTGTGACTGGCAGTGATCCGAATATATCCATAGCGATTTTGTCATTAGGTTGTAGTGGTGTATCTGTAATAATGTCGGGGTGTGCGAATGGCGTACGTTGTGTTTTGTTGCGTTGACACACGTCGCAGGTCGTAATGTATCGCCTTACGTCCTCGTCCATTCCTCTCCAATCGTAGTTCATTTTGATTCTTCGAAGTGTCCTTGTGTCCCAAAAGTGTCCACTTGTCGGCGTACCATGATTTTCTGAGATGATCAGTTGCTTTTCTTCTGATGTGAGCCTTGTGTTTCGCTTGGTTGGGACAGCGGTTTTCTTCTTTTCTTCAGCCGTGAATTGCAGCATCGCAAACAGGCGATCTTGCTCTCGCGGCGTGATAGATTTTGTTTCTCCGCTGTTTCCAAAATGAGGCTTCGTGAAGGTAATTAATCCACGCTTCCTCGTTGAACGTTTCTCGTGGGGTGAGAATCACGTCTTGCTTGCCAGTGGCCACGTAGCTGGCCATTGAAGGCGTCTCGACTGCCTCCCAAGCGACCATGGGGTTGAACTCTGTCGTTGTATGAGTTCGTCCAGTTCTTCTTCATTGGTCATGTTCACCCTGGACAGGGCGTCGGCGGCTTGGTTTTCTTTGCCCTTTTTGTAGTCGATCTCGTAATCGTAGCTCTCGAGCAGCAGTGTTAGTGCACAGCACTAATGTCTTTATGACACGGACGTGCATAACCGGCTGTTTTTCGAGCCCAGGTTTTTTGGGAAATCGTTTCTCTCGGTCTCGATGGCCGGGACTAGTTATAGAGAAGGAAAGGTTCCGAAGGGTCAGCCTGACATTGTTTTATGACGGTCATGCCTGGAGGAACTTTCCTGTCTTTGCCGGGGCCTTGCGGCCGTCTGCTTTGAAACGGACCAGCTGATTGGCTATTGCCAAAATCGGGCAGGACCAATCGGCGAATAGTGTAGGTGCGTTGGAGGGATGGTAGTCTGCTACGAGCGAGAGTATTCTCTGATAGAGCTTCAGAGTTGTAATAGAAGTCGTAGCATCAAGACATCCTGACCAAGGGTGTACTGTAGTCAGGGGCTCAATACAAAATAGCAGGCAGAATCCGGTTCTTTATTTTATACAGTCCACAATTATAGCGTCATAATTCGTCGCTATTATTGACGACGCTGTGACGTCCCAACATTTTGGTCCTTCGTGCCGGATACTTGCGGATCGAAACTTTAGTCCTTGGGTTTTCTCAAGCTGGTATTCGGCCTCTGTTTTCAACTGGTGATCTTTAGAGGAAGATTTCATCAAGCACGTTACAACCTACGCCTCTTGGATATTTTGGAGACCACGAAGCTGCCGTTCAGACACGGACATCCTCGTTGACGGAACAGTGGGACTCTCCGAAGGATACAACTCTCGCATGGTCAAGAAGTCTACGATTAGTCAACTACGCTAACAAGGCTCGTTTCTAGGAAATCTCAAATCATCGTTGAGATTTCATCAAGAACCTCACAACCTACGCCTCTTGGATATTTTGGAGGCCACGAAGCTGCCGTTCAGACACGGACATCCTCGTTGACGGAACAGCAACACCAAGGCTCCTTTCTACGAAATCTGAAATCATCGTTGAGTGAGTAAACGAATCATCTTCCACTCCCAATTTCCTTCCTGTCGTATTCTACTTCCATTAAAATGGCATCTGAAAGTAGTAAATCACAAGTTTTGAAAAACTTGAAAAGGAAGCGTGCTACCATTAAGTCGCAAGTAACGCGTTTAGGAGCGCGCGTTGAAACTACGGAAGGTTCAACGCTCAACTCCCTCGAAACCCTCACCACTAGATTAGATCAGCTTCTTAGTGCGTATGAGGACACACAATTTGAGATAGAAGGCGAAGATGTTTCCTCAGATCATGACGCGGAGAGAGACACCTTTGAGAAGCATCACGCTACCATCATGAATTCAATAAATTTACGCAAAAATTCATTGAGAAACACGCATAGACCCAATCTCGCAATTAGGAATTCAACAGAATCTCCAAATACTATTAAGGTGACACAAGCTAGCTCTTTACTGCCACAAATTCAAATTAGGCCATTCGACGGCAACCCATTAGAATGGAACAGCTTTTGCGATACATTTGATTCGCTGGTCCACCAGAACGAAGATCTACCGGCCGTACAGAAATTCCACTTACTTAAAAACGCCTTACGTGGAGAAATAGCGTCGGTGATCACCCCGTTGACTGCATCAGAGGAGAATTATATAGTTGCTTGAGAATTATTACAAAAACGTTGCAACAAACGTCGGCAAATTGTGTATGCACATTTAAAGTCTTTGTTGGAATTACAAGACGTTAAGGTAGATTCCCCGGACAGATTGCGCGTGTTAGCCGAGCAAGCTGAAGTGCACGTAAACGCTCTGAAGGCTCTGTAACAAACCTGTGCAACATTGGAGCACATTTTTAGTTTATCTAATCAGTAACAAGTTAGATAGGAATACCCGCAGAGCTTGGGATCGCACGTTAGAAAATCACGAGTTGCCGCAATTTGGACAGCTAGTCGAATTTATAAATAAACATGCGCGCGGAGACGAACGGAACAATAGCTTTGCTCGCCCGAATCAGCAAACCCAAATAGTAACGCGTTCACGCGAAAAACAACGCCATTTAGGGCAAACTTTCGTAACCACCAATTCGCGAATTGCGTGCAAAATTTGCAAAGGAGAACATTTTGTTTCAAGCTGTCCGAAACTTTTAGAAGTAACCCCTGGAGATTGCTTAGGCATCATCAAAAGGGGAAAATTATGCATCAATTGCTTGCGGAGCGGTCACACAGTCGCCTATTGTAGATACACTAACTGCAAAAAGTGTGGTAAAAAACATCATACTCTTCTACATATTGCGGAAAGGGAAACTAATAGTCAATCAGAGATTGAGAGACCCTCCTCCCCATCACCCACGCCACAAACTTCGAGATCCTTTGCCGTTAATAGTTGCAACGAAGTATTATTAGGGACAGCGACCGTTACCTTTGTAGCTCGCGATAAGAGTGAACACGATTGTCGTGTGCTGTTAGATAGCGGTTCACAAACAAATTTCATAACCGAAAGAATGGCCGATAAGCTACAATTGAGAAAACGGGAAATAGATTCTTCGGTAGGTGGAATTGCCAATGTCGAGACCCGCGTCAAATATCTGGTCAATGCCATAATTAAATCACGCACCACCCAATTTAATGATACGGTAACTTTAGTGACGCTTCCTTCCATCACTGGAATGCTACCTTCGCGCCAGGTAAAACGTACCGAAATTGATATTCCGACCGAAATAACGTTAGCTGATCCTGAGTTCAATATTCCGGGCCCAATAGATGCAATTCTCGGGAATCAACTGTTTTTCACACTTTTATGTTTGGACGAATCAAACTTTGTGCACAAAATATTATCATTCAAGAAACATTAGTAGGTTGGATAGTCACGGGAGCTACAACCAAACAAGAACAAGTAGCAAAGGGAAAACCCTCAAGATCACTGCACGCATCCTCCTTAGACAATGCGCTAACAAAGTTTTGGGAGATAGAAGAAATAGCAGAGCGCAAAAATTTATCTAGCGAAGAACAGGCATGTGAAAATCACTTCGTTGAAAATACAGTTCGCGATGTACATGGACGCTATATCGTGCGCTTGCCATTTAACGATAGGAAAAATTTCATAGGCGAATCTCGAGGTCTTGCTCTCAAGAGATTTTATTCACTCGAACGCAAATTCTGCAAAGACCCTGATCTTCTTATACATTATAAACAATTCCTGTCAGAATATCTAGCATTAGGCCACATGACAGAAGTCAGTGATGCACGAGATGGCAAGGAGTTTTACTTACCGCACCACGCGGTAATAAAGGAGTGCAGCTTCACTACTAAGGTCAGGGTAGTTTTCGATGCCTCGGCTAAATCCTCATCGGGCGTATCCTTAAATGACGCACTTTTGGTCGGTCCCACCATTCAAGATAACTTATGGGCAATTTTACTACGATTTCGCTTTCACATGTTCGTCCTGACAGCAGACATAGAAAAAATGTTTAGGCAGATTAAAATGCATCCCGATGATGCGAAATTTCAAAAAATATTATGGCGCGATTCGAAGGAAGAGTCAATCAAAACGTTCCAATTAAATACGGTCACGTATGGAACCGCTTCGGCTCCTTTTTTAGCGGTACGATGTCTACAGCAACTAGCCGAAGATGAACAGATCAGATTTCCGAATGCGTCGCGAACCTTTAAAGAAGATTTCTATGTCGATGATTCGCTCACCGGCGCATCTACCTTCAATGAAGCAATCAACTTACGCAATGAGTTGATTGATTTAGCTAGAAATGGGGGCTTCCATCTACGTCAATGGGCCTCAAATAACCATAAGTTGATTAGCGATTTAAAGGACCATGACGATCGACAAGCGATATGCTTAGATCTCAGTCAGACAAAGAAAACTCTGGGAGTTTTTTGGAATCCATCCAGTGATTCCGTAACTTACGCGGTAAACTCCTTTAGCGAAACTAGACTCACTAAGCGACTAGTTTTATCTCAAATAGCGCAATTATTCGACCCCCTTGGACTTCTCGTGATTATACGGGCAAAAATAATTATGCAAGACATTTGGAAGTCGAAAGTCACTTGGGATCAACCAATTCCGCAGGATATAGCCGAGGTGTGGTTAGAAACCAGAAATGAACTGGCTCAATTAGACAATTTTTCGTGCCCTCGGAGGGTAATGTTAGAAACCTCACGAGAAATACAACTCCACGGCTACTGCGATGCTAGTGAAAGGGCCTACGGCGCTTGCATATACATTCGTACCCTAGACCACTCAGGTAGGGTACGGGTCTCTCTATTATGCGCAAAATCCAAAAAAAGTAGCCCCTCTTAAAATCCTATCATTACCGCGGTTAGAGCTTTGCGCGGCTAGGTTATTAACGTGATTGTATAAGGAGGTAGCGAAGGCGTTGACCAATATAACTTTTGACGCGATTAGGTTTTGGTCAGATTCAACTATTGTGTTGCAGTGGATTAGGACAGCTCCACATTTGCTGAAAACCTTTGTAGCCAATAGAGTCAGCGAAATTCAAACAGACTCGGACCCACGTAACTGGATGCACGTATCAGGACGTGATAATCCAGCAGATTATATTTCTCGCGGACAATTGGCATCCACATTTATGAATAATAAGGTATGGCTAAACGGTCCTGCGTGGCTCTCCCTAGACGAATGCTTTTGGCCACAATTGGACATTCCGCAAAGAGAAATTTTCAAGCGGAAAACCACAATAACGTTCCTTGCACGAGAAGGGACGAATGACCTGTTAACGCGATACTCTTCCATTGCGCGACTTAATAGAATTGTAGCTTACACACTACGATTCATTCACAATTGTAGATCGAAAAACAGACTTACGGGAAATTTATCAACTACAGAAATTCGCAAGGCGCATTTAGTTATCATTAAACAAGCCCAGTTAGAGGCATTTCCGATAGAAATAAACTGTTTGGAACGAAAAACAGCTATGCCCAAAGGGAGCAGAATATTAAATTTAAATCCATTCCTCGATCAGGATAAGCTTCTACGAGTAGGAGGTCGGCTAAGACGTGCCCCATTAAGTTACTGTCAAAAACAGCCATTGTTATTACCCCATAGGCACCATATTACAAATTTGATAATTGAAAGCGAGCACCTACGTCACTGGCACGCAGGCACACAGGCAACTCTTAATGCGGTCCGACAAATTTATTGGCCAATAGATGGAATGAGAGCCACAAAGATCGTCATACACAAATGTATAAGGTGTTTTAGAGTAAAACCAAAGGTCCCAGCATATATAATGGGCGACTTACCCAAGAATAGAGTCACCAGGGCACGACCGTTTCAAAACGTAGGCGTGGATTATTGTGGTTCATTTTTTATAAAGGAAAAAAAGGTTCGTAATCGTTGCAAAATCAAGACGTACGTAGCGATTTTTGTATGCTTCGTGACCAAGGCCGTTCATCTAGAACTTACATAGGACCTTACCACTGAATCTTGCTTAGGAGCATTCAAGCGATTCTTTGCCAGAAGAGGAAAGGCCACGAACATTTACTCCGACAACGGCACTAATTTCGTCGGCGCCAAAAACGAAATCACAGAAGTTCAAAGATTTCTCAGCTCCAACGAGCACAATAGTAAAATTAATCGTTTTTTATCGGACCAGGGAATTAATTGGCACTTCTCTCCGCCTCGGTCTCCACACTTTGGTGGATTATGGGAGGCCGCCGTAAAGTCTTTTAAAGGACATTTGTACAAAACTATAGGAAACGAGCTGTTCACATTCGAGCAACTGAACACCTATATTATCGAAGTAGAAGCCATATTGAATTCCCGTCCCCTAACTCCCCTCTCCTCAGATCCGAACGATCTTACTGCTTTATCACCCAGTCACTTCCTAATAGGTGATTCGTTAATGCAACTCCCTGAGTACGATTTGCGAGACACACCCGTTAACAAACTTTCGTCATGGCAACACATCCAGCGAGTGAAACAACACTTCTGGAATCGGTGGAGTAATGAATATTTACAGACGCTGCACACCAGAAACAAATGGCATATCCCGAATGACACCCAGCACAAGAAGGGTACATTGGTGATCATCCGGGAAGACAACACACCTCCGTTAACCTGGAAACTAGGACGGATCATTGACATTTGTCCAGGCGGGGACAAAATAGTGAGAGTCGCGACAGTCAAGACGGCCCAGGGGACCTACCAGCGGGCCATTAAAAAATTGTCCCCACTTCCCATTGATGACCCGGAATAAGATAATACACCCAAACACCGTTAGAACTTGTAATCACTCAGAAATTTGTGAATACTTATTCCCATTATGTATACATGCGTATTAGTGTAACTACAGTTAAGTTAGGACAGTAGTATTGTCAATCATTCGTTACAACGACAAACTAGACCAGCCCTCTTAAAATGTAAATTGAGCGGTGCACTATCAATTTAGTAATTTAGAACGTAACCGTTCAAGGTGGTCGGTATGTTAGCGCACAGCACTAATGTCTTTATGACACGGACGTGCATAACCGGCTGTTTTTCGAGCCCAGGTTTTTTGGGAAATCGTTTCTCTCGGTCTCGATGGCCGGGACTAGTTATAGAGAAGGAAAGGTTCCGAAGGGTCAGCCTGACATTGTTTTATGACGGTCATGCCTGGAGGAACTTTCCTGTCTTTGCCGGGGCCTTGCGGCCGTCTGCTTTGGAACGGACCAGCTGATTGGCTATTGCCAAAATCGGGCAGGACCAATCGGCGAATAGTGTAGGTGCGTTGGAGGGATGGTAGTCTGCTACGAGCGAGGGTATTCTCTGATAGAGCTTCAGAGTTGTAATAGAAGTCGTAGCATCAAGACATCCTGACCAAGCGTGTACTGTAGTCAGGGGCTCAATACAAAATAGCAGGCAGAATCCGGTTCTTTATTTTATACAGTCCACAAATATAGCGTCATAATTCGTCGCTATTATTGACGACGCTGTGACGCCCCAACAAGCAGTCTCCATCTCAGCAATCTTGATGATGGGTCCTTGACGCTCATCAGCCAGACCAGTGCCTTGTGGTCGGTTTGAATTTTAAATTTTCTCCCTAGCAGGTACTGTCTGAGGCGACGTATCACCCATACGACGGCGAGCATTTCCTTTTCTGTTGTCGAGTAGTTAATCTCGGCAGGGTTCAGCGTTCTCGAGACCTAGCAGCACGGGTGTCCTTCCTGTGAGAGGACTGCTCCGATACCATAGTTGGATGCATCGGTTGTCAAAGTGAACTGCTCCGAGGAATTCGGGTATCGTAATACCGGGCTCTTCGTGAGGTGTTGCTTTAGTGTGTCGAATGCGTGTTGGCATTCTTCTGTCCATTCCCACTGTTTGTCCTGCTTCGTCAGATCTATGAGTGGTTTGGCTATTTTGGAGAAATCTTTAATAAACTTACGATAATATCCAGCTAAACCGAGGAAACCCTTTACTTCCGTTGGTGTACTGGGCTGTTTGTAGTTCCTGACAGCTTCTATCTTGACTTCATTCGGTTTGAAACCATCTTTGGTTATGGTGTATCCGAGGAATTCCAATTCGGGTCGCAAGAGTTCGCATTTATCTGGCTGTAACTTTAAACCGGTGGCTCGCAAGCGCTCCAGTAGTATTACCAGATTTTCGTTGTGTTCTTGGATCGTAGATCCGTACACCACTATGTCGTCGAGATACACGGAGCACGTCTTGCCAATTAAACCTCGTAAGGCTTGGTCCACCATCCTCTGGAACGTGGCGGGCGCGTTCTTCAGTCCAAAGGGCATGCGGTTGTATTCGAAGTGCCCCTCGGGTGTTGAGAAAGCCGTGTATTTTTTGCTTTCTTCGTGCATTGGGATTTGATGAAATCCGGCGGATAAATCAAATGCACTAAAGAATTTCGCGTTTCCCAGATGATCAAGAATATCTTCGATGACGGGCAGCGGATAGGCGTCTTGTGCTGTTCGTTCGTTTAATCGACGGAAGTCTATGACGATTCTCCACTTTTGTTTTCCTGTTGCATCGATCTTCTTTGGTACGACCCAGAGCGGAGAGTTGTATGGCGACTCCGAATTCGCGATGATTCTTTTGTTCATCATTTCGCTCACCTGCTTCCTTATCTCGTGCTTGTGGGCTTCCGGTGGTTGGTAGCTCATAATGTTGATCGGTCTCTTGTCCGTCAACTCTATACGGTGCTCCGTTAGTCTCGTCTGTGGGAGTTCATCTCCAGGGAGGTGAAACACATCGGAATAGGAGGCCAATATCTTCCAGATGCTGTATCTTAGGTCGGCTTCTATGTGTTGTAACCGTGTATTGTCTCGTAGGAGCTTGACGCGTCCGGCTATGCTGGTGTCGTTATTCTTCTGGTGGTCTTCTTTTACGTCTATCTTCATAACTCGAAACGTGTCGTCGGTGATCTCTCTTTCGGAGTCACTGGCGTTTGTCACGTATGTGGAGATTTGTCCATTCTTTGCTTCGTGAAGCGAGAGGTCTCCAGTAATTAAATTTTCGCATAGCACGATGCCGTTCTTGGTAGGCGTCGTAACGCAAACCATAACGCTCGTGTGTGCCGGGATCTTGGCGTTCTCGGTGTGCAACTTCAGGGATTTATTGTCCAGCTGAATGTTTTCCTTGGTTAGTTTCCAGTTGTACTGGTCGAGGAATGGTAGTTCGACTATCCCGTCTTCCACCAATGGGCATTCTTTAGTAATAACGTGAAATTTGGAGGTCTTACCAAATATGGTCAATTCCAATGCCTCCCTGCAGGTGTAGGTGCTGTTACCCATTGTGAATTTCTTTACCTCGGCGTACCGATGAGCTTGGGCGGCGTTTTCTTTCATTAGGTTGATATCTGCGCCGGTGTCGACTAACATTCGACGAGTTCGGCCGTTGACCCGAAACCATATGCTCCGAAGTGTTGTTCCGGATCGATTGACTCCTGGTTTTCGTTGACCGACTCTTCTTCGACTGTTTCTGTTTTGGTTGCTCGATTGCTCGGTGGCGGTCTTCCTTGGTCTGTACGTATCCGAAAATTCTGATGTTTACGGAAACAGTCGGCCTCAGTATGTCCGTATCGCCTGCAATGTGTGCATTGCATTGTTGCGGTTCGTTGACCTTGCGTTGACTCGGATGTTGGTGGTCGGACTGGTGGACGAGGTGTCGGCGGGCCCCTATTAGGTGTTGGTTGTTTAGTTGCATGGTCTCGTTGTTGATTCTGCTTTCTCTCGCGCAATCCATTGATGTAGGTTCGCACAGCAGCTTCTTCCTCGATTTGCAACACAATCCTGCGTTTAGTGGGTAGTCTGTGCTCCGCTTCGATGGCATAGCGAAGTTCATTCCACTTTCCATTATACCTCTGGGAGTATGAATTGACCGATTCTGCATCTCTTTGGCGGATTTGTCTGAGCCGTGTTTTACAGATTTCGGTTGAGGCGGCTCCTGTAATGTTGCGTCGCAACGCGGCATACAGGTCATCGTATGTTTCGATAGTTTCAAATCGAATGGCGTCCCAGGCGTTGTCTTTGATTTTCTCGGCCAAGATTAGGTCAAGCAGTATGCATGGTCGAGTTGCTCGTGAGCAGGCTCTTCTTACCTGGCGGATAAAGTCCTCGACTCCCATATCACCGGTGCCTCTTATTTCTCTAATTATTCGTATTCATTCGGATGGGCTCATCAACTCATTGTCTTGGTATGTCCACTCACCTGGTGGGGATCGTTGAAGCGACGCGTTATCTATCCCTCTGTTACCTGCCTGATCCTCGTCCGATGTGACGTCACTGGCTGGTTGCTGGTGTGTCGGGCGTGGCTGTTGAACAGGGCATTGATATCCACACGGAAAGCCGTTCTCGTGCCTGTTTCCGACTATCGATTGACCGCGCGCATCGCGCCGGCTGAATATTCATAAATATACACGGCCCGATGATTCCACCGAGGGCAGAGACTCGCGCGGGATGTAAGCCCGCCATTGCGCCGGCCCGTATGCCGGCTATGTTTGTATAATCGAAAATTAATTACCAGGAATTCGCGTGCCCCGCTATATTAGTGATCCGCATCTAAAATGCACCAGATGCTGCGATTCATGCGCGAAATCGTGATCCAACCTAGATATTAAACACGATTGTGTAGTATGTGCCTCCATTTGCCGAGCTTACAGGGGCTTCACCATCCTTCACTCTTCGGCAACGCGATAGAGTCTGCGGGAGCAGTGATTAGTATCGTTATTAATGGTTGGTAAACCTTCGCGGGCCAGGATTTATCGGAATACTGGAAATATTTCTTCTCGGAGAAGCGATGAGAGTCGGCTCGTCTGTTCATTGATAAGGCATAATTGTGACAAAATATAAACTTCGTTGCAATGTTTTGGACCTAATCAACCGGGGATTATCATTTAATCTTCTCGCAGGTACAGCACAGATTCCGGAAAAATTTCTTACACTCGACACGACATTATTGCAATTAATCGTTGATGGAGGACCGTTTTACTGTTCGGCTCACACGGATAGAGATTTATAGTGCTTCAAAAAAGCACATTCAGCATTTTCGTAATAACTTCACGTAAAGAAATGGCACGTTAAAGCAATCCGGGCTTCCCGAGGCACGGTGCACACGGGAATGATATAATTGCTTCGGGAACGTTAACGGGAAAATAATTCGACTCGCGCGAATATTTAATTGTCGCGAAACGATCGAATAACGATGATCGCTGGAATCAAATGAAAATTAAAGAATAATATCGCTTTCAAGAAATAAGTAGCTGCACTTTTCCATAGGACTGAATTTAATATTTTATAATATTTTTGATTCAATTTAATAAAATATACAAATGATTAACCACGAAATTGTTTTGTCATTATAAATACGTTGCAACAAATACAACAACATTACGTTATATGCTCATTTACGGTATATACTCATAATATATTGTTTCGCTCTTTACGCATTATGCAAAAATCATTGCTATTTTCGATTCGACGTGAGAGATAGAAAGAACCCCGGTGACATGTTTACGACGACGCGTGCAAAATATTTTGACCTGTCTCTCCATTTACAATTTGATGTAAATGCAACATTATATTTATCAATTTTGCAACGGTTCTGGCGGTCGACCGTAGAATATTTCTGTTCGTCGCAACGATAATGCGTCGCCGGTTCTGTTCAACGATTAACTTTGTTAATTATCATCGCTTATCGTCTCTTGTAATTTTATTGTAACTCCAAGGAGTAATTACTGTATTGCCAATCACGTTTGAATTCCGTTCTGAACGATGCGGGAACAAAATGAACCGGAATCCAGAAAATAACCGTACCTTCCTTTGTGGATTATAATTCTCTGTCGAATCGAAATTGCTCCGACTCAATAATTTTAAGCTGCGCTCCCCCCCCTGTTTATAAATTAATGCGTTAAATGAAACTAGCACGCGAAAGCTAATTTCCTTCGTTACAGTTCGTTTCACGCGGAAAGAACCGAACTGGAAGATAGAATGTTTAATCCGATATGGAATCGATATAGAGTCCCGATGTAATAATTGGCATCTACAGAAACCGTAATCGGAGCCAATATAAACGAGATCATATTTCATCTTACAACTGGACCGCGGATCTTTATGCCTTTATGTCATGCGCACACTTTTCAAACGGGAGGGAACCTATAAATTGTCTTAGTTACAATAGCATTTCCTCATTTTAAATCTACTTTATTTCTACTTTATTTCTGTCTATCATGTTTCTATTTCTATTCATATAAACACTCTGCTAATCTTTTCAACGCCGCGTCTAAATGAAGGAACCTTCTGCATACGACCATGTATTATACAAGATTATGTCAAAATTATTGCACAAGCGAGAAATGAGGGATTCCTGTGGTCATTTGAAGCAACTTTTTCCTTAGCAAAATGCAATCTGCGATTTCGTTTACGAGTTATTAATGAAAAACTCTGGCCAATGAGAGATCGCGTACGGCTGACGCCCCACTCTCACGACCACTGCCGCTGCGCAAGTGCGGTGCGCCGGTCACACTCGATCTCCGATTGGTCAGTGTTTTTTTATAATAACTCATAAACTAATCCGCGGATTGAATTTTCGCTACGGAAGAAGTTGTTTCAAATGACGCGAACCCCTTATTTCCCGCTTGTACAATAATTTTGAGACATTTAGTGTGAATCCGGCCACCACGAAGGTGACGCGGATATGTTCCCTCGCCCTTTCGGGCATACGCAACTAAGTTTCCATCTATCCCCGGCGGCCCCATGTTCAAGGGAAAAGGCCGAGGAAAAATCCGCACGTGCCATTAAGACGTTTACGATGGACGAGTTCTTTAGCCGCCAGCGAATTTCGGTTTCCTTCCATCCGCTGGCGCCCACGGGGAACCACGGGGAGGCGAACTCGTGACGCGACGCCTCGCGTCCACTAAACGAAGACCCAGGAAATTGGGATGGGTGTTGGAGTAGGGATTTGTTCTACCGGAAGCCCTTTAGCCAAAGGGTCTCCCGGCAGAAGTTTGCGAATAGCTGGAAAGCCTTTTCTGACGACACGAAGTATTGTGCCGCCTCTGGCCATTTCCAGCATTCGCTCGGGGTGATGTCCCGCAGAGCCTCTCTCTGCGGGTCGAAGTCTTTGCACTGGAGAAGGAAGTGGTCTACCGTGTCCGACCCGTGACCACACGCACAGGCCTCACTGTCGGCAATCCCGTACGCGAGGAGGCGCGAACGGAAGTTCCCATGTCCAGTGAGGATTTGTGTGGTGTAGTGGTTCGGAATCATCCACCCGGCCGCCATCCTTCTCTCAATGCTGTTGAAGAAGGCGAAAGTTGTGCGGCCTTTGTGGGAGGAGTCCCACATGGATTTCCACACCCTTTTCGCCTCAGCCACGATCCTAGAGAGCACGGCGCTGTGCAGCTCTCAGTATCCCCAACTCCCCTGCCGTGCACCGGTCGGCCCACCCGGCAGCAGCGTAAGTTGCTACCTAGATAAAAACCCCGCGGTACACGGCCGAGAGCGCTCTGAAACCGAGCCCCCATCCGCGTCTCGCGAGCCTGCCAAGTTTCGCGAAAAGCGACCCGACTTTGTCGCTGATATATTGACAATGGGATAGGACACCCATGTCCCTATCTAAATGGACGCCTAGGTATCTAACTGTGGGTTTGAATTTAATTGACCTCGCTCCGATCCGAATGATCGGCGGTCTTTTCTGGAAGTCTATTTTCGATACGCGGACTACTTTCCTTTTCCTATCGGGACGCGATCCTCCCCGCCGGCCTATTTTTTTTTTGTTTTTCCCTGTCTACGTACCCATTCCGGAATACGATCGCTTCCGATTTCGAGTCGGTTCCTCGTAACCTGTACCAACGTGCACCAACCTAGGATCTGGTCAACAACGCGTTGACCCTCGATCTCTAGGTCTCAACGGCTATTACCACCTACGAGGACGATGAGGTCGTCCGCGTAGGCGACGAACCTATTCTTAACTGAGGTTACGAGTAACCTTGGGAGACCGTCGAACATTAGGTTCCACCACGCGGGGCCGAGGACCGAGCCTTGTGGGCATCCCCTTGTCGCGCGCTTGGAGATCCTGTCTGTTCCTACCATGAGACTGACCTTGCGGTCCTCGAAGTAATTGGAGATTACCTCGAAGACGTTGCCCGGACAGTCTCGATTCTCGATCCCTAAGACTACCTAGCACTGGTGGCCACCAGACATTGTCGAAAGCTCCGGAAATGTCGAAGAGTAGCGCGATCACATGCCGATGCTCGATGTCATCAACCATGCGGCGCAACTCGACAATTGCATCTTCAGTCGACATTCCGCGCGTAAAGCCGTACTGTCTGCTGGAGATGCGTCCCGTTGCCATCGCCGTCTGTTCGAGTCTGCTGGCGGTGGCGGTCTGTGGCCACCCAGGGCGGGAGATAACCCCCGAACTAGCCCTCGCGTAGGAGGGTTGATCGGCCGAGTCGATGGGTGTATCGGCGATGAAGGCATTAGAGACCGTCAGTGCGTCGTACATGTAGTACTTCGCATAATGGCGAGGCCCTGATTTAGCATACGGGCTGTGGCGTGTTCTTTGTACAGCACTGTATGTGCTGTATGACTTCCGACTGGGGAACTGTTGTCACTCGTGGCATCAGTTCCCCAGTTTACGTTAAACGGTTTTTCAGACCGTTTTTCGTGGGCGGAACACGCCACTAGACAACACTCCGCTGGGCTCAGGAATACATGGGATGCAATCAATCCCCTGGGCAACCCAGGCCGCAAGGGGCAAACGTGCCCTAGCCACACTTGAGCCTCCACGAAAAAGGTACCGCTGGATAGCTCGTGTTCTTAAATACGCAGCGAACTGAACGAAGTGTGGTGGAGAGGAAGAGGCAGCCTCTCCGACTGCTGTCTCCCACGTGTTTGCCGTGCGTGGCGACCCTTGTCGTCGGAAAAGAGGATCCTGGGATCTGAGGGGGCCCTCTCCTGCGGGTGAGACGTCCCCAACACGTACCTTTGGCCTCTGCTTCGGCTAGATGGGCGGCTGGACGAGAAAAGCAGCCCTGGTCCAGTCAATCGGCTTGGAACGACCACACGCTTCGGGCAAGTGGGTTCTGCTGGGCGAGGACGCGGGCTGGGTAAGGAAACCGACCCAGCCAGCAGACTATATTCGGTGCGTAGCCCTAACTCAGCCTTTGGCGGGTTCCAAATTGTGCGGGTCGGTGGTGGCCGGGGAGCGCACTGGATGAAAGACCAAGACACATTATGGGTCTGAATAAAAATGAACAAACAAAAACTAAGCGTCCAAAGACGACGGGTCCAGCTCCTACTCGGAGTGAAGCCGTCGCCGCAGACGCGGGAACTGCAAATGCAGCTGTCAGTCCCCCCGCGTCTGTGAGAAAGACAAGATCCGGGAAGGTGATTAATATCGCCAATCCTCGTGTGATCTTGCAAAGATGTGTGACTCCCACGCGAGCGGTCTCGGTGAAAACCGAGCCCACGGTAGAAGGTACGCCGGACACCGGTAACGTGGAAGTAATCGAACGAGTCGGAGACACGTCACTCGTGAAGGTGCAGTCGGCACCCGAGCGTGTCAAGGACCCTACTGGTGACGGTTGGCAAACCGTCACCAAAAAGTCGAAGCGAGCCAAGCCGGGCGCACCCACCGGCAAGGCCGCAGTAAACCGGGCCAGGAGACCGAAGGGGACGTTCTCCGGGCAGAAGGTACGGCCTCTCGATCTCGTAAGAGACGAAGCCTTTAGGCGAGTGTCCGAAATACGGACCTTTTGCTTTCGACCTGAGTCGAAAGTCAATAAGGAGTCCGGGTCAAAGATACTCGCCGAGGTTGAGGCACTCAACGAGTTGGTTCAGGAGCTTATTCAACGGAATAGCTTCGTCGAAGGGCAACTCGCCGCGGTCAGGGCGGACCTAAAAGCGCGTCCTGCCGTAATGAGTGCGATGCGACCTGGGCCGTCCAAGGGAACTCTCCCGAAGACGGCCTGCAACGCCGCGCAGCCGACTTACGCCCATGTGAACAAAGTCGACTGCAAAGGAGCTTCTCCGGAAGCGGGGAGACGGCCACAATCGCAGCATGTGGTAAAAATCTTCCCGCCGAAGGAAAAAGGACAGAGCAGCGAAGTTACGAAGGTTACTGTTCTGTCCCTCATTAAACCAGCGAAGGAGGCGATCCGAATAAAGTCGGTCCGACGCATCCACTCCGGTGGCATCGTCGTCGAGACCGACCGAAAGGAGGACCTGCAAGCCTTCGTTGGCAATAAGAAGCTCCGGAGCGCGGGTCTGTCCGTCTCCTTACCTACCAAGCGGGACCCCGAGGTTTTAGTTTACGACGTCCCGCGTCGGATGGGTAAGGACGAAATTGCCTCCAGTATTTGGAGGCAAAATCTCTGCGATGCGAACCAGAAGGATGTGCCTTCGGGAATTCGGGTCAGCCGCATGGCTGGCAAGACCCCGGAGACAGCCAACTGGGTCGTTGCCGTCAGTCCGCAGAATCTTCAGCGGCTGAAGCAGAGGGGTAGCCGAGTTTACCTTGGATGGAACTCCTGTCGTGTACGGGATTTCGTCCAGGTGCTTCGGTGCTACCGTTGTCAACGCTTCGGGCATACCTCGAAGCGTTGTAAATTCAAGGAGAACGTGTGCGGTCACTGCTCCCAAAAGGGGCATACCTTCACGCTCTGTAGCAAGAAGAGTGAACCTCCGGTCTGCTCTAATTGCAAGGACAGAGGGTGGGCTAGTGCACACAAGTCGCGGGACCCAGCTTGCGCTTCCTATCAGGCGGCGCTAGCTTTGGAGTCGTCCCGTGTCCGACTTGAGTGACGGGCAGACGTGGACCTGTCCACTCCGCCATTCGAACGGCATGCTGGGCGGACCCCTCGGGGTTCGTCCCCTCGGGCCAGGCTGAAGCCCCTCTTGCGGAGATAAATTGACTTTAACACTACTCCGTCAAGAGTGCCTGGATTGGGTTGGACTCGAGGTGGCAGCGGGAGTAGCACGTTGTCTTCCCCTGTCACGATAACGAACGAGGGTAGAGCCAGACCATCGGCACGCGTCGAGAGAGCGGCTAGTATAGTCCACATAGGACCCAGGCATAGCCCATCTTAAGACTCACAACGACGACACTAACTGTTCGAGTCTGCTAGCCCCGACCGCGGTAACAGGCAACAACTCGGTGTTGATGCGGTGGGGCTTCGTCGGCAACAGTCTCGACTGAAGCCAACCTGCACGGGATCGGGCGAAAGCCGGCGACTCTACCTCCCCGTGGTCTCCGCTGGACAGCGCTGGCCGGCGCCAAGCGACGGCCAGGGCTGACTAAATGAGTCGCTTCCTACCAGGTAGATTCAACTTTTCCAATGAGGCGTACTGCCGAGGGCAGGGTTTTTCTAAGCCAATCCTGGCATAACATCTAGCCAGCGGTTCCCCTGGCGGTGGCTCGCTGGAGCGTGGCGGCCAAACAACATCTGGCCGGTCCAATCCGATATGGGCGCAAGCCTCGGGTGCGGCCGGGTCGACTCTCAACCCATGGACCACAGCAAACTGTTCGAGTCTGCTCTTAAGGAGCTTCTCGAATGTCTTCCCGATCACGGAGAGGAGACATATCGGATGGTAGGATTTGGGGTCCTTTTCGTCCTTTCCTTCGCCTTTTAGGAGGATTCTCAGAGAGCCCACCTTCCAGGCGGAAGGGAAGACGCCCCATCGAAGGCACCCATTGAAAAGTCGCGCGAGTTCTCCGGGGATTAATTTCGCGGTGGACTTCAGGACTTGTACCTCAATGAGGTCCGGTCTTGGCGCCTTCTTATTACCGAACGAACGAATCGCTCCGGCCACCTCCGCCAAGGAGAAAGGCGGGGCTTCGGCGGTATTCGGGGCGATTCGCGCCTCTTCCCGGAGAACTCTTTGTGTCGGCGAGTCGAGTTCAGGCCGGTCGTCAGGGACGTGAGCTTCCAGAAGCTTGCTGGCGGTTTCCAGAGTACCGGTTGTACTTCCATTATTGCGCCGGATTGTGCTAATCACCTTCTCTGCACGGAGTTTATTTGCATGGAGCTTGTAGACGATGCCCCAGGGCTCCGTGTTCCCGTTCGACATCACGAAGTTTTGCCAGCTTTCCCGTTTCGCCCTCCTCACCTCCCTGCTGTATTTCCGCAGCGAAGTACGGTACTCCTGCAGTTTTTGGAGGCGGGAGGGTTCGTTTTGTGGCTTCTGGAAGGCACGTCTCTGCCGGTACGCGGCCTTTTTGAGCTTCGTTAGCTCTTTTGTCCACCACTGGTTGGACTTCCTAAACTTCCTTTTTCTTGGCATCGACGCGGTGCAGGCGTCAGTAATGACGGCTGTGAGCGTCTCTGCCATTCTACCTACCTCTTCCGCCGACCCCAGACTCAGGACTTCGAGCCTCGACCGTGAGTGATCGGACAGGGCCTCAGAGAACCGCTCCCAATCCGCTCGACGAGTATCGAAACGAGAGTTCGCTGTTCCCTGATTTCCCGTCGCGGCCCTAGGTGCCCGCAGCCGAATGTCGACGGCGTTGTGGTCGCTAGTCGTCCATTCGCTTCTTATTCTCCAGTCCCTGATGTATGGGGACATGGTGGGGGACGCCAGGGTAACGTCGATGTATGACGATCCTGTTGACGTCCAGAAGATGGGTGGCTGACTAGCGTCGCGTTAGCTACTGTTAATCTAAACGCGGAGACTAATCTTTCTAACTGCGCTCCCCTCTCGTCTGTGCTTTGTGGGCTCCAGAGCGAGGATTGCGCGTTCGCGTCGACAGAAATTAATATTCTCTCCCCCCCCCCCCAATACCAGGACTACCGTCTCCAAGTGCTTGAGGTGCTACTTTATCTCGTCGCGGTGCTGGAAGTAGCACGACACCGCGTAGAAGGAGAAGCCGGGGGCCAGCAGTGCCGCACATGCGCAGTGCGGGTTACTGAGCTGCGAGGTGAATGTGACTTCGAAGTGAGGGTTGGGGATGGCGACAGCGGCCCACGGAGAGTGGGTTTTCACCGCCGCCACTCTCACTCCGGTCCATAATCCGTTAACCCTATATCCTGCGCCTTGCCTGCTGACGCGTAGTTCCTGCAAGAGCAGGACGTCCAGCCGCTTTTGCGCTATTAATTCCCTAACTTCGCCCGTTACTACAGCTGAACGTCGCATGTTCAGCTGTAGGATCCTAATTCCCGTGGCTTCAGTCGCGTTCGCGGGTTTGCGGTTTCGCGTTGGGGTTTGTGAGACGCGGGGGTTGGTTTTCCTAAGTTTTCCTATGCTCACGGCGTCGTAACTTACGAGGTGGACGCGGACGGTGCGAAGACCATAATTTTGAGACAGTTTGTAGAAGAATTTAGAAGTCAAAATATACTTCAACGAATAATTTAATCATTAACACGTTCCGTGCCACGTGTACCATCGATGGTACACGCTTGCATGTTTACTTAGTGAACTGAACAAATTGTTTACAAGAAATTTAGAACAGAAGAATCAATTTCCACCGCAAGAATGGTCGTTGATAAGTTTTTGTTACGTTGTTATGTGTACGAGAATTAATAATTGCACGTAATACATCAAGTTTTAGTAAAATATCAAAGTGTGAAGATTCGAGTAAAAAAAGCTCGACACGGAACGTGTTAAAAATAAGATTTAACTACAATTCCATTACCGCCAGTATATTAGAATTGCCATTTTACTAAATTATACAACGCTACAGTCGAATGTAACTTAACCGAGTTTTCAGAATACTAGCCGAAGCCGAGAATTGTAATCTGATTCTAGACTTCGCAAGACCAACTTGTAAAGAGAAATTACATGAATATTAAATACCCGCGCCGAGGATTCTTACGGATTTAACGCACGACCCGTGTTGAAAGTTCCTTGACAAAACATAACGCCATAAAACAACGGTGCCGCGAGTCCTCACGTAAACGGAGTATTTTACTCGTGATGAAGATACAAACGGAAACTGCATAAGTATAACAGCTAGGAACCGTGGGATATTAGTCACGCGACTTAATACTGATAAGAGTCGATGAAAAATGCGACCGAGATGAAAGAAAGGAGACCGTTGAAAGACCCCGCTGGGAACTCCAGATAACTTTGGGAAAGTACAATACTCATCCCCGGAGAACTTTCCGAGGAGAGCAGATAGATGGTTTTAATAGAATGATCGCCGGGGTCAACCGGGCCCGGTAAAATTACAGGCCTAACACAAGAATAAACCGAACGATAATAATGGCCGAGAAGTGTCGAATGAATATTTTACAAGTTCTTTCCGCTGGCAATTATCAGAGGTTAATTGTGCAGCTTTTCTTTGCTGTGAACAGCTTTTTTCTGGTACAAGCGTTTTCTCTCTGAACTAGTTTCTCTGATGTTGCCGAGAACTTCAATGCATAATAACTTTCCTTGATCATTCATATTAAAGCTTGATATATTATTAATTTATATCTCTGGCAAAAAGAGGCACTCGTCATATCAAATCGAATCTATTTGATAAGTGGGAAAAATATATAATGTACAATAATTTGGCTGGGGATTGTTATGCACGATAAAAACTTTCCGCATTTGTCGCAACAAATTGTAATTACTTACCGAATCCTTTCCGTTTGATGGTTTTAGTAAATCGATTGTATTACGATACTGTTAACTGCTTTCAATTATTTTACAGTTTCAAATTGCGGTTACTCATTATTATTATTATTATTATATAGATGCACAAAATCGACAGCCTAGACATAATGACAAAAGAATATAAATGGATCTACTAACGATGATGATGATCTACTTTCGATGAAATTGTTTCGCCAGAGCGCTAGAAACTTTTACGGATGTTTCCTCAACGTTCGGACAATCTCGGGACTCAATTCTTGACATTGTTTACCGCGGTACATGTAATCGCTGTACCGCTTTATCTTAAACTTCCATCGATGTACTTCTCTTCGAAAACATTCTCTAATAGTGTGTACCTGCACTTCAAAACTACCCCGAAGACTGCCTCGGACACGTCGACCGCTGATTCACTGTATTTCGAGTCTCAGACTTATCGATCACATTTTCTCCCGAGCTCCTTGAACAACTGAACTTCTCTCACAAATTTAGCTCTCACCGTTTTTTTCTCCGACACACGTACATATCGCAATGGCCACGCGAATTGGGGAAAAGAATGATCAGAGACATTTTTAAACCAACTACGATGCCAATGCTCTCAACGATGGAAATCAAATCAGTGTTGAATAAAAACGGTTCCTAGACAATTATCAGATTCGAAGCATTGATCATTTATTTAAACGAACACTAACAGGCAAAACACTATACAATTTTAACACCGTACATTCCGAAAATTATCAGAATAAAAAGTTGATATTGTTCGAAATAGAGACACGTATTTGCTATCAACGGAATCATTGTTTTTTAATTTAATGTCGCATCTGCTTAATAGCAATTAGCGATCATTTATTGGATAATATGTGTAGGGTTACATGTAACGTAATATATACAATACTTTCGCATTACATTTTTACATTATTTTCTTCATTAAGGCTTCTCAAATTACTATATAATTTCGCTAAACAATTTGGTTTCGTTTAAGTATGACACAACATTTACAACAGCATCATTTGTTAGACGAATAATACAAAAATTTCTTTGATTTTTTTACCGAACAAACGCTTTGTTATTACTTCCAGCAGTTTCTGCAGCTTTTCACCCCAATCCAAACCGATGTAACAAACTCGTGAAAAAATAAACTCTTCCACCATTTTCGCTAGAATTACAAGGACAATCTAATACCGACAGTCGAATCGAAAAGCAAAACGCTGCTACTGGCTAGAACTTTTCGCGCTTTAAATCAACGTGCTACGAAGGTAATCAGATAAAACGTCGCTTCAAAATAACCGCTCGGAGTTCGAATCGCTAAAAACAGGCGAAAACAAACGGAGCCCGATAAAAACCGGCAAAAACCAACAGAAGTCGATAAAAACCGTTCGTAAACCGCAATTATTTTCGCACGAACTCGACGCATTATCCCGCAGGTATTAACGGATAAGTTCACCTTTGGCCGAAATCGTACGGGAGCGTGAAAAATAAAAGCAAAATTGAACGATGCCCAAGGGTTGACAGCGAGAGGGGACCGGGCTTTCCATTTTTTCTCTCCCCCATAGACAACGGGCTGCTCGCTAGTTTAACCGTAAATCCAGGTGTCGGGCGCATCGATGCATATGAAGGTGAATTGAAGCGGGAACGAGCCGATGCGAAACAAAAAGGCCGGATCCGCGGCATTATCCAACATTCGCGCTCGCAATTAGACGTTGCGCGCTCCACCGAAAACGCGGCCGAACAATATTTACCGTCGCCGATCCCGCTTGATATCCGCGAGTTTATCCGGAAGATAAACGCTCCTGTAATCCGCTTTGTGGCTGATTGCCGAGATCCCGCAACTTGACATAATTTACGCCCCTGAACTCATTATAACCAGCGCGAGCCGCGAGTCGCGAAACGTCGCATTGCGAAGCGGAAATATGTTTTTGGTGCTGGAAACTCGAATTTCGAGGTTCCAAATTTCGTTTAGCAGTAATCTAGCGGTGATGAACTAATTAACATCGAATTGTCAATGTTAATATGCTAAGACCGCTGAACAGTCGTCATAACTACAGTAATTTCTCCTGAAAATGCCAATTTTCGGGTTGCTGTGAATTTCCCTCTGCTAATCCTAAGTCTTTGTAAATCATTACATCCTAACCGACAGTTTTTCTATAATAAATTCAAATAATACTGGCAAAAATAGCGAAGCTTATTAAAAGGATCCAAATAGGTATGAACGACAGTGCATGCGCCTACTTGATCCCACGTGTAGCGACAACCGAGGGCGTCAGCTCATGATCGCGATAGGTCGTCGTGAGAAACATTGCAGAACCGCTTCCAGTTCGTTCGCGTCGATGCTCGCCGCCAGGTGCAACCTACTTGCTTTGAGGGTAGAACGGAACCGGATGCGAATATCGTTATCGGACTGCTGCGGCCAGCCTTCTTTCGCTGGCTTTTCTCGTCCGGCCTCGGTCTATGTGCCATTTTAATTAGGTGACCGATCCGAGAGCGCGGCTACATTTGAGCTCGCCGACGCTTTGGAACAGACCCAGTTCAACGGGATAGACTATGGCCACCGTATCATCCGTACACTCCGCGAGTTACGTCAATTCTTTTTTTTTAACGGAGGTAGTTATGACGCTTAAAATGCCGGCTGATGAAGTTGCGGGCTTTCATTGGATTACGGTGATTGACCATCGGATATTTCACGTATCGGTTTGCGAACGTGAACGCTATTTTAAATAATCGGAGGCTAGCGGAACCGGTTACTGTGCGGTGGGTGACCAATTGCTGTGCCTTTGGTTCGTTTTCGGGCACAATTAAATTTATATTTGTCGAATGAGATGTATTCAATTTGTATACAGTTTTATTTTGTTTATTTTGCAATTTGAAAATGTAATATGTTTTATTATTGATATACAGTTAATTGTATATATATTATTTATTACTAATTATATTATTATTATTAATTGTATTTATTATTTATTAATTATATATTATACAGTTATTATTTTTCCGGTTATTTATGGCACAAATGATACGAAGTGAGAATAGTCGAGAGTAAGCGAAATGATTCCGATGAATTCCTAGCTTTTCCCGGGCAATGCTCGACGTTTCTAACACAGCGAAAGAGTCTCCTACGAATGCTCAAATATGTATCTTGATGAAGCTTGCCACATCTCCGCAGTTGATATCCTACGGTATCATTTCTGCGACTGTCATCAATTTTTAATTTACCTCTTTGGAACCACACTACAGATCAATCACTCCAGTTTTCATTGCTCTCGACACAATCCGTTGAAAAGGATTGGTTACTCTTAAAAGGGCGTGTCTCTCGAAACACAGTGAAATGAAACATGGATTTGAAAGAGAATTAATCGATAGCCCTGTTATAAAGTATTTAAACTTCCCGAAACTTCTGTATAGGGGTTGAATACATTCAGTTGCCTCGCTGTTTCCAAACCAAAGTGTTTGTCCTTTGTTAACGCACTTTTGTGTTCGAGTAAAATTCACAGCTCACTTACCGACTTAATTAATTATTCCTAGTTAACTATTTAACGTGTAAAGAAAGATTTTTATATATTAACTAGTATATATTAATATATTAGTAAATTTATATATAGTATATAATATATTTATATTAATATACTAGTAATATACTACTACTCAAACAAATATTAATTTGTATATCAATATAGCATATATTAATATTAATATAATTAATGGCTATATTGATGCTATTGCTATATTGATATAAGAATTAATATTAGTTTGAAAATGTAATTCACGAATGCAGAAAATTCGCACTGTAATTAGTTCAGTCATATTTTTTTGAACATATTCTTCATCCTTTGTCGGTTACATACCGATTATCTTATCAAGAATTCTGTCTCCAGCAGGATAATTGATATCGACGGTGGCGGTACAATTTCATCTTCCCAGTTCCGCATCCGAACAAGCGCTAATTAGTTAAACACTTTGCTGATCATAATTAATACGGTCCTAATGAATATTCGCTGGCGGGATCGAGTTCCGCGAACTTAGCTCCAAGTTTGCCTGATTTGAACCTGGCTCGCTCCTAAGGGATTCCTGTAAAACCACACGGAACCAGCTAAATAGACAGTACCTCAGACGAGAAACAGTATCTCGAACCTCTGCTGCGAGAAATCGATATCAATAGCTTCGATGATATCTATTTTATTAAATAGAACGTTATTTCAAATGGATTTCTTTCTCTTTCTCTCTCTTTCTCTCTCTTTCTCTTCCTTTCTTTCTTACTTTCTCTCTCTCTCTCTCTCTCCAATAATGAAATAATCTAGAGAAAGACTAGTTATATATTAACACAAAATAGCAAATAATTTTGTCAAATAATGTGTATGCAAATAAGATAATATATTACTAGACTGCAGATTTTTATGCAGATTTTATGCAGATAAAAATTGTCTGCACTAATTACATGATACAGAAGCTAAATAGAGAGAGATACACACTTAATTTCTTAATAATACTAGCAAGTTGAAAATAGTTCAACAGTACTTTCTATCTGAAATATCGTAGTGATGAATAATCCCGTCATTGTATTTTTATTTCTCATTGTAGTAAAAGGTAAATTATTAATTTCACACGATTTCATTAGCTAAGAATATAATATCCATAAAGCGTTTTTAAAGTTTTTCCGTCGGGTCTATCATGACCCCAGTGTAAAAATCATTTTTGTAAAAACTCAAGATTAAGGATTAAATTAAGGGTTAAGTTAATGATTAAATTCCTTAAACGTTTTCGCAGACTCGTTTCACATAAAATCTACAGTCCGTGTATTAATTTAACGATTGTTCGTTGAAGAGATTTCCTTGAATAATTCCGAAGCTCGCTTTTCAAGTACGACCGCTTTCCGTTTGCTTATTTAAGCACGGTTCGGCCACAAATAATCGAAAATAACGTCCCGAACAGAGTCTCTAGTTTCTGTGGCGTTCCTTTTCCTCTGGCAAGGATCCGCTCGGAACGAAGCGGTGAGTTAGAGAATTTATAGACCGCGATTATATCTGAATTCGAAAGCTCAGAAACGATCATTCCAGCATTTATTTATCGTGGTCGTGTTATCGCATAGGCAACTGTGTAAAGCAGAACTGAGGAATAGTTGCGCGTAACAGCTTTATTGCTCCCGCCGCGCTGAGAGCAACTACTTTTCGGAATTAGCTGTTCCGCAGTCCATTCCCGATTATGAATCAGCCAGTTTTCCTACTCGTACTTCTCCCTTCCCCCGCCCTCCATAACGCATACTTCACCCGAACTCCATCTCTATTACCTCCGATCCCCATCTTAAGCGTCAAATTTAAATTTAAAGGATACCACGAGTGCCCGACTCGATATTCAATCGTTGGCTGGGAGAACCGATTCCGAAGTCCCGATGAAATAAACACGAAACAAAACGCGATAATGTGTCTATAATGGCGGGCAATCTTGAAATATTAGGTTCTGAAATTAGTATTTATGTACTTGTGCTAATTGCAAGAATTTTGGCTCGTAGAATTTGATACTAATAACTGAGATTTATGGTAATAAACTGCTCCGAAAGATTACAGCATAGGCACATATCGGATGAGAATTGGTCAACTTTGACTGACGATAACTTCGCGAAAAATCATTGATTTTTACTTCAAATTAAAGCTTGAAACCTCTAGTTTAAGACGATATTTCTCAATTATATATTCTACGCACTCTCGCCACTGTAACTATTTAAATCTGAATCCCTGTTTATCATATTGAAAATTGTCAAGTTTGAAGAAACGCACGGACTTTGTCAAATTTTTTCCGGGGATGCCGTTTACAGTAGAGCAAAGTTCGATTCTTCTTCTTTAATTTTTTTCTCGCAAAGTTACAGCACTCTAAAGTAACCAAACCCCATATGTCAGACTCCTGGAAAGAGGTGCAAAATCAAATCACGTGCAAAATAAAAAATATCTCAGGGAAGGAAATTGGATGAAAACTAAATAGAATATTTCCAATCATTTTCTACACTACTTCTTGATGTCCGATCAATCATTTGGAAATGCCAACGCCGACGGTACGTGACAAAAATGCGCAAAAAACTTCATTTCTAAGTGAATAAATTGATGGTATCCGGCTTTAGATTTCGCAACAAACGAATTCCAATTTCTGCATACTGGAGCGATAACCAGCCGATGCTCATGCCCTGTGTCTACTTACACCCGGCGCAAAGTGTATTCTTGCGCGATTTTTAGGAAATCGGTAAAATAGCCGAAAGGCATCCCACGGGGAATTTCAACCGCGAGACTTATGCAGCATTCGGCATACGAATGTAGGAATACATCCGCGAATACACCTAGACCGTCTGTATCGGTGGCCTGGATCTCACGTCCCGACTTCCAATATTTCGGCAAAGATACCTGGCGAAACCAGTAAAAGGGAGCAAATATTGGTTCGAGGTGCACGGACTCATCGCTGTCGTCAGACGTTTTCGGCGATCTTCAACGGCTCAACAGATATATCAAGTTCAAATATAATTATGTTGTATCTGTGAGATTTAATTGGTAGCCGGCGAATCTTTATGTATTTATGACGCAAGCTTCTAGAATGCAAGAATCCGGGCATATTAACGAATATGCACTGTTCTATTATTCTGTGCTCCCTGTTTTCCCAAAGAAAATTTTCTTCTTCCGATTTTCATGAAATAATTATAATGAAAATATGCACAAATATTCGCTGTTCAATAATTATAATTCAAGGGTAGGAAATATTCCATCGAAATGGTAAATATTAACGAAAGAAATTAATAATTAATTTAATATACTTGGATATCGGATATCAAATTTTAACGAAGAAAACAATGTTCTAGAATGTCCAAATTATATTCTCGAATTTTTAGGTCTCGATAATGCTGTTAGTGTTTGAGTGACAGTTGCTTGAAAACCGCATCATAATAATGCTGCACCGCGAGCTACAAACTCACAAAAGTCAGATCCGCCGGGTAACATTTCGAACGGAGTTGTATGACCGGTGAAATGCAAAAAGACCGCACCGGAAGCAGTATACGTGACTTAGTGGGTATGAAAAATCTGCCGTGAGTTCGGGAAATCGTCAACATGCAGTTCTCCGACGCTGCTAAGCACACAATGGAAAAGAAGAAAATAAAGTGCGAACATGAAAACATCAATGGAAAACTGCGAGCGTTATTCTCGGGCCGGCAACGCCTAGATACATGATGCACAGTCTCGTATACACAGTAAATACGTTAGGACGACTCGTATTGCAAGGAAATTCACGATACTTTAATTGCTGTTAAAAATGGGACAACGGGAAGCATCCTCATAACATCTAAACGAGTTGTCGCATGTTACAGCGGGCGGTTCGAAATTGAAAAAAAAGAGGAGTACGTTGAGCGACAAATGCATTTGCGGTCGCTTGCTTCCCGTAATAACCGAGCGTGGCAACGTAAAGTAACACAATCGGTGTACTTATCACAGACACATCAAATTCGCAAATTAAGCTTCATTAGTTTCTTAACAGAGATTCAGAATAATTAATTTTAAATAGGGGTGATACGAATTATAATAGATTATGAATATAAAATTTAATTATAACGAATTTTTAATATAGATTTAAATTGTAATAGAATTTAATAGAAATTTAATATCTTGGTACATTTCCAATGGAGAGAGAAATATAATTAGAGATTTTAAATTATAATAAATTTGTAATACAAGTTCAATTAGAAATTTTAACTTATATATTTTTGACAGAAATTAAAACCTTAATATATTTAATAACAACTGACATCTAGTAAAGAAGGTACAGCGATTTAATTATGCAGTGAAGTGAGACTTATGTAGAAGTTGACTTCAAGTGTAAACACTGTTGATAGCAATGCTATAAATTATCAAAATGCAAGCAGCACGAAATGCATTGTGTTCAATGCCATCGCTGATTTATCGGTAAAACATTCGTGCCAGGAAAGTTCAGCATTGTCGAAACGACATTGAGAAGTGTCGATACTCTGTACAGTTATGGTTAAGTGGACGCGTATATATTTACACCGTATATAATAAATTTGCATACGTCGATGCTGATCCAACGGCGTCCGCGTGCCGATATGTCCTGACAAGCATTAACGCGCACGTCCCGCGAAATTTTTCAAACAATCGCTCTATCATATCTGAATTTTCTTTATTTTCGTAGGAACGCGGATAACGTTCGCGCAACGCGCACGTTGCGCAACTGTTCGTTACCCGTTTCATTATCCGCCTCCGCGTTCATCACGCGCAACAGAACGCCCGGCATTGTAACGATTAATTTGCCGAAATATCGCAGATAAAAATCCGACGAAAATATTGCGATACTGTCCCCGTACTTGCTACTTTATGGCACCCAATTAAAAGCCCCAATGACGTCTCATTGATTCCCGTAATTCAAGTGCGGACGATCATCTGATTAGTGCATTAAATTCTCCCTAATTTTCCTTCGTCTTGTAAACAAAAATGGATAATTTGGGAAGGCAAGATACGATTATTCGAGCCTTGTACCTCGTTTTTATAATTATATAAATATTATTATTGTTCTAAAAACGAGCCATGAGGCTCGAATAATCGAATCTCCTCCTCCCAAATCGTTCACTTTTGTTCACAAGCTGTTGAAAAATTGGGGAAAATTTACTGTAATGCGTTCATGGCGGAAACCGAGAAAAATGGCTATCAACCTGCATACCGTCCTTTAGAATTAGATTCTGCAACGCTGGAAAATGTTATTGTCAAGACTCACGGATTGCTCGCAGAGGAAATTCACCGGTTTTATTACGAGTAGACCGCGGATCTTAATGCAAAATAAAAATTCTCCGATCGCAGCGAACAGGAGTTAAATAAAAATTTATTTTCATTCTCAATGGTTCCATTCAGTTAATAATAACGAGATCTGTGATCAAAGTTTACGAATGATAGATTATTATTATCAGACAAATTGTGAAAACGAAGAAGTGTTAATTCAGTGCAGAAAGAAATCGTAGTGCAAGTTCGTAGTGCATGCTCGAATATGCAGTCGTATTTAGAATAATCAGATATTGCAGCTTCGGATAATCCAGATTCTACCGTGCGAATAAAATAAAAGCGTAACAATATTTCCGATGAAAATAGAGAATTCTCGGTGACGTTCCTTATTTCGAATATTTAGAGCGATAACTAATTAGCGCTGTCATCGGGGTTCCATCGACGGCCGTGTCGCGGCCACGGAAAAGTATCCATCGACCCGCATTTGCGATGCAGATGCGGGAAACCGGCGGTGAAAACGCGTGAATTTTCTTGAATCTGTGCGGGGCAGACGCCGTTTCCGGTCGCCGATGCAGGGAATCTTGATTTACAATGCAGAGTAGCCAACGTTTTGCGGCTCGCGAATGCCAAAACCGCGCGGGTCTGACCCTTTTCGACATTACCATTTTCCTCTTAAAACATAGGACGCGCAAGCTTTCTCCGCGTCCCTCGATACGGGGTGGTCCGTCAGTCCGCGCTACCCTAATGCATTTGCCGCGACACGGGTCCACGGAATTCGGCGTATCTCAGTCGCACACGGTCAATTTAACAGCGTGTCACGCGTCAATTTATCCACGACAAAATATGGCCCCGACGCGACGCGTCATGTTGCGTCCCCGGGCGGGAGTTGCTAATGTATCCCTTTTCTCGTGGAAGTGGACCACCAAAAAGGTCAGTACGTTGAAGCCAGACAAAGGGGTGCATGGCTAGCAAGCAGCGACCTCTCCGTGGTTCCCGCTATGAGTACCTCGAGGGGCATGGTTAAATAAATGTGCTCAATCGGCCATAAACCTCAGGGGAAACCAATGCTGCCACTGCGAAGGACTGGGGCCTGACTGTGTGTCTACGCTTGAGGGTCGGCGACCTCACCTCCCAGAGCCAAGTAGGGTGTTTGTAGGGCCTAGGCCAGGCGATAACAGGTCCGGTGGAGCCAATGGGCAGGGTGGAGCCCATAAGAGAAAAAGGGAGGTAGTGCCCAAATAAAATAAAGGGTCCGGTGGAGCCCAGAAAAGAAAAAGGGAGAAGTGCCCAAATGGGAGGTAGTGCCCATACGTAAACCAAAGGTCCGGTGGAGCCAAAGGGCAGGGTGGAGCCCAGAAAAGAAAAGGGAGTAGTGCCCTAACGGGAGGTAGTGCCCAAATAAAACAAGAAGAAATCGCCAGCCGAAAGTCGTACATCCACAATTGACCAATGCTACTCAAACGGACACGATACGAAAACGAACGGGAAAGGACGAAGGCGGGTAGGAAATTTAAAAACCAATTAATGCCAGACAAAAAATACAAACTTAGGGCCTCGGACACAGGGGCTCCCGTCCCTGGGGTCCCTGTGGCGGAATTAACCGCTAAGGATAGGAGGGACACTGGCAACGACCTAGGCAATACAATAGGACTAGATTCGGGTATACGTTTGGACGGGATCGGTCTTCGCGTCGTCCGCGTCCACCTCGTAACGTGCGACGCTACGAATATAGGGAATAATAGGAAAAACAACCCCCGCGGCCCCCAACCCCAACGCGAAACCGCGGCCCCGCGATCGCGAACGTAGCCACAGGAATTAGGATCCTACAGCTGAACATGCGACGTTCAGCTGTAGTAACGGGCGAAATTAGGGAGCTAATAGCGCAAAAGCGACTGGACGTCCTGCTCCTGCAGGAACTAAACGTCAGAAAGCAAGGCGCAGAATATAGGGTAAACGGATTAGGGACCGGAGTGAGGGTGGCGGCGGTGAAAACCCACTCCCCGTGGGCCGCTGTCGCCATCCCCAACCCTCACTTTGAGGTCACGTTCATCTCACAGCTCAGTAACCCGCACTGCGCATGTGCGGAGGTGCTGACCCCCGGCTTCTCCTTCTACGCGGTATCCCATTATTTCCAATACCAAGACGAGATGGAGAAGCACCTCAAGCACTTGGAAACGGTACTCCTGGCATTGAGGGGGAAGAGAGTGATAATTTCTGTCGACGCGAACGCGTCATCCTCGAGAGCGAACATCCTCGCTCTGGAGCCCGCACAGCACAGACGAGAGGGGAGCGCAGTTAGAAAGATTAGTTTCCGCGTTTAGATTAACTATAGCTAACGACGCTAGTCAACCACCCACCTTCTGGACGCCAACAGGATCGTCATACATCGACGTTACCTTGGCATCCCCCTCCATGGTCCGCTATATTAAAGAGTGGAGGATAAGAAGCGAATGGGCGACTAGTGATCATAATGCCATCGACATCCGACTGCGGGCACCTAGGGCCGCGACGGGAAATCAGGGAGCAGCGAACTCTCGGTTCGACACTCGTCGAGCTGATTGGGAGCGGTTCTCGGAGGCCCTGTACGACCACTCACGGTCGAGGCTCGAAGTCCTGAGTTTGAGGTCGGTGGAAGATGTAGGTAGGATGGCAGAGACGCTCACAGCCGTCATCACTGACGCCTGCACCGCGTCAATGCCTAGGAAAAGGAAATTTAGAAAGTCCAACCCGTGGTGGACAAAAGAGCTAACAAAGCTCAAAAAGGCCGTGTACAGGCAGAGACGTGCCTCCCAGAAGACGACAGACGGACCCTCCCGCCTCCAAAAACTGCAGGAGTACCGTACTTCGTTGCGGAACTACAGCAGGAAGGTGAAGAGGGCGAAACGGGAAAGCTGGCAAAACTTCGTGACGTCGAACGGGAACACGGAGCCCTGGGGCATCGTATACAAGCTCCAGGCAAATTAACTCCGTGTAGAGAAAGTATTAAGCACACTCCGGCGCAACGATAAAAGCACAACCGGTGCTCTGGAAACCGCCAGCGAGCTTCTGGAAGCCCACGTCCCTGACGACCGACCTGAACTCGACTCGCCGACACAAAGGGTTCTCCGGGAAGAGGCGCGAATTGCCCCGAATACCGCCGACGCCTCGCCCTTTTCCTTGGTGGAGGTGGCCGGAGCAATTCGTTCCTTCGGAAATAGAAAGGCGCCAGGACCGGACCTCATTGAGGTACAGGTCCTGAAGGCCTCCGCGAAAACAATCCTCGGGGAACTCACGCGACTATTCAATGGGTGCCTTCAATGGGGCGTCTTCCCCTCCGCCTGGAAGGTGGGCTCTCTGAGAATCCTCCTGAAAGGCGAAGGAAAGGACGAGAAGGACCCAAAGTCCTACCGACCGATATGCCTCCTCTCCGTGATCGGGAAAACATTTGAGAAGCACCTTAAGAGCAGATTAGAGCAGACGGCGATGGCGACGGGACGCATCTCCAGCAGGCAGTACGGGTTTGCGCGCGGAAAGTCGACTGAAGATGCAATTGTCGAGTTGCGCCGCATGGTTGTGAGATCGAACATCGGCATGTGATCGCACTACTCTTCGACATTTCCGGAGCCTTCGACAACGTCTGGTGGCCCCTAGTGTTAGGTAGTCTTAGGAATCGAGACTGTCCGCACAACGTCTTCGAGGTAATCTCCAATTACTTCGAGGACCGCAAGGTCAGTCTCACAGTAGGAACAGAAAGGATCTCCAAGCGCGCGACAAGAGGATGCCCGCAAGGTTCCGTCCTCGGCCCCGCGTGCTGGAACCTTATGTTCGACGGTCTCCTGAGGTTACTCGAAACCTCAGTTGAGAATAGGTTTGTAGCATACGCGGACGACCTCATCGTCCTCGTGGGGGGAAATAGCCGCAGAGACCTAGTGATCGAGGGTCAACGCGTTGTCGACCAGATCCTAGGTTGGTGCAGGACAGCTAAATTAGAGATATCCGATTCGAAATCGGAAGCGATCGTACTCCGGAATGGGTACGTAGATAGGGAAAAAATAGGCCGACGGGGAGGATCGCGTCCCGATAGAAAAAGGAAAGCAGTCCGCGTATCGAAAGTAGATTTTCAGAAGAGACCGCCGGTCATTCGGATCGGAGCGAGGTCAATTAAATTCAAGAACACAGTTAGATACCTAGGCGTCCACTTAGATAGGGACATGGGTGTCCGATCCCATTGTCAATATATCAGCGACAAAGTCGGGTCGCTCTTCGCGAAACTTGGCAGGTTGGCGAGACAAGGATGGGGGCTCGGTTTCAGAGCACTCTCGGCTTTGTACCGCGGGGTCTTCATCCCGGTAGCGACTTACGCCGCTGCAGGATGGGCTGGAGGCAGGGGAGCTGGGAATACTCGGAGCCGCTCAGCGCCGTGCTCTCATTTCGGTAACTGGTACATATCGCCGGTCATCGTGGGATAGCATGTGCGTGGTGGCCGGTACCCCCCCCCCCCCATCGGACTTGAGCTACAACAAGCCAAAGCCCTTTACCAGGTTAGGAGAAATATGGACGCCAGGATCGGTAACATCGTGGTCCCAGCGGGAACCAACGATGCGAAAATTAGGATCGTGGCTGAGGTGAAAAGGGTGTGGCAATCCATGTGGGACTCCTCCCACAAAGGCCGCACAACTTTCACCTTCTTCAGCAGCATCGAGAGAAGGATGGCGGCCGGGTGGATGATACCGAACCACTACACCACACAAGTCCTCACTGGACATGGGAACTTCCGTTCGCGCCTCTTCGCGTACGGTGTTGCCGACAGTGAGGCGTGTGGGTGTGGTCACGGGTCGGACACGGTAGACCACTTCCTTCTCAAGTGCAAAGACTTCGACCCGCAGAGAGAGGCTCTGCGGGACATCACCCTGAGCGAAAGCTGGAAATGGTCAGAGGCGGCACAATACTTCGTGTCGTCAGAAAAGGCTTTCCAGCTATTCGCAAACTTCTGCCGGGAGACCCTTTGGCTAAAGGTAGAACAAATCCCTACTCCAACAACCATCCCAATTTCCTGGGTCTTCGTTTAGTGGACGCGAGGCGTCGCGTCACGAGTTCGCCTCCCCGTGGTTCCCCGTGGGCGCCAGCAGATGGATGGAAACTGAAATTCGCTGGCGGCTAAAGAACTCGTCCATTGTAAACGTCTCAATGGCACGTGCGGATTTTTCCTCGGCCGTTTCCCTTGAACGTGGGGCCACTGGAAGTAGATAGAAATTTAGTCGTGTATGCCTGAACGGGCGAGGAAGCATATCCGCGTCACCTTCGTGGTGGCCGGATTCACACTAAACTGTTGCGTCCCCGCAGCGTTTACGACGTTGACCTTTCGACACGGTCAATTCGTGGCACTGACCCGAATATTCGGAGCGACGATTAATTATTTTCATTACGTGCGAAGCCGTTCGTTTGTCACGAGGGTCGTTTGATCTTCGGGGAATCTTCTTCAGAAGGGAGAATTGTGTGAGCTCTTGTTAATATTACGTAAAATCAAATGTACAGTAATGTGTCCATAATTGACGCTGAGATTGTGCACAAAAATGGACAATTTGGGAGGAGGAGATACGATTCTTCGAGCCTTGTAGCTCGGTTTAATAGTTAGTAACAATCGATAACCATAAAAAACGAGTTACAAGGCTCGAAGAATCGTATCTCCTCTTCCAAAATTGTCCATTTTTGTGAACAATCTGAGCGTCAATTAGAGAGATATTACTGTAATTGTGAACTGAGTGTAACTTTTAATATGGTATTATATTTGTATACTTCTATTTTTTATTATTCCTAACATAGAAATTTACAAATAAGCTTTTGTTTAAATACCAATAAAAATATAAAAGTTAATTTGATTCTATAATTATTCACACCACGGTATAATTTTCGTAAAGCCTATGTAAGCTTTTGTAAATATTACGTTCGGTTATGTAAAGATTAGAACTTCGTTAAAAGGTTATGTAATGTTATGTCAAGGTTATAAATTTCAAAGTTATTTTATTACATAATCAGCTGTAATTATAGACTCAGTGCAACGTTTAACGTAATATCATATTTGCATACTTCGTATTTCCTATTACTATTGTTATTATAAAAATATACAAATATACTTATAATTCAAATACCACTAAAAACATAAAAATGAATTTGATTCTATAATTATTCACGCCGCAGTATAATTTTCGCTGACCTAACGTAAATTTTCGTACACATTGCGTAAATCAAATGTAATCGAAATTGATGCCATCGTGAACGATCTAAAATAAATAAATAACAAGATCGTAGAGATTGCAATGGAACGTTCATAAATTCGCGCAGGAAATCGGAATAGAGCTCGCAAAAAAATGTGATGGGACGCGTGTATAACCGGTTTTATCAAATGCAAATCTAGGGTTACAGAGCGCCGATCTGAAACGACGTTAATTGCGCGAGAACTTCATACTGTATCAAACTTAGCCGTGTTTGGTCCTAAAGTTAGACGTATCTAGCCCTGCAGCTTGCGGTAATATTCGCGATACAGATGTACGCGTTCTACGGCTGAATCATAGGGTCGAGTCCGCGCGCCAGCGATCCCGTCGTGATATCAATTCGCCTGCTCGGATTATAAGTTACATGTGTTCCTATTTCAGCATTATCGGTTTCGCTGCGAGCCGAAACGCCTGTCCGACGGAATCTCTTTACCCCGGGAATAACGTTATTATCGCGTTACCTCAGACGTATCCCCCGTTTCCATGGAAATCGACGGAACAGAAAATCCCGGGGCCGTTTAAACGCGATAATTCGTTTGCCGACGGTTTCCGAACGGCTCTTGTTTTAATCAACGGTTCCGGCCTGTGAATGGAAACCCGGAACCGCGCGGGGGCGCCAGACGGAAACAAAAGGAGAGGGTGCCGACGCGTCCGCGGTCTAGCGCGGATAATTATATCTGACCGCTTTTCCTCGAGTGTCGCCCAATTAATTTCCTCGAGTGCCGCCACCGCCGCTGGCTCGATACGTTGTCGCGGGAGAACGCGACACGCGGTCGGTCCATAAACCGGGGATGTGACCCAGGCCTGTGACGCCGGCATAATCTCGCGGACGCGCTTCCCTCGGCCGCAATAAAATGGAAAACAAACACAAACGCGCCCGACATTTCAGAGCACGGTTAAATTGACCGTCGATTTCGCAGACCAGCATGTTACTTTAAACGTACCGACGATTTTTTCTGGCAGGAGGTAACTCGGGCATGGCCCGACGAAAGTGATCGTCGAAAGAATAAGACACTCGCGGTTTTTTCGCGGGTTCCTGTTTCGCTTGTGCACTATGGTGGGAAAGAAGTCGATCCATGTCGTGTAAATTTAACTGTACGGATCGCGTGTGAATTTAAATGTACGAAATTCGTGTGAATTTTACTCTGTGCGAAATTTGCGGAAATTCAACTGTGCGAAATTCTTGTAAATTTACCTGCGAGGATTGAACTGTGCGTACTTTGTGTAAAATTAACCGTACAGAATGGGCATAAATTCAACTGTGCGAATTTCGTGCAAATTTAACAGTACGGATTGCACGTAAATTTAACTGCGCGAATTTCGTGTAAATTTAACAGTACGGATTTCACGTAAATTTAATTGCGCGAATTTCGTTTAAATTTAATAGTGCGGATTTCACGTAAATTCAACAGCGCGTATTTCATGTAAATTTAACCGTGCGCCACTGTATCGTATTCTCGACGGGCCGACAGCGAATTTCGACGCGTGGCCCACCGATCGTAAAAACCAAGGAAAGAAAAAAAACACGAAAGAAATAAAGAAAATCGGTGCTGACGAAAGATAAGTAAGATTTAACTTACTCTCGAGCGGACGATTTACGCAGCGCCACTTCCTTTTGTGGTGGGCACCAATACGAACGCGTAAACCGTTCAGCTCGCTGATAAGCCACGGAATGCTGGCAATGGGGGCGGAAAGCTCGGAAACGTGACCGGCTGCATCATCGAGCGTTACACCGGGGTTTGCGCAACTTTCTTCATTTAACTTGACTTCCGACATCCCCACTTCCCCGCCCCTCCACCGACGATTTCGTCGAGAGATGATGTATAATATCGTTGATCTGCTTCATAGTTATAGTGATTGGGAGCTTATCGAATGTAACGATTAGACTGCGGATTTTTGTGCGGAATAAAAATTGTCCGCGTCGATTGCAATAGAAACTAAAGGGACGGTTCTTTCCTTCAGTAATTATTTTAATCGACTGAAAATTATACATCGACATTTTTTAGTTCTTTCGATCTCTATGTTATTTTAGATTTCAACTATTCGTCATAACTTTTCAGAAGAAGAAAATATTGAAATGTAGAAATTTGTTCAATATTTAAACAATATAGAATATGCATTGATTAGGAAAGAACTAAACATGATGAAAACAGGAAATATCGCGTACCGTATCTACAACTAGGATTACAACTACTTCACTTAATTCTACAACTCGCAACGCTCCTCAATCGACGACTCTCAAACACACTCTGTCCACTCCAAACACGCTCTTTCGACACTACGCCTGCCTTTCCAAAAACGTGACAATCGCATCCGCCGGCTCTCCGTCGCCAAGGGTTTTTCCCATCTGACCCGGCCTTCGCCAACGTTTCTCTTCTATTGCCTACCATAAATACAAAGTCTTAAAACTACGGTCTCCTAAGCCTAACACTCCTCCTCGTCCTAAACGTAACCACTAAATTACGATACTACAGAAATATTGAATATATTTCGAAAATAAATATATTAAATGTTACATATGTGTGTATAATGAAATATTAGAATAGAAATTTTTCAAAATTCGAACGGGTCGCGTGAATTCGTTTGAGATGTCAGAGGGAATATTTCTTGCAAATATTTTGCCTCCTTGCAACCAAAATTAACATTCATCACCAGCGCTTCCGTAGTCTTTTTGCCTAACACTAACATCAAAAATTCCCCGAAACAAAGTAATTTCCCTGACGAAACCAAAAAAGTAAAACGAAAGATCACGATTTGTCCCAACTCCATCACGCTCTAAAAATCGTAGAAAAGTTGGATTCATTCGATCGTACCGCAACGCAAAACCGAAATACATTAGTGTCGCCCATGCGTGACCGACGACGCGGTATCGAGCGCATTATTCAATTACCGGACGCTTTTAAATAAACAGAGAGATCTGTTGGTAACATGCGAGCCGTGAGAATGGGATCGAACCTGACATTTTAATTCGTGCGGTTCCCGGGCAGCGTTTGCGAGAAACGAGGTCGGCACCGTCGTGAAACAGCGATCCTCCGCCGAAGTTTCCGCCGAAGTTCTTACGCACTGACTCCGCATTCCTGGAACACTGCTTACAAATCATTAGTAACAATTATTACTCGATTGCCTGCTCGTAACGAAGGACCTTTCGCCGTAAACCTCGGAATTGGGAATAGCGTGCCGGCGGACATGTCGCGAAGAACAACGAACTAAGACCCGGCGAAGGGAGGGAGATAGGGTGGTTGAACGCACAGAGGCATTAAAAGTCAAAAACTCATCATCGCGGCCAAGTGTCTGCAAAGTCGGCATAAAAGAGCTAATAAGGGACGGCGTTTTAAACACATAAAGTCCAACAGCTGCTTCAGCCGAGCTACTCCGCAGTGATAACAAAAGAAGTTGAAGTATTAAATCCGAAATGTTCCTGGACGCCGTAAATGCCCCGTCCATGTCGCACGCACAACTCTTAAAGTCCTCCCATGGGTAAGGTTAATATCGGCGCTATCGGAGACACGCCTTTTTTCACGGGACAGGAAAACAAAGTAATTGCGAGCAGCTTCGCATTCGGTTTTTTTCCTCCGTCATTGATTTCATTTTTAAGCTTTTTACGAGCACGGGCATACCTGCGCAGTTTGTCGCCGGGAATGTGTGGATGGCTCTTCAAGCCGAGTCTGACAACGATGGAAAATCCACCGGCGTAGAATGTCCTGTCGTAAATTGAGTACGTGACTACGTTTGTTGCCGTCAAAACACCGTTCTCAGGATATTTACGAGTCGACGCTATTATGTGTCACAGGAGTGGCGTAAGGCTCCAATATTTTCGATTTAAATACACTTATACTTATTTTTCATGGGCTGCCCCGTCGGTGTACGGGCGCGGACGTGCCGTACACGTATTTCTTCGTCAATTAACTACTACATGCGCACCACCTTTCTTCCCAACCTTTGTCCAACTATTGCCCTTTCCACGGGCACTGTGTCTGCCGAACGTTTTTTCACTGTCCATTAAAGCTTGACCAAATAATTTGGTGTGGATTTGCAGTGGATACGTAGCATTCGCGTGTTTAACCTTGTTAACGCTTTTTGGAGTTTTGTGACTTCCGTTCATTCACGTGGCGATTTTCGTTAAAACTGACAATCGGTTTAACTTGAATTTAAAACTAGGTATAGAATTTTTTCGGAAATATCGAAAGTCAATTTTGGAATACATTTTTTCTGTTCGATTAGTATATACACGGAATTACAATGATGCGACAATAAATAAAATATATGAAATATATAAAATAATGATAAAGAAAACCAGTACAGGTCGATCAACGTATTGCTCTAATTTCTCTAATTTTCTGCAGTTGTTGTTCCATCAGAAACCGAAAATTCGTGTGCGACGAGGGATGTAATTTTACGTTTGCAACAATCAACTGTAACCCGGGGTGCTCGGAATTTTTATTTCGACAGCCACGAACGCTTGATAACCGAGTTAGTGGTCTTAAAAATGATGTTCACTATTCTGCAGCCCCGAGTCTCCTGACCGTAAAAAATTTACGGACTAATGCAGTTCTCCAGAACGGACCTCATCCTATTCTTTCTTGCGGATGCAGTGCACTTCTCCGCAAGAAGAAATCTAAAAAGCCATTAACACTGAACTGAAATAATGGACAGTCTTATCTTCCATCACCAAGTTCTAAAGGTCCATTCGCCGGCTATATAGCGATTAAAGTATTATTAACAGCTCGCAGTCATGCACGATTTTTTTAAATAACACAGCACCTCGTGCCCCTGAAACTTGTTAACTTTTAAACATTTCTATGTAAAGCCTACTTTTAAACTACTGTGGCGGCAACAAGCCGGCGCCACGTCTCCGCCATGTGTTTAGTTTTAAGGCGCAAGAATGTTTGGACGAATGGGCCGGGCTGCATGCTGTGCGTTAGCGTCGAGCGAATGTCTAGACGATTGGTTTGAGTGTCGCGTAGAATGAATGCGTCTAGCCAGGACAGAGTGAAAGCGAACCGTGAGAATGAGAAAGAATGATCTGGATGGGATGCATCGGTGAGCGAATGGTTAGTTCAGTAAGAACCCTCATCGGGAACGGTACGCGAGCGTCGCGAGTTTAGTTCCGATTGTAAATAAAGATAGTCTAATTGTAACCGGGTTCAATTCTCTCTTCCCGTCGCCGATCCCACCTCCTCATTGGTGACACCGACGTGATCTAAAGGAAGCGAACGACACGAATTTTGCAGTCGCATTTCGTTCGTGGTTTCGTGGCAGTGGATCGGGAGTTTTCGGAAGAGAACACGGACATTCGCACGTTTATTCGGTACGATGGCATCCCCGCCCGCATCGACAGTCAGCCGCGTCGCGGTGAAAATACCGGAATTTTCGCCGACCGACCCCGAGCTGTGGTTCGCGATGGTCGAGGCGAGTTTCGAGACGAGCGGCGTTACGACCGAAAAGACGAAGTTCGGGTACGTCCTGGGCGCGCTCAAACCAGAATACGCGGCCGAGGTCCGCGAAATCATCTTGAATCCCCCGGCTGAGCCGTTCACTAGGCTCAAGACAGAGCTGATAAGGCGGATCGGGGCGTCGCAGGAGCAGAAGACTCGGCGTCTCCTCGAGCACGAGGAGATGGGCGACCGCAAACCGTCGCAGTTCTTACGCCACCTGCGGACCTTGGGAGGAACAGCCGTGTCGAAGGAGATACTGCGTACCTTGTGGTTGGGCCGGCTCCCCGCGAGCATGCAGGTCATCCTGGCGACGCAGCGAGACGTCGAGCTCGACCGAGTGGCCGACTTGGCCGACACCATCGCTGACACGATGGGCCCACGCACGCGGGTAGCCGAGGCCTCTGCGGGTGCCGTCGCACGGCCGTCGAGGGATATGTGCGAAGTCGAGGAACAACTGTGCTCGAAGATGGCACAGCTCACGGCGACGTTTCGGCAGGAGCTCGCAGCAATTCGTCGCGAGATAAACCCCGGTCCGCGTTTTTCCCAACGGCGACCATCCACCCCGGGCCGAGCGCGATCGCTATCCCGAGAACGACGAACCGCGCTACGAGGCGGGAAGTGTTTTTACCACTACAAGTTCGGCGCGAACGCGTTCCGTTGCGAACACCCATGCAATTGGTCCGCGTCGGGAAACGAGATGGGCAGTCGTTAATGACGGCCAGCGACCACTGCCCACCATCGCGCCGTTTGTTCGTCACCGATCGAGTAACGAGAACGCAGTTTTTAATCGACACCGGTGCCGATCTCTGCGTTTTTCCTCGATCGAAAACTCGCGGGTTCCGCGAACGCGCATCTTACGTTTTATATGCGGCGAACGGGTCGGAAATTGCCACGTACGGGACGGTTACGCTGAGCCTCGACTTCGGGCTCCGTCGCGCTTTCGTATGGCGTTTCGTGGTGGCCGACGTGTCAAAGCCGATTATAGGCGTAGATTTCCTCGCGCATTACGAACTATTGGTGGACGTCGGAAAGTGCAAACTTTTAGACCAGGTGACGTCGATGACGGTGCCGGGACGCTCAGTGCGCGAGTGCGGGCCATCGGCGCCCTCGGTGAAGACAATTTTCGGTGATTCGAAATTCCACGAATTGCTGCAACGTTTCCCGAATATTACGCGACCAGTGGGGACACCCGTGCAAGTGCAACATGAAACGGTGCACTACATCCGCACAACGCCGGGTCCGCCTGTGGCTTGTAGGCCCCGGCGTCTCGCGCCGGATCGTTTGAGGCACGCGCGACAAGAATTCGAGACGATGATGCGTCTCGGCATCGCGCGACCGTCGGAAAGTGCGTGGTCATCGCCTCTCCATATGGTGCCCAAAAAAGAACAGGACGCTTGGCGACCGTGCGGGGATTACCGAGCTTTAAATGCGCGCACGGTGCCGGATAGGTACCCCGTGAAGCACATCGAGGACTTTTCTCACGCGCTTCACGGGAAGACGGTGTTCTCCACAATAGATCTGGCGCGCGCGTATAACCAGATTCCAGTGGCCACAGAGGACATCGCCAAAACCGCGATAACCACCCCTTTCGGACTATTCGAGTTCCCCTGTATGTCGTTCGGATTGCGAAACGCGGCACAAACGTTTCAACGTTTCATCGACGAGGTGCTGCGCGGCTTGGATTTTGTGTACGCGTACATCGACGACATACTGGTGGCATCGTCGACAGAAGAGGAGCACTTGCGCCACTTGGAGGAAGTTTTTTCACGCCTCGACAAGTACGGCGTGACCGTCAACGGGGCGAAATGCATTTTCGGCCAGGCGCAGGTTAAATTCCTGGGGTTCACCGTATCGTCCAAAGGCACCAGCCCGTTGGAATCAAAGGTGGAGGCGATCACCAACTACCCCCAACCGACCACCGCAAAACGGCTGAGGCAGTTCCTGGGTATGCTAAATTTCTATAGGCGTTTCATGCCCAGGGCTGCGCAGGTACAAGCGCCCCTCAATAACCTACTGCACGACGGCATCAAGGGTAACGCCAAGTTGGCGTGGACCGAGGAAGCTACCGCGGCTTTCGCCGAGGCGAAGGACAGTTTGAGGCAGGCGGCGTTATTGTCGCATCCGAGGGACGACGCGCCACTCGCCTTGTTCTGCGACGCGTCCGATTTTGCTGCAGGTGCGGCACTGCAGCAGCGGGTCGGAAAGGATTGGCAGCCGGTGGCTTTCTTCTCCAGGAAGCTCAGCGCCGCCGAGCGGAATTACGGCGCGTACGACCGGGAAATGTTGGCCATTTACTCGGCAATCAAGCATTTCCGACACATGGTGGAGGGGCGAACATTCACCATCTACACGGACCACAAACCGTTGACATTCGCCTTCCAACAAAAGCCCGAGAAATGTTCTCCCAGGCAATTTAGATACCTGGATTTCATCGGGCAGTTCACCACCGACATCCGCCACATCGCCGGGAAGGACAACGTCGTCGCCGACGCGCTATCCAGGTTGGAAGAAGTGGTAGAGTCTTTCAGCTACACCGATTTGGCGGAGTCTCAGCAGCGCGACACGGAACTTCAGGCGTACATGAGCGGGAGAATAAAAAACAATTTACGTCTAAAACGGATACGCCCGCCCGATTCGAACACTGAAGTGATCTGTGACGTGTCTACCGGGATTGCGCGACCTTTCGTCACGGGACAATTCAGGCGAGCCGCATTCGACTCGATGCACCGCTTGGCGCATCCAGGCGTTAAAGCAACGGTGAGACTCGTGACGGAACGATATGTGTGGCCGTCCGTCAAAGCCGATTGCCGGAGTTGGGCTCGCGGTTGCGTTCCGTGCCAGCGCGCCAAAATAAACAAGCACGTTTTCGCGCCGCCGGGAAGTTTCGACGCGCCGACCGGAAGATTCGAGCACGTGCACATAGACATTGTAGTTCTTCCGGTCTCAGAGGGGTTCAGGTACTGTTTAACCTGCGTCGACCGTTTTACGCGCTGGCCCGAGGCTTTCCCAATTCGGGATCAAGAAGCTTCGACCGTGGCACGCGCCTTTTACGAGGGTTGGATTTCACGGTTCGGAACCCCGTTGCGCGTGACGACCGACCAGGGTCGACAATTCGAGTCGCGCTTGTTTCAGGCATTGTCACAGTTAACAGGTGCAGCCCACTGGCGGACAACGGCCTATCACCCGGCGGCAAACGGAATGGTGGAGAGATTCCACCGCCAATTTAAGGCAGCAATCCGTTGCCAGCAAAACGTCAGCTGGACAAAGGTTCTTCCCACCATCTTGCTGGGCATCCGCGCAGCCTGGAGGGAGGACTTACAATCCACCGCAGCTGAGCTGGTCTACGGCGAGACACTGCGCCTACCAGGGGAATTCCTGGTCCCACAGAGAGCGGAGTCGCTGCCGCTGCCAGGGGATTTTGTCGCGGGATTACGAAAGCATTTCGCGACCCTCGCCCCAACGCCTGGCAGCAATCACTCGACGAAACGAGTTTTCGTTTTCAAGGACCTCGCCACGGCAGAGCATGTGTTCGTGCGGAACGACGCCGTGCGAGGAATCCTCCAGCCGCCATACGACGGCCCATACAGGGTCCTCGAGCGAGGGGACCGGACTTACTCCCTCAGTATCCGGGACAAGGCGGTCACAGTGACCATAGATCGCCTAAAGCCGGCGTACTTGCTGGCTACAGATCCAGCACCGCCGACGATACCAGGGGCAACACAGCCAGCGTTACCTGGAGAGTCCGAGGGGCCACCAACACCATCATCACCACCCACTCCGAGCGAGTTTACGGGGCAGCCGCCCCAACCATCGCCACCATCTCGGGGTCCGGCGGTGCCGCCCCCCATAGTAGTACCACCAGGTGCGGGTTTACGCACCACACGGTCCGGAAGAAGAGTGCGTTTCCCGGACCGATTGCAAGTTTCGTGATCGAGTCAATCACTGGCGGGGGGGTGATGTGGCGGCAACAAGCCGGCGCCACGTCTCCGCCATGTGTTTAGTTTTAAGGCGCAAGAATGTTTGGACGAATGGGCCGGGCTGCATGCTGTGCGTTAGCGTCGAGCGAATGTCTAGACGATTGGTTTGAGTGTCGCGTAGAATGAATGCGTCTAGCCAGGACAGAGTGAAAGCGAACCGTGAGAATGAGAAAGAATGATCTGGATGGGATGCATCGGTGAGCGAATGGTTAGTTCAGTAAGAACCCTCATCGGGAACGGTACGCGAGCGTCGCGAGTTTAGTTCCGATTGTAAATAAAGATAGTCTAATTGTAACCGGGTTCAATTCTCTCTTCCCGTCGCCGATCCCACCTCCTCACTACTTTTTACTTTAAATTTAATTTTATTCTCTCGATCAGTTTAATTTTTATTTGACGACTGTTATTTATTTATTTTTTAAGTTCGTTCTTTGTTGATATAGCAGATTACTCTGCCAATGTTCCTGGAAAATTATAATAATTTTAATCATTTACTTATTCTGGAACATCGAAATCTCCAAGTTACGCGTTTACGGGAATAAATAAATTAGCGATTATATTATTATTATTATTATTATATACAGGATAAAATAGCTGAATAGTAACATTTAAATGTCTCCATTATTTGTAGATACATCAGCGTACAACAAATTTAGTCACACACTGAATATTGTGATATTAAAAATGTGATATGGAAGGAAAAATGTTGTTTATTGCTTCGCCTCGTGGAAAATATTTCGAATACCACGTTCAGGAAGTAAAAGGCGAAATTTTATCGGGAAGCGTGTGGACCGCTGTACGCGTACGAGAAATTGTGTGAGAAAAGCGAGGCGAAAAACATTTTTCTCTTGCAACCATTTTGCTCGCCCTGTCGAACAGTTTAGTTACTGCGCACGTTTGACTGCGGTTTGCTGAGAAACATGACGCTTGCTCTGCGCACAAGTAGCCATAATTGCTAAGCTTGCCGTCGGGCGTCTCGAGGTGTCAACATTGCACGATGGCGTTCGGTGACTTCTCAAAGGCACGAAACAGCTTTCGTTGTGCACTTAGAAACAGCAAAGATATTTCAATGTTTTTTTTTCCACGCAGCTTCTTCGAACGCGTGTACGAAAATGATCAAAATTTCGGAACGAAAATAAACACGAATATACGACAAATGAAAATATGGTCTTCTTTCAAACTAATAAATGATCACGATAAGAAGAATACAAAGCCGGAGATTTATCGAGGACAATGAAAATAAAACGCGAACGGGTTACTATCGATCCACCAACAATGCCCATTACTTTTTTCGCCGTTGAGAAATTTGAAATGAATTTTTTATCGATGCCGGAATATGCCGCGCGCAAATGAACGAGAAAACTTGGTATAATTCGGATAATATTTGAATAAACGAGCCATCCCGGAAGGTCTCTTGTCATTTCAGTAATCGTCGAGAGAGGCTTCGATCGCTCTCGCTAGACCGACGAGCTCTCGGGTTAAGTACAGCTGCGAACCGTGTCGTTCCGTGCAAATACTTTCGTTGCTCTCCCTGGACAGAATAAATTTGGATCGCAAAGAAAACAGGCGCCATCAAAATACTTGGACATTCAATATTCTCTAACAAAACCCATCGTCGCAGCGTAAGAGTTGAATGAAGAAGGGCCTGCGAAATCACTTTATCAAAGAAGGCGGCGCAGTAATAACCATTTCCTCGTTGAAATTGCAATCTCTCTCTCTGTCTGTCTCTCTCTCTCTCTCTCGTCGGGCGCGACAGAGAAAATGGAAAAATTGTTGGAAAGATTGTGTCCCTTAACAGAAGATGATGATGACACTCGTTACGATCGGCCAGGGGCGAGCGTCTTCGTTACGCAAACGACACTGAATAAATCTGGTGCTTCATGCGTGCTTAGGAATCGTCGCGGCGCGTCGCGGGGACAAGCGTTGGCCTATGCAGAAGCGGCAAATTTGCGTCGAGTGACGTTACCTGCTTGCCTCGTACAGTAACGGACAAACGATTGAGACATCAAGAGAGAAGAAAAAGATCGGTTGAAGCGCAATTCGTCACACGAAATACGAGCAAACATCGAATCATCCAAGAATAATATTTAGTATTTAAATTATATGTATATATTTTGATGTAATATTTTTATAGAATATTTTTATATAAATATTTTGCACAATGTTTACGATTGGAAGTCAGTGGAATTCATTATTTCTTTCGAATCAAATTCACCCTTTTACAAGCGACACTCGCTGTTTTGCAAACGATACTCACCCTCCCACAAATTAAATTCACTTTCGTTAACCTTAGCTTTTGCAAATCAAGTTCTTCTACGTTGTTTTCTAAAACTATTCGAATGAAAATAACATTTACATAGAACAAGGAACATGAAATGCTCGTTTAACAGTAAACGTAGCCGCGTCTGTAATTTTCCTTCCAGTTTCGTAATTTCATCCACATATTCATGTAACAATAACGACAATCCGTGGGAGCGATGGTTGCAACAGAATAATTAACAACATCCGACACAAACTATTTGCCGAAATAATGTTCAATGTTTGAGAGCTTCAACTGATGGACGTGATCCCGCGGCTCCTGTGTCTTCTGGAAGATGACATCATCTAAAACGATAATGATCTCTGAAGAATTTCGCGAAAAATATTTCCAGCTGAAAAATTGTGAATGTTATATAAGTGAGACACATATTTGCAGATTGAGGAAGGAAACAAACCGAAGAAACAAGTATCAGTTGCATGTTTGGAACTGAAATTAAAATCCGTCGTCTTAAAATTAAGACCGCTGCTACTCTATGCAGCAAAGTCTACCGTAGACGAATACTTTGTATGCTAGCATAATCGCCGGCGGGGGAAGATCGAACCAATATAATCTGGAAAGGGATCAGAGGGAATTTGGAGCGAGAACAGGCATTTGCATGTTTCGGACACAGGTCAGCTTGAGCACAAGCGACCCCTGATACATGCTAATTAAGCTTCATGAATTTAAAATTGCGCTCGTTAACCGAGGCGCGTGTCAAACAATTTCATGTCACGATAATGATTATCTTCAGCTCGCTTTATTACTACGGGAGACCCATTTATCGCGTGACGCCGCGAATTTAGGAAAAACCGGCGGCGGCGGCGGCGGCCGTGGCGTGTTCGAAGGATCGCCCTCCGGAAAAGTTGGTTTGAGCCCGGCCGAACTCCGGGGTCAACTTATGCACGGATATATCCGGCTTTGATCGCGCGGCGACCGTTCCCCTCGATGAAAGGAGTCAAGCCCGCCGCGTCGAAGCAGGCCAGATAAACGTATCACGGCTGACGCCTTTGTTCCTGATTATGGAATTTTTTCGAGCGACGCGCAGCGTCCGTGTTTCCTTCTCGCCCGTTTCAGTTTTATTACCGCGAGACACTATTTTTATTCCGGGATTTATAACGGCCAGCTCAGCCGGCCTCGAAATAATCTCCCGCCAGGCTTTTCAAAAATTCCACTTTTTTCGGACAACATTATCCTTAACGCTGCCCCCTACCCACACCATCCTGCACGCTGCTCCATCACGGTCGCGCGCAGGCTGCGACCAGCTGAAAAAGATGAACCGTACATCGCACTTGCACTTTACTTACAACACCTGCGATTCTTTTTCTCCATCCGGCGCGGCGGAGCGAGCCGCGAAGGGAACTATCCCCGGCTGAATTAGAGCCTTCCGAGCTGCTGTAACGAAATAAACGCCGACGCCCGGTTCAAACTGCGACCAACGTAATTACAGAGCTGCGCGGGAAGGGCTGGCCGCGCAGGTACGAAAATGAAATCGCGCTGGACAGAGAGTGTTTTTCTTTTTTTATCGGAGCGTCGCGTCGCTACGTTCGCGCGTCGCTCTCGCAGCGAGTTAACGAAAACCGCGGTGTCGCCGTGGGACGGCTTGCCAATATTATTGACGCGAATCTTGGAACAACGGGCAAGCAATATCGCGAAATAATAAATAACTTCGTCGCCGTTATCCGCGAAGCTCCGCGAGCGAATATTTGATATAATGCGTGCCCGGAATAACGGTGGGGGAGGGGAAGGAGCACGCCAGCGAGCGCCCGGCTCTTTAATCTATCGCCCACCTATCCTTGCTTCCGTTTGAGGCGTGGATAAAAATGCAGATTCCGAAAGGCCAGAAAAATGCTAACTACATTGATAAATGGCCTGCACAAATGGCCCATAAATCCTTCGAATGATGTACATCGTCTCCGCGGATCACCCGCGCAAACGACCAGTTTAAAACGGTGGGAGGGGAGGCGTGCGGATCCTCATATATTCCTCGGCTTTATTTATACTTGTGGATGTGTAATATCTAGACCACTGCTATTCGTGCAAGATGAACATTTTCCACGTCTATCGCAAAACGGTCCGGTGTAATCTTCTTTCCTTTTTCTTTTTTTTTAATGATTTTGCGACGTTCGCAAAATTCGTGTTTCACGCGAAGTACGTTAGATGCATTTTTTGAACATTATTTCAAATTGCTACACGTAGCTTGATGTTCAGAAAACTTTTCTTTCTTTTTACTTTCGAGCAATATTGATCTCGCTTGAGAATATTTTGCATTGCTTCTTATTTACGAAGTTTTGTTAAAGTTGCATGTTGGCGAGAAGTATATATTTTTATAATAATACGATAAATGCAATAAGTATAACTATGTACGCTAGCGACGCTGGTAGCAAATGCGTTAATAAGTTCTAATTAATGTATCAACATTTTTAGTTTCGTTTCACCTTTTCACTATCTCCGATTCCACCCAATCATTTTTAGTAAAATTTTTCGAGTTGATTTTCGGTACTTGTTGGATTAATTAACTCCATTGGTCAAAGATTTTACACGACGATCGCGTTTCGCGCGTGAACGAAAAATGTAAAACGTACGCGAGATGAAAAATGGTAGCACGCGAATGTTATTATATGTTCGTACAATGATAGTGGATGTAATTAAACTTTTATTTGAGAAAGTGAAATTTCGTGTGCGTCAACCTAACTTGCAACGTCGAGTACGTGCATTATCTCTGATGTTCATTCTGCCGCACTGAATGGAGACGGAATGAAGCATCGGGTGGAATGGGATTCTATTAAATGGTGCTTCCTGTTCAAAAAAAATCCACTTCGACGATTTTCTGCGTTGTTCGAATAAAAGAATTCAACGGTTTGAATGGAATGGAGCTGTCTGGGGCTAATATTTTATTATTCGCATTAACTTATATGCTAATAATTGATATCTATGGAAACAAATACTGAATTCGATAAATTTCTCGGTTGTTATAGTGTGATATATTCAATTTTGAGAATACTATGGGACACGAAAATTGATAGCGAATTGCCATGCAGTGGGAGAGCTCTCGACGAATTTAATATTCAAACGACCCAGATCCCCGTTCGTACGACACATATTTACGGATGATAGTTATTCGCTGCGTAACGAGTCGGTAAATAGTCACACGATATTACCGTGTGCAACGTACACTGTTCAGATTTTTACCCGTAAATCACGACAGCATCGGAATGAGGAAGATTCCATGGATCACAATAAATCGAAATGATGGAATATAACTTTTCCTCTGATTGAAAGTTCCACTCCCCCCCCCCCCCCCAACCCAAAAAAATGAATTTTGAAATCAATCGAGTACATGTGCAAATGACTGATCGTTGCTGTAACCGGTTGCAATACAAACTGCTACCGCGGCCATTTTTCTATACGGTTAACTTTATCTTTTTGGACAATGAAGCTTCGTACGAGGAGAAGTTACTTTGTCATTTTGACTTATTGCGAGCCATGGGATGTCCATCACTGACGGATAGAATTTACTACCTAACCTCTATTCTTATCTTTCTTTTGCACGATTTATGAATTTTCAACGAATAAAATATTCGAATAGAATATTGCAATTAAATAATCTAGTGAAATATTGGAATAAAACATTCGAATAAAATATTGGAATAAAATATTGGAATAAAATGTTCCAATTAAATATTCGAATAAAGTATTCGAATAAAATATACCAATGAATAATTCGAATAAAGTATTGGAATAAAATATTCGAGTAAAGTATTCGAATAAAATGTTCGGACAAAAAGAATTCCTTCGGATAATTATCGAGGATAATTGTCTTGGATAATCGACTATTCGAAACAATAGCCAACTGGAGCTAAAATAAATAATCGTTGGAACAAATAAGAATCTGAAACCAATTAATTCGTTTTAACGCGATCAACCGTACCTAAAATAAAAGACTGCAAATGTTCATCGAGCCTGTGATAGACCTGAATCCTTTAGTATCATTTGTGATATACGTCGAGCCTAACTGCGGTTGCAACATCTATGGTCTCACTGCAGATGATTCAGATCTCGGTGAAAGACAATCATAGTGCACCCGTAGAACATGATACCGGTCCCCTCTGTATAGGATACGAAATACACTGCGACCTCATGGAAAGCTGTAGATTCAGTAGCTATGGAAATCAATAACGGCAATCCCAGCCCTGTGGAACACGATATCAAGGATGTCGTATTCCTGGCACAGATATTGCGTTACGTTGTTTTACTTTCTTTCCCATTGACGATTAACGTTGATTTACGTTGTTCTACATTCTTTTTCTTTGTTTTGCATTGATGATTTACGTTGTTTTACGATGATTTACTTTCGTTGCTTCGTTCAGCGTTGTTGTTTAACACAGTATTACGTTGTTTTACATTATTCTACATTGGTTTTACGTTATTTTATATTGGTTTACATTTATTTGCTTTTTGTTATCTTGCTTTTCGTTGTGTCGCATTAATCATTAACGTTGTTTTACGCTGATTTACTTTGTTTCACGTGGTTTTTAGAAATAGTATTACGTTGATTTACGTTATTACACATTGTTTTTACGTTGTTTTATATTGTTTTAGATTGCGTTACGTTGTGTTACGTTGTTTTACTTTGTTTCGCATTGGTGATTTACGTTGTTTTACGATGATTCACTGTCTTTGCTGTTTTTCGCGCACCAACACTGCGACCGTTGTTCGGTCTACGGGGGTTGTAAGTCCCCGATTCGAATTCGACAATGTAGTTCGCGATACTCTGTGCCCACTTATGGTAACAGAGCTGGTAGTGAAGGGTGTTGACTGTTACACTTTTTTAATAAAAATAACGACTTTAATTTAAAATACTAGTTATAATACACGGAGTGTTTTCAGTCTGTGTTACGGTGTAGAATGATTTGTGTATCAGAAGACTGTTGAGTGATTGTTTGATGACTTCTGTTCATGACTATCTGCCCGCCTCGCGATGTGCAGGCACTTTTATTAAGGAAGCTTCTTCCAGGATGGAGAAGTGCACTGATTGGTTTTTGCCGAACGTTGTGTTTGTCCAATCAGTGCCCTTTTAAATTTTAGCAACACCCCGAGAGCAACAGGTCTCGGAGAGGACGTGAATGATTTATGACACGGTCGAAGGGTTTCCGCCGCCTTCAACGACACAAAGGAAATTCCTCCAGGTCAACTCACGGTAGCCTCGAGTACCGTCTTACGCACTCGGCTCGAGATGACCCTTCGGAAATCCCGTGCCGGAGCAAACGTGCGGCGCAGATGTGCTGTGGAGTGTCTAATTATCTTGTTTTATGGGTTGAAAAATGCGGATGGTTGTACTGGCATAAAACATTCTATGACAACGGAACATTTGCATTGTTCCGCATTGTTGTTCAAAACAGTAATACGTTGTTTTACGTTGTTATACATTGTTTTTACGTTGTTTTCTATTTTTTATACATTGATTTACGTTGTGTTACGTTGTTTTCCTTTGTGTCGCATTGATGATTATCGTTGCTTTACGTTGATGTACTTTGCTTCACGTGGTACTTTAAAATAGTATTACGTTGTTTTACGTTGTTATACATCGTTTTTACGTTGTTTTATATTGTCTCACATTGCTTCACGTTGTGTTACGTTGTTTCACTTTTTTTCTTATTTACGATTTACGTTGTTTTACGATGATTTACGTTCTTTACTTTGTTCCGCGTTGTGGTTTAAAACAGTAATACGTTATTTACGTTGTAATATCTTATTTTTACGTTGTTTTATATTGTTTTACAATGATTTACGTTGTGTGACGTTGTTTTTCTTTGAGTCGTATTGGTGATTTACATTGTTTTACGTTGATGTAATTTGTTTCACGTGGTGTTTTAAATTAGTTTTATGTTGTTTTACGTTGTTATACATCATTTGTACATTGTTTTATATTGTGTTACATTGCTTTACGTTGTGTTACGGTGTTTTGCTTTGTTTCGCATTGATGATTTACGTTGTGTCACGAGGCTTTACGCCCTCTGCATTGTTCCGCGTTGCTGTTTACAACAGTATTACGCTGTTTTATGTTGTTATACATTGTTTTTACGTTGTTTTATATTGTGTTACATTGCTTTGAGTTGTGTTACTTTGATTTACTTTTTTTTGCATTGATCATTTACGTTGTTTTACGATGCTTTACGTCCTTTGCATTGTTCCGCGTTATTGTTTAAAACAGTATTACGCTGTTATACGTTGTTATACATTGTTTTCACGTTGTTTTATGTTTTTTATACATTGATTTACGTTGTGTTACGTTGTTTTTCTTTGTATCACATTGATGATTAACGTTGTTTTACTTTGATGTGCTTCGTTTCACGTAGTTCTTTAACTTAGTATTACGTTGTTTTACGTTGTTATACATTATTTTTGCTATGTTTTATATTGTGTTACATTGCTTTACGCTGTGTTACGTTGTTTTACTTTTATTCGCATTGATGATATACGTTATTTTACGATGCTCTACGTTCTTTGCTTTGATCTGCGTTGTTGTTTAAAACAGTATTACGCTGTTATACGTTGTTATACATTGTTTTTACGTTGATTGATAATTTTGTACATTGATTTACGTTATGTTACGTTGTTTTTCTTTGAGTCGCATTGATGATTTACGTTATTTTACGTTGATGTACTTTGTTTCACATGGTTTTTTAAAAATACTGTTGCGAATTACTGCACTTCTCTTGCGTCGCGGCATTTTGTTTACAATAGAGTACATAAACTATAATACAACTAAATTCGATTATGTTAGAGATCTTTGAATTAGATGGTGTTGATCGCTCGACGATCCAATCCCGACTCTTCGATTGTCCGTTGATAACACACCTCCGTGGCAACCCCTCTCTTCTATTTTTCTTTAAGGAGTTGCTCACAACAGGGCCGTTTCACATTACAGCGACTTGATTTGGACAAGTCGCCGTAACAATACTATTACGTTGCTTTACGTTGTTATACATTGTTCTTACGATGTTTAGTATTGTTTTACATTGATTGACGTTGTGTTACGTTGTTTTTCTTTGTGTCGCATTGATAATTAACGTTGTTTTACGTTTATGTACTTTGTTTCACGAGGTTCTTTGAAATAGTATTACGTTGTTTTACGTTGTTATACATTGTTTTCATATTGCTTTATATTGTTTTACATTACCTTTATCTTGTGTTACGATGTTTTACTTCGTTTCGCATTTACGATTTACGTTGTTTTACGATGCTTCTCGTTTTTTGCATTGTTCCGCGTTGTTGTTTAAAATAGTATTACGTTGTTTTACGTTGTTATAAATTGTTTTTACGTTGTTTTATATTGTATTATATTGATTTACGTTGTGTTACGTTGCTTTTCTTTGTGTCCTATTGATAATTAACGTTATTTCACGTTGATATAATTTGCTTCACGTGGTTCACTAAAATAGTATTACGTTGTTTTACGTTGTTATACATTGTTTTTAAGTTGTTTTATATTGTTTTACTTTCTTTTACGTTGTGTTACGCTGAAACGACGTGAAAACAATGTATAACAACGTAAAACAACGTAATACTGTTTTAAACAACAACGAGGAACAATGCAAAGTACGTAAAGCATCGTAAAACAACGCAAATCATCAATGCGAAACAAAGTAAAACAAGGTAACACGACGTAAATCAATGTAAAACAATATAAAACAACGTAAAGTCAATGCATAACAATGCAGATCAACATAGTACTGTGATAAACAACAACGTGAGGCAACGTAAAACAACGTAAAGCAAGGTAAAAGAAAGTAAAACAACGTAAAAACAATGTAAAACAACGTAACATAATGAAAAAAAGCATAGAACAACCTGAAAAGCAATGAATAGCAACGTAAAGCAATGTAATACTCTTTTAAAAACAACGCCAAACAAGGCAAACGACGTAAAGCAATATAAAACAACGTAAGTAATGAATGCGAAACAAAGTAAAACAACGTAACGCAACGTTGAGCAATGTAAAACAATATAAAATAACGTAAAAACAATGTATAACAACGTAAAACGCCGTAATACTGTTTTAAGCAACAATGCGGGTCAACGTTAAACAACGTAAAACAACGTAAAAACAAAGTAAAGAAACGTAAATCATGAATGCGATACGAAGTGAAACAACCTAAAACAACGTAAAGCTATGTAAAACAATATAAAACAACGTAAAAACGATGTATAACAGCGTAGAGCAACGTAATACTGTTTTAAACAACAACGTGAGACAACGTAAAACAACGGAAAGCAAGGTAAAAGAACGTAAAACAACGTAAAAACAAAGTAAAATAACGTAAAATAATTTAAACCAGCAATGCGTGACAAAGTAAAGCAACTTGACACAACGTAAGACAACGTAAAACAATATAAAACAACCAAAAAACAAAGCATAACAACGCAGAAGAACATAAAACTATTATAAACAACAACGTGAGACAAGGTGAAATAACGTAAAGCAAGGTAAAACACGTAAAACAACGTAAATCATGAATGCGAAACGAAGTGAAACAACGTAAAGGAGGAGGTTGGTAAGGTGGAGGGAAGTAACAGGCGGAGGTAGAGATAGAGATAGAGGTACATACGTAGCGGTAGAGGTAGAGGTACATGCGTAGAGGTAGCATTTGAGGTAAATGCGTCGAGGTAGAGTTAGAGGTACATGCGTAGAGGTAGAGGTAGAGGTACATGCGTAGAGGTAGAGGTAGAGGTACAGGGGTAGAAGTAGAGGTATATGTACAGACGTAGAGGTGGAAGTAGAGCTAGAGGGAGAATTGCAGGCGTAGATATAGAGGTAGAGGTAGAGGTTCATGCGTAGAGGAAGAGGTAGAGGTTCAAGCGTAGAGGTAAGGGTAGAGGTAGAGGTAGTGGTACAGACGTAAAGGTAGAAGTCGAGTTATAAGCGTAAATGTAGAGGTAGAGGTAGAGGTGGAGGCACATGCGTAGAAGTAGAGGTAGAGGAACATGCCTAGAGGTAGAGGTGGGGGTACAGGTGTAGAGATAGAGGTAGAGCCAGAGGGAGAAGTACAGGCGTAGAGATAGAGATAGAGGTAGAGGTAGAGGTAGAGGTACGGCCGTAGAAAAAGAGGTAGAGGTAGAGGTAGAGGTACATTTGTAGAGGTAGAAGTAGAGGTACAGGCGTAGAGGTCGAAGTAGGGGTACAGGCGTAGAGGTACATACGTAAAGATAGAGTTAGTGGTACACGTAGGGGTAGAGGTAGAGCCAGAGCTAGAGGTAGATGTAGAGGTACAGGCGTAGAAGTTGGGGTAGAGTTATAGGCCTAGAGTTAGTGGTACCGGCGTAGAAGAAGAGGTAGAGGTAGAGCTACAGGCGTAGACGTAGAGGTAGAGGTTGAGGTAGAGGTGGAGGTACAGACGTAGACGTAGAGGTAGAGGTACAGGCGTATAGGTTGGAGTAGAGGTAGAGTTGGAGGTAGAGGTAGAGGTGGAGGTAGAGGTAGAGGTGGATGTAGAGGTACAGTAGTAGAGGTTGAGGTAGGGGTAGTGGTAGAGGTACAGGTACAGGCGTAGATGTAGAGGTAGAGGTGTATATGTAGAGGTAGAGGTACCAGCGCAAGGCTAGCGGTCGATTTATTGGTAGTGGTACATGCGTAGAGATAGAGGTAGAGGTACATGTGTACTGGTAGAGGTCGAAATACAAGCGAAAAGATAGAGGTAGAGGTAGAAGTAGAGGTAGAGGAAGAGGCACATGCGTAGAGGTAGAGGTAGAGGTACATGCGTTAAGGTAAAGGTACATGCGTCAGGGTAGACTTAGAGGTACATGCGTAGAGGTAGAGGTTGTGATATACATGATTTAGCTTCAACTGCATGCGAAACAAACGAGTTAGCTTCAAATCCATGGGAAACGCAGGATTTAGCTTCAAATCAATGCGAAGTAGAAGGCTTAGCATCAAATCCATGCGAAATAAATGAGTTACATTCAAATACTTGTGATATAAATGAAATAGCTTGAAATGCATGCGAAACAAACGAGATAGCTTCAAATGCAAACGAAACACATAATTCATATTCAAATCAATGCGAAGTAGAAGCCTTAACTTCAAATCAAATGCCAATCATACGCTTTAGCTTCAAATACTTGTGATATACATGATTTAGCTTCAACAGCATGCGAAAAAAACGGGTTAGCTTGAAATCCAAGTGAATGATATGATTTAGCTTCAAATCAATTCGTAGCAGAAAGCTGATCTTCGAATCCATGCGAAACAAATGGTTTAGCATCAAATACTTGCGATATACATGATTTAGCTTCAAATCAATGCGAAGTAGAAGGGTTATCTTCGAATCCATGCGAAACAAATGGTTTAGCTTCAAATACTTGTGATATACACGATTTAGCTTCAACAGCATGCGAAACAAACGAGTTAGCTTCAAATCCATGCGAAACATATGATTTAACTTCAAATCAATGCGAAGTAAAAGACTGCTCTTCGAATCCACACGAAACATATGGTTTAGCTTCAAATACTTGTAATATACATGATTTAGCTTCAACATCATGCGAAACAAACGTGTTAGCTTCAAATCCATGCGAAACATATGATTTAACTTTACATCAATGCGAAGTAAAAGGCTCCTCTTCGAATCCACACGAAACAGATGGTTTAGCTTCAAGTACTTGTGATATACATGATTTAGCTTCAACAGCATGCGAAACAAACGAGTTAGATTCAAATCCATGCGAAACACATGATTTAGCTTCAAATGAATGCGAAGTAGAAGGGTTATCTTCGAATCCATGCGAAACAAATGGTTTAGCTTCATACACCTGTGATATACATGATTTAGCTTCAACTGCATGCGAAACAAACGTGTTAGCTTCAAATCCATGCGAAATATATGATTTAACTTCAAATCAATGCGAAGTAAAAGGCTGCTCTTCGAATCCACACGAAACATATGGTGTAGCATCAAATACTTGTAATATACATGATTTAGCTTCAACATCATGCGAAACAAACGTGTTAGCTTCAAATCCATGCGAAACATATGATTTAACTTCACATCAATGCGGAGTAACAGGCTGCTCTTCGAAACCACACGAAACAGATGGTTTAGCTTCAAATACTTGTGATATACATGATATAGCTTCAACGGCATGCGAAACAAACGAGTTAGATTCAAATCCAAGCGAAACACATGATTTAGCTTCAAATCAATGCGAAGTAAAAGGCTGCTCTTCGAATCCACACGCAACAGATGGTTTAGCTTCAAATACTTGTAATATATATGATTTAGCTTCAACTGCATGCGAAACAAACGTGTTAGCTTCAAATCCATGCGAAACACATGATTTAGCATCAAATCAATGCGAAGTAGAAGGCTTAGCATCAAATCCATGCGAAATAAATGAGTTACATTCAAATACTTGTGATATAAATGAAATAGCTTGAAATGCATGCGAAACAAACGAGATAGCTTCAAATCCAAACGAAACACATAATTCATATTCAAATCAATGCGAAGTAGAAGCCTTAACTTCAAATCAAATGCCAATCATACGCTTTAGCTTCAAATACTTGCGATATACATGATTTAGCTTCAACAGCAAGCGAAACAAACGAGTTAGAATCAAATCCATGCGAAACACATGATTTAGCATCAAATCAACGCGAAGTAGAAGGCTTAGCATCAAATCCATGCGAAATAAATGAGTTACATTCAAATACTTGTGATATAAATGAAATAGCTTGAAATGCATGCGAAACAAACGAGTTAGATTCAAATCCATGCGAAACACATGATTTAGCTTCAAATGAATGCGAAGTAGAAGGGTTATCTTCGAATCCATGCGAAACAAATGGTATAGCTTCAAATACTTGTGATATACATGATTTAGCTTAAACAGCATGCGAAACAAACGAGTTAGCTTCAAATCCATGCGAAACACATGATTTAGCTACAAATCAATGCGAAGTAGAAGGCTTAGCTTCAAATCCATGGGAATCAAATGGTTTAGCTTCAAATAATTGTGATATACATGATTTAGCTTCAACAGCATGCGAAACAAACGAGTTAGATTCAAATCCATGCGAAACACATGATTTAGCTTCAAATGAATGCGAAGTAGAAGGGTTATCTTCGAATCCATGCGAAACAAATGGTTTAGCTTCATACACCTGTGATATACATGATTTAGCTTCAACTGCATGCGAAACAAACGTGTTAGCTTCAAATCCATGCGAAACACATGATTTAGCATCAAATCAATGCGAAGTGGAAGGGTTATCTTCGAATCCATGCGAAACAAACTGTTTAGCTTCATACACCTGTGATATACATGATTTGGCTTCAACTGCATGCGAAACAAACAAGTTAGCTTCAAATCCATGCGAAATATATGATTTAACTTCAAATCAATGCGAAGTAGAAGGCTGCTCTTCGAATCCACACGAAACAGATGGTTTAGCTTCAAATACATGTGATATACATGATTTAGCTTCAACATCATGCGAAACAAACGAGTTAGATTCAAATCCATGCGAAACACATGATTTAGCTTCAAATGAATGCGAAGTAGAAGGGTTATATTCGAATCCATGCGAAACAAATGGTTTAGCTTCATACACCTGTGATATACATGATTTAGCTTCAACTGAATGCGAAACAAACGAGTTAGCTTCAAAACAATGCGAAACACATGATTTAGCTTCAAATCAATGCGAAGTAGAAGGCTGATATTCGAATCCATGCGAAACAAATGGTTTAGCTTCAAATACATGTGATATACATGATTTAGCTTCAACTGCATGCGAAACAACCGAGTTAGATTCAAAACCTTGCGAAACACATGATTTAGCTTCAAATAAATACGAAGTATTAGGCTGATCTTCGAAACCATGCGAAACAAATGGTTTAGCTTCAAATACTTGTGATATACATGATTTAGCTTCAACAGCATGCGAAACAAACGAGTTAGATTCAAATCCATGCGAAACACATGATTTAGCTTCAAATGAATGCGAAGTAGAAGGGTTATCTTCGAATCCATGCGAAACAAATGGTTTAGCTTCAAATACTTGTGATATAAATGATTTATCTTCAACAGCATGCGAAACAAACTAGTTAGCTTCAAATCCATGCGAAACACATGATTTAGATTCAAATCAATGCGAATTAGAAGGGTTATCTTGGAATCCATGCGAAACGTATGATATAGCTTCAAATACTTGTGATATACATGATTTAGCTTCAACAGCATGCGAAACAAACGAGTTAACTTCAAATCCATGCGAAACACATGATTTAGCATCAAATCAATGCGAAGTGGAAGGCTTATCTTCGAATCCATGCGAAACGAATAGTTTAGCTTCAAATACTTGTGATATACATGATTCAGCTTCAACTGCTTGCGAAGCAAACGAGTTAGCTTCAAATCCATGCGAAACACATGATTTAGATTAAAATCAATGCGAAGTAGAAGGCTTATCTTCGAATCCATGCGAAACAAATGGTTTAGCTTCAAATACTTGTGATATACATGATTTAGATACAGCTGCATGCGAAAAAAACGAGTTAGCTTCAAAACCAAGCGAAACACATGATTTAGCCTCAAATCAATGCGAAGTAGATGGCTTAGCTTCGAATAAAAGCGAACCAAATGGTTTACCTTCAAATACTTGTGATATGCATGATTTAGCTTCAACTACTAGCGAAAAAAACGAGTTAGCTTCAAATCCAAGCGAAACACATGATTTAGCCTCAAATCAATGCGAATTAGAAGGGTTTTCTACGAATCCATGCGAAACAAATGATATAGCTTCAAATACTTGTGATATACATGATTCAGCTTCAACAGCATCCGAAACAAACGAGTTAGCTTCAAATCCTTGCGAAACACATGATTTAGATTAAAATCACCGCGAAGTAGAAGGCTTATCTTCGAATCCATGCGAAACAAATGGTTTAGCTTCAAATACTTGTGATATACATGATTTAGCTTCAACTGCATGCGAAACAAACGAGTTAGCTTCACATCCATGCGAAACACATGATTTAGATTCAAATCAATGCGAATTAGAAGGGTTATCTTGGAATCCATGCGAAACGTATGATATAGCTTCAAATACTTGTGATATACATGATTTAGCTTCAACAGCATGCGAAACAGACGAGTTAGCATGAAATCCATGCGAAACACATGATTTAGCATCAAATCAATGCGAAGTAGAAGGCTGATCTTCGAATCCATGCGAAGCAAATGGTTTAGCTTCAAATACTTGTGATATACATGATTTAGCTTCAACAGCATGCGAAACAAATGAGTTATATTCAAATCCAAGCGAAACACACGATTTATCTTCAAATCTATGCGAATTAGGAGGGTTATCTTGGAATCCATGCGAAACGTATGATATAGCTTCAAATACTTGTGATATACATGATTTAGCTTCAAACAGCATGCGAAACAAAGGAGTTAGCTTCAAAACCAAGAGAAACACATGATTTAGCATCAAATCAATGCGAAGTAGAAGGCTGATCTTCGAATCCATGCGAAGCAAATGGTTTAGCGTCAAATAATTGTGATATACATGATTTAGCTTCAACAGCATGCGAAACAAATGAGTTATCTTCAAATCCAAGCGAAACACATGATTTATCTTCAAATCAATGCGAAGTAGAAAGCTTAGCTTCAAAACCATGGGAATCAAATGGTTTAACTTCAAATACTTGTGATATACATGATTTAGCTTCAACTGCATGCGAAACAAACGAGTTAGCATAAAATCCATGCGGAACACATGATTTAGCTTCAAATCAATGCGAAGTAGATGGCTGATCTTCGAATCCATGCGAAGCAAATGGTTTGGCTTCAAATAATTGTGATATACATGATTTAGCTTTAACAGCATGCGAAACAAACGAGGTAGCTTCAAATCAAATCCATGCGAACACATAATGTAGCTTCAAATCAATGCGAAGTAGGAGGCTGACCTTCGAATCCATACGAAGCGAATGGTTTAGCTTCAAATACTTGTGATATACATGATTTAGCTTTAACAGCATGCGAAACAAACGAAGTAGCTTCAAATCCATGCGGAACACATGATTTATCTTCAAATCAATGCGAAGTAGAAAGCTTAGCTTCAAAACCATGGGAATCAAATGGTTTAACTTCAAATACTTGTGATATACATGATTTAGCTTCAACTGCATGCGAAACAAACGAGTTAGCATAAAATCCATGCGGAACACATGATTTGGCTTCAAATCAATGCGAAGTTGATGGCTGATCTTCGAATCCATGCGAAGCAAATGGTTTGGCTTCAAATACTTGTGATATATATGATTTATCTTCAACAGCATGCGAAACAAACGAGTTAGCTTCAAATCCATGCGAAACATATGATTTAACTTCAAATCAATGCGAAGTAAAAGACTGCTCTTCGAATCCACACGAAACATATGGTTTAGCTTCAAATACTTGTAATATACATGATTTAGCTTCAACATCATGCGAAACAAACGTGTTAGCTTCAAATCCATGCGAAACATATGATTTAACTTTACATCAATGCGAAGTAAAAGGCTGCTCTTCGAATCCACACGAAACAGATGGTTTAGCTTCAAGTACTTGTGATATACATGATTTAGCTTCAACAGCATGCGAAACAAACGAGTTAGATTCAAATCCATGCGAAACACATGATTTAGCTTCAAATGAATGCGAAGTAGAAGGGTTATATTCGAATCCATGCGAAACAAATGGTTTAGCTTCATACACCTGTGATATACATGATTTAGCTTCAACTGAATGCGAAACAAACGAGTTAGCTTCAAATCAATGCGAAACACATGATTTAGCTTCAAATCAATGCGAAGTAGAAGGCTGATATTCGAATCCATGCGAAACAAATGGTTTAGCTTCAAATATATGTGATATACATGATTTAGCTTCAACTGCATGCGAAACAACCGAGTTAGATTCAAAACCTTGCGAAACACATGATTTAGCTTCAAATAAATGCGAAGTATTAGGCTGATCTTCGAAACCATGCGAAACAAATGGTTTAGCTTCAAATACTTGTGATATACATGATTTAGCTTCAACAGCATGCGAAACAAACGAGTTAGATTCAAATCCATGCGAAACACATGATTTAGCTTCAAATGAATGCGAAGTAGAAGGGTTATCTTCGAATCCATGCGAAACAAATGGTTTAGCTTCAAATACTTGTGATATAAATGATTTATCTTCAACAGCATGCGAAACAAACTAGTTAGCTTCAAATCCATGCGAAACACATGATTTAGATTCAAATCAATGCGAATTAGAAGGGTTATCTTGGAATCCATGCGAAACGTATGATATAGCTTCAAATACTTGTGATATACATGATTTAGCTTCAACAGCATGCGAAACAAACGAGTTAGCTTCAAATCCATGCGAAACACATGATTTAGCATCAAATCAATGCGAAGTGGAAGGCTTATCTTCGAATCCATGCGAAACGAATAGTTTCGCTTCAAATACTTGTGATATACATGATTCAGCTTCAACTGCTTGCGAAGCAAACGAGTTAGCTTCAAATCCATGCGAAACACATGATTTAGATTAAAATCAATGCGAAGTAGAAGGCTTATCTTCGAATCCATGCGAAACAAATGGTTTAGCTTCAAATACTTGTGATATACATGATTTAGATACAGCTGCATGCGAAAAAAACGAGTTAGCTTCAAAACCAAGCGAAACACATGATTTAGCCTCAAATCAATGCGAAGTAGATGGCTTAGCTTCGAATAAAAGCGAACCAAATGGTTTACCTTCAAATACTTGTGATATGCATGATTTAGCTTCAACTACTAGCGAAAAAAACGAGTTAGCTTCAAATCCAAGCGAAACACATGATTTAGCCTCAAATCAATGCGAATTAGAAGGGTTATCTTCGAATCCATGCGAAACAAATGATATAGCTTCAAATACTTGTGATATACATGATTTAGCTTCAACAGCATCCGAAACAAACGAGTTAGCTTCAAATCCTTGCGAAACACATGATTTAGATTAAAATCACCGCGAAGTAGAAGGCTTATCTTCGAATCCATGCGAAACAAATGGTTTAGCTTCAAATACTTGTGATATACATGATTTAGCTTCAACTGCATGCGAAACAAACGAGTTAGCTTCAAATCCATGCGAAACACATGATTTAGATTCAAATCAATGCGAATTAGAAGGGTTATCTTGGAATCCATGCGAAACGTATGATATAGCTTCAAATACTTGTGATATACATGATTTAGCTTCAACAGCATGCGAAACAGACGAGTTAGCATGAAATCCATGCGAAACACATGATTTAGCATCAAATCAATGCGAAGTAGAAGGCTGATCTTCGAATCCATGCGAAGCAAATGGTTTAGCTTCAAATACTTGTGATATACATGATTTAGCTTCAACAGCATGCGAAACAAATGAGTTATATTCAAATCCAAGCGAAACACACGATTTATCTTCAAATCTATGCGAATTAGGAGGGTTATCTTGGAATCCATGCGAAACGTATGATATAGCTTCAAATACTTGTGATATACATGATTTAGCTTCAAACAGCATGCGAAACAAAGGAGTTAGCTTCAAAACCAAGAGAAACACATGATTTAGCATCAAATCAATGCGAAGTAGAAGGCTGATCTTCGAATCCATGTGAAGCAAATGGTTTAGCGTCAAATAATTGTGATATACATGATTTAGCTTCAACAGCATGCGAAACAAATGAGTTATCTTCAAATCCAAGCGAAACACATGATTTATCTTCAAATCAATGCGAAGTAGAAAGCTTAGCTTCAAAACCATGGGAATCAAATGGTTTAACTTCAAATACTTGTGATATACATGATTTAGCTTCAACTGCATGCGAAACAAACGAGTTAGCATAAAATCCATGCGGAACACATGATTTAGCTTCAAATCAATGCGAAGTAGATGGCTGATCTTCGAATCCATGCGAAGCAAATGGTTTGGCTTCAAATAATTGTGATATACATGATTTAGCTTTAACAGCATGCGAAACAAACGAGGTAGCTTCAAATCAAATCCATGCGAACACATAATGTAGCTTCAAATCAATGCGAAGTAGGAGGCTGACCTTCGAATCCATACGAAGCGAATGGTTTAGCTTCAAATACTTGTGATATACATGATTTAGCTTTAACAGCATGCGAAACAAACGAAGTAGCTTCAAATCCATGCGGAACACATGATTTATCTTCAAATCAATGCGAAGTAGAAAGCTTAGCTTCAAAACCATGGGAATCAAATGGTTTAACTTCAAATACTTGTGATATACATGATTTAGCTTCAACTGCATGCGAAACAAACGAGTTAGCATAAAATCCATGCGGAACACATGATTTGGCTTCAAATCAATGCGAAGTTGATGGCTGATCTTCGAATCCATGCGAAGCAAATGGTTTGGCTTCAAATACTTGTGATATATATGATTTATCTTCAACAGCATGCGAAACAAACGAGTTAGCTTCAAATCCATGCGAAACACATGATTTAGATTCAAATCAATGCGAATTAGAAGGGTTATCTTGGAATCCATGCGAAACGTATGATATAGCTTCAAATACTTGTGATATACATGATTTAGCTTCAACAGCATGCGAAACAAACGAGTTAGCATCAAATCCATGCGAAACACATGATTTAGCATCAAATCAATGCGAAGTCGAAGGCTTATCTTCGAATCCATGCGAAACAAATGGTTTAGCTTCAAATACTTGTGATATACATGATTTAGATACAACTGCATGCGAAAAAAACGAGTTAGCTTCAAAACCAAGCGAAACACATGATTTAGCCTCAAATCAATGCGAAGTAGATGGCTTAGATTTGAATAAAAGCGAACCAAATGGTTTAGCTTCAAATACTTGTGATATGCATGATTTAGCTTCAACTACTAGCGAAGAAAACGAGTTAGCTTCAAATCCCAAGCGAAACACATGATTTAGCCTCAAATCAATGCGAATTAGAAGGGTTATCTTCGAATCCATGCGAAACAAATGATATAGCTTCAAATACTTGTGATATACATGATTTAGCTTCAACAGCATCCGAAACAAACGAGTTAGCTTCAAATCCTTGCGAAACACATGATTTAGATTAAAATCACCGCGAAGTAGAAGGCTTATCTTCGAATCCATGCGAAACAAATGGTTTAGCTTCAAATACTTGTGATATACATGATTTAGCTTCAACTGCATGCGAAACAAACGAGTTAGCTTAAAAGCCATGCGGAACACATGATTTAGCTTCAAATCAATGCAAGTAGAAGGCTGATCTTCGAATTCATGCGAAGCAAATGGTTTAGCTTCAAATACTTGTGATATACATGATTTAGCTTCAACAGCATGCGAAACAAATGAGTTATATTCAAATCCAAGCGAAACACATGATTTATCTTCAAATCTATGCGAATTAGGAGGGTATCTTGGAATCCATGCGAAACGTCTGATATAGCTTCAAATACTTGTGATATATATGATTTAGCTTCGACAGCATGCGAAACAAACGAGTTAGCTTCAAATCCATGCGATACACATGATTTAGCTTCAAATCAATGCGAATTAGAAGGGTTATCTTGGAATCCATGCGAAACGTATGATATAGCTTCAAATACTTGTGATATACATGATTTAGCTTCAACAGCATGCGAAACAAACGAGTTAGCTTCAAATCCATGCGAAACACATGATTTAGCATCAAATCAATGCGAAGTAGAAGGCTGATCTTCGAATCGATGCGAAGCAAATGGTTTAGCTTCAAATACTTGTGATATACATGATTCAGCGTCAACAGCATGCGAAACAAATGAGTTATCTTCAAATCCAAGCGAAACACATGATTTATCTTCAAATCAATGCGAAGTAGAAAGCTTAGCTTCAAAACCATGGGAATCAAATGGTTTAGCTTCAAATACTTTTGATACACTTGAGTTTAGCTTCAACAGCATGCGAAACAAACGAGTTAGCTTCAAATCCTTGCGAAACACATGATTTAGCTTCAAATCAATGCGAAGTAGAAGGCTTATCTTCGAATCCATGCGAAACGAATAGTTTAGCTTCAAATACTTGTGATATACATGATTCAGCTTCAACTGCATGCGAAACAAACGAGTTAGCTTCAAAACAAGCGAAGCACATGATTTAGCCTCAAATCAATGCGAAGTAGAAGGCTTAGCTTCGAATAAATGCGAAACAAATGGTTTAGCTTCAATACTTGTGATATGCATGATTTAGCTTCAACAGCATGCGAAACAAACGAGTTAGCTTCAAATCCATGCGAAACACATGATTTAGCATCAAATCAATGCTAAGTAGAAGGCTGATCTTCGAATCCATGCGTAACAAATGGTTTAACTTCAAATACTTGTGATATACATGATTTAGCTGCAACACCATGCGAAACAATCGAGTTAGCTTCAAATCCATGCGAAACACATGATTTAGCTTCAAATCAATGCGAATTAGTAGGGTTGTCTTGGAATCCATGCTAAACGTATGATATAGCTTCAAATAGTTGTGATATACATGATTTAGCTTCAACAGCATGCGAAAAAAACGAGTTAGCTTCAAAACCTAGCGAAACACATGATTTAGCCTCAAATCAATGCGAAGTAGAAGGCTTAGCTTTCGAATAAATGCGAAACAAATGGTTTAGCTTCAAATACTTGTGATATACATGATTTAGCTGCAACACCATGCGAAACAATCGAGTTAGCTTCAAATCCATGCGAAACACATGATTTAACTTCAAATCAATGCGAATTAGTAGTGTTGTCTTGGAATCCATTCTAAACGTATGATATAGCTTCAAATACTTGTGATATACATGATTTAGCTTCAACAGAATGCGAAAAAAACGAATTAGCTTCAAAACCTAGCGAAACACATGATTTAGCCTCAAATTCAATGCGAAGTAGAAGGCTTAGCTTTCGAATAAATGCGAAACAAATGGTTTAGCTTCAAATACTTGTGATATATATGATTTAGCTTCAACAGCATGCGAAACAAACGAGTTAGCTTCAAAATCCATGCGAAACACATGATTTAGCTTCAAATCAATGCTAAGTAGAAGGCTGATCTTCGAATCCATGCGTAACAAATGGTTTAGCTTCAAATACTTGTGATAGTCATGATTTAGCTTCAACAGCATGCGAAACAATCGAGTTAGCTTCAAATCCATGCGAAACACATGATTTAGCTTCAAATCAATGCGAATTAGAAGGGTTGTCTTGGAATCCATGCGAAACGTATGATATAGCTTCAAATACTTGTGATATACATGATTTAGCTTCAACAGCATGCGAAAAAAACGAGTTAGCTTCAAAACCAAGCGAAACACATGATTTAGCCTCAAATCAATGCGAAGTAGAAGGCTTAGCTTCGAATAAATGCGAAACAAATGGTTTAGCTTTAAATACTTGTGATATTCATGATTTAGCTTCAACAGCATGCGAAACAAACGAGTTAGCTTCAAATCCATGCGAAACACATGATTTATCTTCAAATCAATGCGAAGTAGAAAGCTTAGCTTCAAAACCATGGGAATCAAATGGTTTAGCTTCAAATACTAGCGATATACATGATTTAGCTTCAACTGCATGCGAAACAAACGAGTTAGCTTAAAATCCATGCGGAACACATGATTTAGCTTCAAATCAATGCGAAGTAGAAGGCTGATCTTCGAATTCATGCGAAGCAAATGGTTTAGCTTCAAATACTTGTGATACACTTGAGTTAGCTTCAACAGCATGCGAAACAAACGAGTTAGCTTCAAATCCTTGCGAAACACATGATTTAGCATCAAATCAATGCGAAGTGGAAGGCTTATCTTCGAATCCATGCGAAACGAATAGTTCAGCTTCAAATACTTGTGATATACATGATTCAGCTTCAACTGCATGCGAAAAAAAGAGTTAGCTTCAAAACCAAGCGAAACACATGATTTAGCATCAAATCAATGCGAAGTAGAAGGCTTAGCTTCGAATAAATGCGAAACAAATGGTTTAGCTTCAAATACTTGTGATATACATGATTTAGCTTCAACAGCATGCGAAACAAACGAGTTAGCTTCAAATCCATGCGAAACACATGATTTAGCATCAAATCAATGCGAAGTAGAAGGCTGATCTTCGAATCCATGCGAAGCAAATGGTTTAGCTTCAAATACTTGTGATACACTTGATTTAGCTTCAACAGCTCGCGAATCAAACAAGTTAGCTTCAAATCCATGCGAACACATGATTTAGCTTCAAATCAATGCGAAGTAGGAGGCTGATCTTCGAATCCATGCGAAGCAAATGGTTTAGCTTCAAATACTTTTGATACACTTGAGTTAGCTTCAACAGCATGCGAAACAAACGAGTTAGCTTCAAATCCTTGCGAACACATGATTTAGCTTCAAATCAATGCGAAGTAGAAGGGCTTATCTTCGAATCCATGCGAAACGAATAGTTTAGCTTCAAATACTTGTGATATACATGATTCAGCTTCAACTGCATGCGAAACAACGAGTTAGCTTCAAAACCAAGCGAAGCACATGATTTAGCCTCAAATCAATGCGAAGTAGAAGGCTTAGCTTCGAATAAATGCGAAACAAATGGTTTAGCTTCAAATACTTGTGATATGCATGATTTAGCTTCAACAGCATGCGAAACAAACGAGTTAGCTTCAAATCCATGCGAAACACATGATTTAGCATCAAATCAATGCTAAGTAGAAGGCTGATCTTCGAATCCATGCGTAACAAATGGTTTAACTTCAAATACTTGTGATATACATGATTTAGCTGCAACACCATGCGAAACAATCGAGTTAGCTTCAAATCCATGCGAAACACATGATTTAGCATCAAATCAATGCTAAGTAGAAGGCTGATCTTCGAATCCATGGCGTAACAAATGGTTTAGCTTCAAATACTTGTGATATACATGATTTAGCTTCAACAGCATGCGAAACAAATGAGTTATATTCAAATCCAAGCGAAACACATGATTTATCTTCAAATCTATGCGAATTAGGAGGGTTATCTTGGAATCCATGCGAAACGTCTGATATAGCTTCAAATACTTGTGATATATATGATTTAGCTTCGACAGCATGCGAAACAACGAGTTAGCTTCAAATCCATGCGATACACATGATTTAGCTTCAAATCAATGCGAATTAGAAGGGTTTATCTTGGAATCCATGCGAAACGTATGATATAGCTTCAAATACTTGTGATATACATGATTTAGCTTCAACAGCATGCGAAACAAACGAGTTAGCTTCAAATCCATGCGAAACACATGATTTAGCATCAAATCAATGCGAAGTAGAAGGCTGATCTTCGAATCGATGCGAAGCAAATGGTTTAGCTTCAAATACTTGTGATATACATGATTCAGCGTCAACAGCATGCGAAACAAATGAGTTATCTTCAAATCCAAGCGAAACACATGATTTATCTTCAAATCAATGCGAAGTAGAAAGCTTAGCTTCAAAACCATGGGAATCAAATGGTTTAGCTTCAAATACTTTTGATACACTTGAGTTAGCTTCAACAGCATGCGAAACAAACGAGTTAGCTTCAAATCCTTGCGAAACACATGATTTAGCTTCAAATCAATGCGAAGTAGAAGGCTTATCTTCGAATCCATGCGAAACGAATAGTTTAGCTTCAAATACTTGTGATATACATGATTCAGCTTCAACTGCATGCGAAACAAACGAGTTAGCTTCAAAACCAAGCGAAGCACATGATTTAGCCTCAAATCAATGCGAAGTAGAAGGCTTAGCTTCGAATAAATGCGAAACAAATGGTTTAGCTTCAAATACTTGTGATATGCATGATTTAGCTTCAACAGCATGCGAAACAAACGAGTTAGCTTCAAATCCATGCGAAACACATGATTTAGCATCAAATCAATGCTAAGTAGAAGGCTGATCTTCGAATCCATGCGTAACAAATGGTTTAACTTCAAATACTTGTGATATACATGATTTAGCTGCAACACCATGCGAAACAATCGAGTTAGCTTCAAATCCATGCGAAACACATGATTTAGCTTCAAATCAATGCGAATTAGTAGGGTTGTCTTGGAATCCATGCTAAACGTATGATATAGCTTCAAATAGTTGTGATATACATGATTTAGCTTCAACAGCATGCGAAAAAAACGAGTTAGCTTCAAAACCTAGCGAAACACATGATTTAGCCTCAAATCAATGCGAAGTAGAAGGCTTAGCTTTCGAATAAATGCGAAACAAATGGTTTAGCTTCAAATACTTGTGATATACATGATTTAGCTGCAACACCATGCGAAACAATCGAGTTAGCTTCAAATCCATGCGAAACACATGATTTAACTTCAAATCAATGCGAATTAGTAGTGTTGTCTTGGAATCCATGCTAAACGTATGATATAGCTTCAAATACTTGTGATATACATGATTTAGCTTCAACAGAATGCGAAAAAAACGAATTAGCTTCAAAACCTAGCGAAACACATGATTTAGCCTCAAATCAATGCGAAGTAGAAGGCTTAGCTTTCGAATAAATGCGAAACAAATGGTTTAGCTTCAAATACTTGTGATATATATGATTTAGCTTCAACAGCATGCGAAACAAACGAGTTAGCTTCAAATCCATGCGAAACACATGATTTAGCTTCAAATCAATGCTAAGTAGAAGGCTGATCTTCGAATCCATGCGTAACAAATGGTTTAGCTTCAAATACTTGTGATAGTCATGATTTAGCTTCAACAGCATGCGAAACAATCGAGTTAGCTTCAAATCCATGCGAAACACATGATTTAGCTTCAAATCAATGCGAATTAGAAGGGTTGTCTTGGAATCCATGCGAAACGTATGATATAGCTTCAAATACTTGTGATATACATGATTTAGCTTCAACAGCATGCGAAAAAAACGAGTTAGCTTCAAAACCAAGCGAAACACATGATTTAGCCTCAAATCAATGCGAAGTAGAAGGCTTAGCTTCGAATAAATGCGAAACAAATGGTTTAGCTTTAAATACTTGTGATATTCATGATTTAGCTTCAACAGCATGCGAAACAAACGAGTTAGCTTCAAATCCATGCGAAACACATGATTTATCTTCAAATCAATGCGAAGTAGAAAGCTTAGCTTCAAAACCATGGGAATCAAATGGTTTAGCTTCAAATACTAGCGATATACATGATTTAGCTTCAACTGCATGCGAAACAAACGAGTTAGCTTAAAATCCATGCGGAACACATGATTTAGCTTCAAATCAATGCGAAGTAGAAGGCTGATCTTCGAATTCATGCGAAGCAAATGGTTTAGCTTCAAATACTTGTGATACACTTGAGTTAGCTTCAACAGCATGCGAAACAAACGAGTTAGCTTCAAATCCTTGCGAAACACATGATTTAGCATCAAATCAATGCGAAGTGGAAGGCTTATCTTCGAATCCATGCGAAACGAATAGTTTAGCTTCAAATACTTGTGATATACATGATTCAGCTTCAACTGCATGCGAAAAAAAGAGTTAGCTTCAAAACCAAGCGAAACACATGATTTAGCATCAAATCAATGCGAAGTAGAAGGCTTAGCTTCGAATAAATGCGAAACAAATGGTTTAGCTTCAAATACTTGTGATATACATGATTTAGCTTCAACAGCATGCGAAACAAACGAGTTAGCTTCAAATCCATGCGAAACACATGATTTAGCATCAAATCAATGCGAAGTAGAAGGCTGATCTTCGAATCCATGCGAAGCAAATGGTTTAGCTTCAAATACTTGTGATACACTTGATTTAGCTTCAACAGCTCGCGAATCAAACAAGTTAGCTTCAAATCCATGCGAACACATGATTTAGCTTCAAATCAATGCGAAGTAGGAGGCTGATCTTCGAATCCATGCGAAGCAAATGGTTTAGCTTCAAATACTTTTGATACACTTGAGTTAGCTTCAACAGCATGCGAAACAAACGAGTTAGCTTCAAATCCTTGCGAAACACATGATTTAGCTTCAAATCAATGCGAAGTAGAAGGCTTATCTTCGAATCCATGCGAAACGAATAGTTTAGCTTCAAATACTTGTGATATACATGATTCAGCTTCAACTGCATGCGAAACAAACGAGTTAGCTTCAAAACCAAGCAAGCACATGATTTAGCCTCAAATCAATGCGAAGTAGAAGGCTTAGCTTCGAATAAATGCGAAACAAATGGTTTAGCTTCAAATACTTGTGATATGCATGATTTAGCTTCAACAGCATGCGAAACAAACGAGTTAGCTTCAAATCCATGCGAAACACATGATTTAGCATCAAATCAATGCTAAGTAGAAGGCTGATCTTCGAATCCATGCGTAACAAATGGTTTAACTTCAAATACTTGTGATATACATGATTTAGCTGCAACACCATGCGAAACAATCGAGTTAGCTTCAAATCCATGCGAAACACATGATTTAGCTTCAAATCAATGCGAATTAGTAGGGTTGTCTTGGAATCCATGCTAAACGTATGATATAGCTTCAAATACTTGTGATATACATGATTTAGCTTCAACAGCATGCGAAAAAAACGAGTTAGCTTCAAAACCTAGCGAAACACATGATTTAGCCTCAAATCAATGCGAAGTAGAAGGCTTAGCTTTCGAATAAATGCGAAACAAATGGTTTAGCTTCAAATACTTGTGATATACATGATTTAGCTGCAACACCATGCGAAACAATCGAGTTAGCTTCAAATCCATGCGAAACACATGATTTAACTTCAAATCAATGCGAATTAGTAGTGTTGTCTTGGAATCCATGCTAAACGTATGATATAGCTTCAAATACTTGTGATATACATGATTTAGCTTCAACAGAATGCGAAAAAAACGAATTAGCTTCAAAACCTAGCGAAACACATGATTTAGCCTCAAATCAATGCGAAGTAGAAGGCTTAGCTTTCGAATAAATGCGAAACAAATGGTTTAGCTTCAAATACTTGTGATATATATGATTTAGCTTCAACAGCATGCGAAACAAACGAGTTAGCTTCAAATCCATGCGAAACACATGATTTAGCTTCAAATCAATGCTAAGTAGAAGGCTGATCTTCGAATCCATGCGTAACAAATGGTTTAGCTTCAAATACTTGTGATATACATGATTTAGCTTCAACAGCATGCGAAACAATCGAGTTAGCTTCAAATCCATGCGAAACACATGATTTAGCTTCAAATCAATGCGAATTAGAAGGGTTGTCTTGGAATCCATGCGAAACGTATGATATAGCTTCAAATACTTGTGATATACATGATTTAGCTTCAACAGCATGCGAAAAAAACGAGTTAGCTTCAAAACCAAGCGAAACACATGATTTAGCCTCAAATCAATGCGAAGTAGAAGGCTTAGCTTCGAATAAATGCGAAACAAATGGTTTAGCTTTAAATACTTGTGATATTCATGATTTAGCTTCAACAGCATGCGAAACAAACGAGTTAGCTTCAAATCCATGCGAAACACATGATTTATCTTCAAATCAATGCGAAGTAGAAAGCTTAGCTTCAAAACCATGGGAATCAAATGGTTTAGCTTCAAATACTAGCGATATACATGATTTAGCTTCAACTGCATGCGAAACAAACGAGTTAGCTTAAAATCCATGCGGAACACATGATTTAGCTTCAAATCAATGCGAAGTAGAAGGCTGATCTTCGAATTCATGCGAAGCAAATGGTTTAGCTTCATATACTTGTGATACACTTGAGTTAGCTTCAACAGCATGCGAAACAAACGAGTTAGCTTCAAATCCTTGCGAAACACATGATTTAGCATCAAATCAATGCGAAGTGGAAGGCTTATCTTCGAATCCATGCGAAACGAATAGTTTAGCTTCAAATACTTGTGATATACATGATTCAGCTTCAACTGCATGCGAAAAAAACGAGTTAGCTTCAAAACCAAGCGAAACACATGATTTAGCATCAAATCAATGCGAAGTAGAAGGCTTAGCTTCGAATAAATGCGAAACAAATGGTTTAGCTTCAAATACTTGTGATATACATGATTTAGCTTCAACAGCATGCGAAACAAACGAGTTAGCTTCAAATCCATGCGAAACACATGATTTAGCATCAAATCAATGCGAAGTAGAAGGCTGATCTTCGAATCCATGCGAAGCAAATGGTTTAGCTTCAAATACTTGTGATACACTTGATTTAGCTTCAACAGCTCGCGAATCAAACAAGTTAGCTTCAAATCCATGCGAACACATGATTTAGCTTCAAATCAATGCGAAGTAGGAGGCTGATCTTCGAATCCATGCGAAGCAAATGGTTTAGCTTCAAATACTTCTGATACACTTGAGTTAGCTTCAACAGCATGCGAAACAAACGAGTTAGCTTCAAATCCTTGCGAAACACATGATTTAGCTTCAAATCAATGCGAAGTAGAAGGCTTATCTTCGAATCCATGCTAAACGTATGATATAGCTTCAAATACTTGTGATATACATGATTTAGCTTCAACAGCATGCGAAAAAAACGAGTTAGCTTCAAAACCTAGCGAAACACATGATTTAGCCTCAAATCAATGCGAAGTAGAAGGCTTAGCTTTCGAATAAATGCGAAACAAATGGTTTAGCTTCAAATACTTGTGATATACATGATTTAGCTGCAACACCATGCGAAACAATCGAGTTAGCTTCAAATCCATGCGAAACACATGATTTAACTTCAAATCAATGCGAATTAGTAGTGTTGTCTTGGAATCCATGCTAAACGTATGATATAGCTTCAAATACTTGTGATATACATGATTTAGCTTCAACAGAATGCGAAAAAAACGAATTAGCTTCAAAACCTAGCGAAACACATGATTTAGCCTCAAATCAATGCGAAGTAGAAGGCTTAGCTTTCGAATAAATGCGAAACAAATGGATTAGCTTCAAATACTTGTGATATATATGATTTAGCTTCAACAGCATGCGAAACAAACGAGTTAGCTTCAAATCCATGCGAAACACATGATTTAGCTTCAAATCAATGCTAAGTAGAAGGCTGATCTTCGAATCCATGCGTAACAAATGGTTTAGCTTCAAATACTTGTGATATACATGATTTAGCTTCAACAGCATGCGAAACAATCGAGTTAGCTTCAAATCCATGCGAAACACATGATTTAGCTTCAAGTCAATGCGAATTAGAAGGGTTGTCTTGGAATCCATGCGAAACGTATGATATAGCTTCAAATACTTGTGATATACATGATTTAGCTTCAACAGCATGCGAAAAAAACGAGTTAGCTTCAAAACCAAGCGAAACACATGATTTAGCCTCAAATCAATGCGAAGTAGAAGGCTTAGCTTCGAATAAATGCGAAACAAATGGTTTAGCTTTAAATACTTGTGATATTCATGATTTAGCTTCAACAGCATGCGAAACAAACGAGTTAGCTTCAAATCCATGCGAAACACATGATTTATCTTCAAATCAATGCGAAGTAGAAAGCTTAGCTTCAAAACCATGGGAATCAAATGGTTTAGCTTCAAATACTAGCGATATACATGATTTAGCTTCAACTGCATGCGAAACAAACGAGTTAGCTTAAAATCCATGCGGAACACATGATTTAGCTTCAAATCAATGCGAAGTAGAAGGCTGATCGTCGAATTCATGCGAAGCAAATGGTTTAGCTTCATATACTTGTGATACACTTGAGTTAGCTTCAACAGCATGCGAAACAAACGAGTTAGCTTCAAATCCTTGCGAAACACATGATTTAGCATCAAATCAATGCGAAGTGGAAGGCTTATCTTCGAATCCATGCGAAACGAATAGTTTAGCTTCAAATACTTGTGATATACATGATTCAGCTTCAACTGCATGCGAAACAAACGAGTTAGCTTCAAAACCAAGCGAAGCACATGATTTAGCCTCAAATCAATGCGAAGTAGAAGGCTTAGCTTCGAATAAATGCGAAACAAATGGTTTAGCTTCAAATACTTGTGATATGCATGATTTAGCTTCAACAGCATGCGAAACAAACGAGTTAGCTTCAAATCCATGCGAAACACATGATTTAGCATCAAATCAATGCTAAGTAGAAGGCTGATCTTCGAATCCATGCGTAACAAATGGTTTAACTTCAAATACTTGTGATATACATGATTTAGCTGCAACACCATGCGAAACAATCGAGTTAGCTTCAAATCCATGCGAAACACATGATTTAGCTTCAAATCAATGCGAATTAGTAGGGTTGTCTTGGAATCCATGCTAAACGTATGATATAGCTTCAAATACTTGTGATATACATGATTTAGCTTCAACAGCATGCGAAAAAAACGAGTTAGCTTCAAAACCTAGCGAAACACATGATTTAGCCTCAAATCAATGCGAAGTAGAAGGCTTAGCTTTCGAATAAATGCGAAACAAATGGTTTAGCTTCAAATACTTGTGATATACATGATTTAGCTGCAACACCATGCGAAACAATCGAGTTAGCTTCAAATCCATGCGAAACACATGATTTAACTTCAAATCAATGCGAATTAGTAGTGTTGTCTTGGAATCCATGCTAAACGTATGATATAGCTTCAAATACTTGTGATATACATGATTTAGCTTCAACAGAATGCGAAAAAAACGAATTAGCTTCAAAACCTAGCGAAACACATGATTTAGCCTCAAATCAATGCGAAGTAGAAGGCTTAGCTTTCGAATAAATGCGAAACAAATGGTTTAGCTTCAAATACTTGTGATATATATGATTTAGCTTCAACAGCATGCGAAACAAACGAGTTAGCTTCAAATCCATGCGAAACACATGATTTAGCTTCAAATCAATGCTAAGTAGAAGGCTGATCTTCGAATCCATGCGTAACAAATGGTTTAGCTTCAAATACTTGTGATATACATGATTTAGCTTCAACAGCATGCGAAACAATCGAGTTAGCTTCAAATCCATGCGAAACACATGATTTAGCTTCAAATCAATGCGAATTAGAAGGGTTGTCTTGGAATCCATGCGAAACGTATGATATAGCTTCAAATACTTGTGATATACATGATTTAGCTTCAACAGCATGCGAAAAAAACGAGTTAGCTTCAAAACCAAGCGAAACACATGATTTAGCCTCAAATCAATGCGAAGTAGAAGGCTTAGCTTCGAATAAATGCGAAACAAATGGTTTAGCTTTAAATACTTGTGATATTCATGATTTAGCTTCAACAGCATGCGAAACAAACGAGTTAGCTTCAAATCCATGCGAAACACATGATTTATCTTCAAATCAATGCGAAGTAGAAAGCTTAGCTTCAAAACCATGGGAATCAAATGGTTTAGCTTCAAATACTAGCGATATACATGATTTAGCTTCAACTGCATGCGAAACAAACGAGTTAGCTTAAAATCCATGCGGAACACATGATTTAGCTTCAAATCAATGCGAAGTAGAAGGCTGATCTTCGAATTCATGCGAAGCAAATGGTTTAGCTTCATATACTTGTGATACACTTGAGTTAGCTTCAACAGCATGCGAAACAAACGAGTTAGCTTCAAATCCTTGCGAAACACATGATTTAGCATCAAATCAATGCGAAGTGGAAGGCTTATCTTCGAATCCATGCGAAACGAATAGTTTAGCTTCAAATACTTGTGATATACATGATTCAGCTTCAACTGCATGCGAAAAAAACGAGTTAGCTTCAAAACCAAGCGAAACACATGATTTAGCATCAAATCAATGCGAAGTAGAAGGCTTAGCTTCGAATAAATGCGAAACAAATGGTTTAGCTTCAAATACTTGTGATATACATGATTTAGCTTCAACAGCATGCGAAACAAACGAGTTAGCTTCAAATCCATGCGAAACACATGATTTAGCATCAAATCAATGCGAAGTAGAAGGCTGATCTTCGAATCCATGCGAAGCAAATGGTTTAGCTTCAAATACTTGTGATACACTTGATTTAGCTTCAACAGCTCGCGAATCAAACAAGTTAGCTTCAAATCCATGCGAACACATGATTTAGCTTCAAATCAATGCGAAGTAGGAGGCTGATCTTCGAATCCATGCGAAGCAAATGGTTTAGCTTCAAATACTTCTGATACACTTGAGTTAGCTTCAACAGCATGCGAAACAAACGAGTTAGCTTCAAATCCTTGCGAAACACATGATTTAGCTTCAAATCAATGCGAAGTAGAAGGCTTATCTTCGAATCCATGCTAAACGTATGATATAGCTTCAAATACTTGTGATATACATGATTTAGCTTCAACAGCATGCGAAAAAAACGAGTTAGCTTCAAAACCTAGCGAAACACATGATTTAGCCTCAAATCAATGCGAAGTAGAAGGCTTAGCTTTCGAATAAATGCGAAACAAATGGTTTAGCTTCAAATACTTGTGATATACATGATTTAGCTGCAACACCATGCGAAACAATCGAGTTAGCTTCAAATCCATGCGAAACACATGATTTAACTTCAAATCAATGCGAATTAGTAGTGTTGTCTTGGAATCCATGCTAAACGTATGATATAGCTTCAAATACTTGTGATATACATGATTTAGCTTCAACAGAATGCGAAAAAAACGAATTAGCTTCAAAACCTAGCGAAACACATGATTTAGCCTCAAATCAATGCGAAGTAGAAGGCTTAGCTTTCGAATAAATGCGATACAAATGGTTTAGCTTCAAATACTTGTGATATATATGATTTAGCTTCAACAGCATGCGAAACAAACGAGTTAGCTTCAAATCCATGCGAAACACATGATTTAGCTTCAAATCAATGCTAAGTAGAAGGCTGATCTTCGAATCCATGCGTAACAAATGGTTTAGCTTCAAATACTTGTGATATACATGATTTAGCTTCAACAGCATGCGAAACAATCGAGTTAGCTTCAAATCCATGCGAAACACATGATTTAGCTTCAAATCAATGCGAATTAGAAGGGTTGTCTTGGAATCCATGCGAAACGTATGATATAGCTTCAAATACTTGTGATATACATGATTTAGCTTCAACAGCATGCGAAAAAAACGAGTTAGCTTCAAAACCAAGCGAAACACATGATTTAGCCTCAAATCAATGCGAAGTAGAAGGCTTAGCTTCGAATAAATGCGAAACAAATGGTTTAGCTTTAAATACTTGTGATATTCATGATTTAGCTTCAACAGCATGCGAAACAAACGAGTTAGCTTCAAATCCATGCGAAACACATGATTTATCTTCAAATCAATGCGAAGTAGAAAGCTTAGCTTCAAAACCATGGGAATCAAATGGTTTAGCTTCAAATACTAGCGATATACATGATTTAGCTTCAACTGCATGCGAAACAAACGAGTTAGCTTAAAATCCATGCGGAACACATGATTTAGCTTCAAATCAATGCGAAGTAGAAGGCTGATCTTCGAATTCATGCGAAGCAAATGGTTTAGCTTCATATACTTGTGATACACTTGAGTTAGCTTCAACAGCATGCGAAACAAACGAGTTAGCTTCAAATCCTTGCGAAACACATGATTTAGCATCAAATCAATGCGAAGTGGAAGGCTTATCTTCGAATCCATGCGAAACGAATAGTTTAGCTTCAAATACTTGTGATATACATGATTCAGCTTCAACTGCATGCGAAAAAAACGAGTTAGCTTCAAAACCAAGCGAAACACATGATTTAGCATCAAATCAATGCGAAGTAGAAGGCTTAGCTTCGAATAAATGCGAAACAAATGGTTTAGCTTCAAATACTTGTGATATACATGATTTAGCTTCAACAGCATGCGAAACAAACGAGTTAGCTTCAAATCCATGCGAAACACATGATTTAGCATCAAATCAATGCGAAGTAGAAGGCTGATCTTCGAATCCATGCGAAGCAAATGGTTTAGCTTCAAATACTTGTGATACACTTGATTTAGCTTCAACAGCTCGCGAATCAAACAAGTTAGCTTCAAATCCATGCGAACACATGATTTAGCTTCAAATCAATGCGAAGTAGGAGGCTGATCTTCGAATCCATGCGAAGCAAATGGTTTAGCTTCAAATACTTCTGATACACTTGAGTTAGCTTCAACAGCATGCGAAACAAACGAGTTAGCTTCAAATCCTTGCGAAACACATGATTTAGCTTCAAATCAATGCGAAGTAGAAGGCTTATCTTCGAATCCATGCGAAACGAATAGTTTAGCTTCAAATACTTGTGATATACATGATTCAGCTTCAACTGCATGCGAAACAAACGAGTTAGCTTCAAAACCAAGCGAAGCACATGATTTAGCCTCAAATCAATGCGAAGTAGAAGGCTTAGCTTCGAATAAATGCGAAACAAATGGTTTAGCTTCAAATACTTGTGATATGCATGATTTAGCTTCAACAGCATGCGAAACAAACGAGTTAGCTTCAAATCCATGCGAAACACATGATTTAGCATCAAATCAATGCTAAGTAGAAGGCTGATCTTCGAATCCATGCGTAACAAATGGTTTAGCTTCAAATACTTGTGATATACATGATTTAGCTGCAACACCATGCGAAACAATCGAGTTAGCTTCAAATCCATGCGAAACACATGATTTAGCTTCAAATCAATGCGAATTAGTAGGGTTGTCTTGGAATCCATGCTAAACGTATGATATAGCTTCAAATACTTGTGATATACATGATTTAGCTTCAACAGCATGCGAAAAAAACGAGTTAGCTTCAAAACCTAGCGAAACACATGATTTAGCCTCAAATCAATGCGAAGTAGAAGGCTTAGCTTTCGAATAAATGCGAAACAAATGGTTTAGCTTCAAATACTTGTGATATACATGATTTAGCTGCAACACCATGCGAAACAATCGAGTTAGCTTCAAATCCATGCGAAACACATGATTTAGCTTCAAATCAATGCGAATTAGTAGGGTTGTCTTGGAATCCATGCTAAACGTATGATATAGCTTCAAATACTTGTGATATACATGATTTAGCTTCAACAGCATGCGAAAAAAACGAGTTAGCTTCAAAACCTAGCGAAACACATGATTTAGCCTCAAATCAATGCGAAGTAGAAGGCTTAGCTTTCGAATAAATGCGAAACAAATGGTTTAGCTTCAAATACTTGTGATATATATGATTTAGCTTCAACAGCATGCGAAACAAACGAGTTAGCTTCAAATCCATGCGAAACACATGATTTAGCTTCAAATCAATGCTAAGTAGAAGGCTGATCTTCGAATCCATGCGTAACAAATGGTTTAGCTTCAAATACTTGTGATATACATGATTTAGCTTCAACAGCATGCGAAACAATCGAGTTAGCTTCAAATCCATGCGAAACACATGATTTAGCTTCAAATCAATGCGAATTAGAAGGGTTGTCTTGGAATCCATGCGAAACAAATGATATAGCTTCAAATACTTGTGATATACACGATTTAGCTTCAACTGCATGCGAAACAAACGAGTTAGCTTATAATCCATGCGAAACACATGATTTAGCTTCAAATCAATGCGAAGTAGAAGGCTTATCTTCGAATCCATGCGAAACAAATGATATAGCTTCAAATACTTGTGATATACATGATTCAGTTTCAACTGCATGCGAAACAAACGAGTTAGCTTCAAATCCATGCGAAACACATGATTTATATTAAAATCAATGCGAAGTAGAAGGCTTATCTTCGAATCCATGCGAAACAAATGGTTTAGCTTCAAATACTTGTGATGTGCATGATTTAGCTTCAACTACTAGCGAAAAAAACGAGTTAGCTTCAAATCCAAGCGAAACACATGATTTAGCTTCAAATCAATGCGAAGTAGAACGCTTATCTTCGAATCCATGCGAAACAAATGGATTAGCTTCTTACACTTGTTATATACATGATTTAGCTTCAACAGCATGCGAAATAAACGAGTTAGATTCAAATCCATGCGAAACACACGATTTAACTTCAAATCAATGCGAAGTAGAAGGCTTATCTTCGTATCCATGCGAAACAAATGGTTTAGCTGCAAATACTTGTGATATACATGATTTAGCTTCAACTGCATGCGAAACTAACGAGTTAGCTTAAAATCCATGCGGAACACATGATTTAGCTTCAAATCAATGTGATGTGGAAGGCTTATCTTCGAATCCATGCGAAACAAATAGTTTAGCATCAAATACTTGTGATATACATGATTTAGCTTCAACTGTTTGCGAAAAAAACGAGTTAGCTTCAAATCCAAGCGGAACATATGATTTAGCCTCAAATCAAAGCGAAGTAGAAGGCTTAGCTTCAAATCCGTGCGAATCAATTGGTTTAGCTTCAAATACTAGTGATATACATGATTTAGCTTCAACAGCATCCAAAATAAACGAGTTAGCTTCAAATCCATGCGAAACACATGATTTAGCATCAAATCAATGCAAGGAGAAGGCTGATCTTAGAATCCATGCGAAGCAAATGGTTTAGCTTCAAATACTTGTGATACACTTGAGTTAGCTTCAACAACATGCGAAACAAACGAGTTAGCTTCAAATCCATGCGAAACACATGATTTAGCTCCAAATCAATGCGAATTAGAAGGGTTATCTTTGATTCCATGCGAAACAGATGATATAGCTTCAAATACTTGTGATATACATGATTTAGTTTCCACAGCATACGAAACAAACGAGTTAGCTTTAAATCCATGCGAAACACATGATTTAGCATCAAATCAATGCAAGGAGAAGGCTGATCTGAGAATCCATGCGGAGCAAATGGTTTAGCTTCAAATACTTGTGATACACTTGAGTTAGCTTCAACAACATGCGAATCAAACGATTTAGCTTCAAATCCATGCGAAACACATGATTTAGCTCCAAGTCAATGCGAATTAGAAGGCTTAGCTTCAAATCCGTGCGAATCAAAAGTTTAGCTTCATATACTTGTGATATTCATGATTTAGCTTCAACTGCATCCGAAAAAACGAGTTAGATTCAAATCCAAGCGAAAAACATGATTTAGCATGAAGTCAACGCGAAGTTGAAGGCTTACCTTCGAATCCATGCGAAACAAATGGTTTAGCTTCAAATACTTGTGATATACATGATTTAGCTTCAACAGCATGCGATACAAACGAGTCAGCTTCAAATCCAAGCAAAAAACATAATATAGCATCAAGTCAACGCGAAGTTGAAGGCTTAGCTTCAAATCCATACGAAACAAATGGTTTAGCTTCAAACACTTGTTTTATACATGATTTAGCTTCAACCGCATGCGAAACAGATGGTTCAGCTTCAAATACTTGTGATGAACATGATTTAGCTTCAACTGCATGCGAAACAAACGAGTTAGCTTCAAATCCACGCGAAACATATGAATTAGCTTCAAATCAATGCGAAGTAGAAGGCTGATCTCCGAATCCACACGAAACAGATTGTTTAGCTTCAAATACTTGTGATATACATGATTTAGCTTCAACAGCATGCGAAACAAACGTGTTAGCTTCAAAATCCACGCAAAAGACATGACTTACCATCAAATCAATGCAAATTAGGAGGGTGATCTTCGAACCCATGCGAAACAAATGGCTCAGGTTCAAATATTTGTGTTATACATGATTTAGCTTCAACAGTATGCGAAACAAGCGAGTTAGCTTCAAATCCTAGCAATAGACATGATTTAGCTTCATATCAATGCGAAGTAGAAGGCTTATCTCCGAATCCATGCGAAATAAATGGTTTAAATTGAAATACTTGTGATATACATGATTTAGCTTCAAATGCAGGTGAAACAAACGAGTCAGCTTTAAATCCATGCAAAAGACATGATTTACATTCAAATCAATGCGAAGTAGAAGGCTTAGTTTGAAATCCATGCGGATCAAGTTCTTTAGCTTCAAATACTTATGATATACATGATTTAGCTTCAACTGCTTGGGGAGCAAACAGTTAACTTCAAATCCATTCAAAACACATGATTTAGCTTCTAATCCATGCGAAACTCATGATTTACCTTCAAATCAATGCGAAGTAGAAGGCTTAGCTTCAAATCCAGCGAAACGAATCATTTAGCTTCAAATACTTGTGATATACATGATATAGCTTCAAATGCAGGCGAAACAAACGAGTCAGCTTCAAATCCATGAGAAACACATTATTTAGCTTCAATTCAATGCGAAATAGAAGGCTTACCTTCGAATCCGCACGAAACAGATGGTTCAGCTTCAATTATATGTGATATACATGATTTAGCATCAAATGCATGCGAAACAAACGAATTAGCTTCAAATCCAAGCGAAACACATGATTTAGAATCAAATCAATGCGAAGTAGAAAGCTTAGCTTCAAATCCAGCGAAACGAATCATTTAGCTTCAAATACTTGCGAATATCGCTGATATAGCTTCAAATGCAGACGAAACAAACGAGTTAACTTCAAATCCATTCAAAACACATGATTTAGCTTAAAATACAAGCGAAACTCATGATTTAGCTTCAAATCAAAGCGATGTAGAAAGCTGATCTTCGAATCCATGCGAATCAAATGGTTTAGCTTCAAATACTTGTGACATGCGTGATTTTGCTTCAACTGAATGCAAAACCAACGAGTTAGCTTCAAATCCAAGCGAAACACATGATTTAGCTTCAAATGCATGCGAAACAAACGAGATAGCTTCAAATCCATTCAAAACACATGATTTAGCTTCAAATTCATTCGAAAGACATGGTTTAGCGTACTATTCATGGGAATCAAATGGTACAGATTCAAATACTTGTGATATACATGATATAGCTTCAAATGCATGCGAAACAAACGAGTTAGCTTCAAATCCAAGCGAAACACATGATCTAGAATCAAATCAATGCGAAGTAGAAGGCTTAGCTTCAAATCCAGCGAAACGAATCATTTAGCTTCAAATACTTGCGAATATCGCTGATATAGCTTCAAATGCAGGCGAAACAAACGAGTTAACTTCAAATCCATTCAAAACACATGATTTAGCTTCAAATCCATGCGAAACTCGTGATTTAGCTTCAAATCAATGCGATGTAGAAAGCTGATCTTCGAATCCATGCGAATCAAATGGTTTAGCTTCAAATACTTGTGACATGCGTGATTTTGCTTCAACTGTATGCAAAACCAACGAGTTAGCTTCAAATCCATGCGAAACACATGATTTAGCTTCAAATCAATGCTAAGTAGAAGGCTGATCTTCGAATCCATGCGTAACAAATGGTTTAGCTTCAAATACTTGTGATATACATGATTTAGCTTCACCAGCATGCGAAACAATCGAGTTAGCTTCAAATCCATGCGAAACACATGATTTAGCTTCAAATCAATGCGAATTAGAAGGGTTGTCTTGGAATCCATGCGAAACGTATGATATAGCTTCAAATACTTGTGATATACATGATTTAGCTTCAACAGCATGCGAAAAAAACGAGTTAGCTTCAAAACCAAGCGAAACACACGATTTAGCCTCAAATCAATGCGAAGTAGAAGGCTTAGCTTCGAATAAATGCGAAACAAATGGTTTAGCTTCAAATACTTGTGATATTCATGATTTAGCTTCAACAGCATGCGAAATAAACGAGTTAGATTCAAATCCATGCGAAACACATGAATTAGCTTCAAATCAATGCGAAGTAGAAGGGTTATCTTCGTATCGATGCGAAACAAATGGTTTAGCTGCAAATACTTGTGATATACATGATTTAGCTACAACTGCATGCAAAAAATAGAGTTAGCTTCAAATCCATGCGAAACACATGATTTAGCTTCAAATCAATGCGAAACACATGATTTAGCATCAAATCAATGCGAAGTGGAAGGCTTATCTTCGAATCCATGCGAAACAAATGGTTTAGCTTCAAATACTTGTGATATACATGATTTAGCTACAACTGCATGCGAAAAAAACTAGTTAGCTTATAATCCATGCGAAACACATGATTTAGCTTCAAATCAATGCGAAGTAGAAGGCTTATCTTCGAATCCATGCGAAACAAATGGTTTAGCTTCAAATACTTGTGATATGCATGATTTAGCTTCAACTACTAGCGAAAAAAACGAGTTAGATTCAAATCCAAGCGAAACACATGATTTAGCCTCAAATCAATGCGAATTAGAAGGGTTATCTTCGAATCCATGCGAAACAAATGATATAGCTTCAAATACTTGTGATATACACGATTTAGCTTCAACTGCATGCGAAACAAACGAGTTAGCTTATAATCCATGCGAAACACATGATTTAGCTTCAAATCAATGCGAAGTAGAAGGCTTATCTTCGAATCCATGCGAAACAAATGATATAGCTTCAAATACTTGTGATATACATGATTCAGTTTCAACTGCATGCGAAACAAACGAGTTAGCTTCAAATCCATGCGAAACACATGATTTATATTAAAATCAATGCGAAGTAGAAGGCTTATCTTCGAATCCATGCGAAACAAATGGTTTAGCTTCAAATACTTGTGATGTGCATGATTTAGCTTCAACTACTAGCGAAAAAAACGAGTTAGCTTCAAATCCAAGCGGAACACATGATTTAGCTTCAAATCAATGCGAAGTAGAAGGCTTATCTTCGAATCCATGCGAAACAAATGGATTAGCTTCTTACACTTGTTATATACATGATTTAGCTTCAACAGCATGCGAAATAAACGAGTTAGATTCAAATCCATGCGAAACACATGATTTAACTTCAAATCAATGCGAAGTAGAAGGCTTATCTTCGTATCCATGCGAAACAAATGGTTTAGCTGCAAATACTTGTGATATACATGATTTAGCTTCAACTGCATGCGAAACTAACGAGTTAGCTTAAAATCCATGCGGAACACATGATTTAGCTTCAAATCAATGTGATGTGGAAGGCTTATCTTCGAATCCATGCGAAACAAATAGTTTAGCATCAAATACTTGTGATATACATGATTCAGCTTCAACTGCATGCGAAACAATCGAGTTAGCTTCAAATCCATGCGAAACACATGATTTAGATTAAAATCAATGCGAAGTAGAAGGTTTATCTTCGAATCCATGCGAAACAAATGGTTCAGCGTCAAATACTTGTGATACACTTGAGTTAGCTTCAACAACATGCGAAACAACGAGTTAGCTTCAAATCCATGCGAAACACATTTATTTCGCTCCAAATGAATGCGATGTGGAAGGCTTAGCTTCAAATCCATGGGAATCAAATGGTTTAGCTTCAAATACTTGTGATATACATGATTTAGCTTCAACTGTTTGCGAAAAAAACGAGTTAGCTTCAAATCCAAGCGGAACATATGATTTAGCCTCAAATCAAAGCGAAGTAGAAGGCTTAGCTTCAAATCCGTGCGAATCAATTGGTTTAGCTTCAAATACTAGTGATATACATGATTTAGCTTCAACAGCATCCAAAATAAACGAGTTAGCTTCAAATCCATGCGAAACACATGATTTAGCATCAAATCAATGCAAGGAGAAGGCTGATCTTAGAATCCATGCGAAGCAAATGGTTTAGCTTCAAATACTTGTGATACACTTGAGTTAGCTTCAACAACATGCGAAACAAACGAGTTAGCTTCAAATCCATGCGAAACACATGATTTAGCTCCAAATCAATGCGAATTAGAAGGGTTATCTTTGATTCCATGCGAAACAGATGATATAGCTTCAAATACTTGTGATATACATGATTTAGTTTCCACAGCATACGAAACAAACGAGTTAGCTTTAAATCCATGCGAAACACATGATTTAGCATCAAATCAATGCAAGGAGAAGGCTGATCTTAGAATCCATGCGGAGCAAATGGTTTAGCTTCAAATACTTGTGATACACTTGAGTTAGCTTCAACAACATGCGAAACAAACGATTTAGCTTCAAATCCATGCGAAACACATGATTTAGCTCCAAGTCAATGCGAATTAGAAGGCTTAGCTTCAAATCCGTGCGAATCAAAAGTTTTAGCTTCATATACTTGTGATATTCATGATTTAGCTTCAACTGCATCCGAAAAAACGAGTTAGATTCAAATCCAAGCGAAAAACATGATTTAGCATGAAGTCAACGCGAAGTTGAAGGCTTACCTTCGAATCCATGCGAAACAAATGGTTTAGCTTCAAATACTTGTGATATACATGATTTAGCTTCAACAGCATGCGATACAAACGAGTCAGCTTCAAATCCAAGCAAAAAACATAATATAGCATCAAGTCAACGCGAAGTTGAAGGCTTAGCTTCAAATCCATACGAAACAAATGGTTTAGCTTCAAACACTTGTTTTATACATGATTTAGCTTCAACCGCATGCGAAACAGATGGTTCAGCTTCAAATACTTGTGATGAACATGATTTAGCTTCAACTGCATGCGAAACAAACGAGTTAGCTTCAAATCCACGCGAAACATATGAATTAGCTTCAAATCAATGCGAAGTAGAAGGCTGATCTCCGAATCCACACGAAACAGATTGTTTAGCTTCAAATACTTGTGATATACATGATTTAGCTTCAACAGCATGCGAAACAAACGTGTTAGCTTCAAAATCCACGCAAAAGACATGACTTACCATCAAATCAATGCAAATTAGGAGGGTGATCTTCGAACCCATGCGAAACAAATGGCTCAGGTTCAAATATTTGTGTTATACATGATTTAGCTTCAACAGTATGCGAAACAAGCGAGTTAGCTTCAAATCCTAGCAATAGACATGATTTAGCTTCATATCAATGCGAAGTAGAAGGCTTATCTCCGAATCCATGCGAAATAAATGGTTTAAATTGAAATACTTGTGATATACATGATTTAGCTTCAAATGCAGGTGAAACAAACGAGTCAGCTTTAAATCCATGCAAAAGACATGATTTACATTCAAATCAATGCGAAGTAGAAGGCTTAGTTTGAAATCCATGCGGATCAAGTTCTTTAGCTTCAAATACTTATGATATACATGATTTAGCTTCAACTGCTTGGGGAGCAAACAGTTAACTTCAAATCCATTCAAAACACATGATTTAGCTTCTGATCCATGCGAAACTCATGATTTACCTTCAAATCAATGCGAAGTAGAAGGCTTAGCTTCAAATCCAGCGAAACGAATCATTTAGCTTCAAATACTTGTGATATACATGATATAGCTTCAAATGCAGGCGAAACAAACGAGTCAGCTTCAAATCCATGAGAAACACATTATTTAGCTTCAATTCAATGCGAAATAGAAGGCTTACCTTCGAATCCACACGAAACAGATGGTTCAGCTTCAATTATATGTGATATACATGATTTAGCATCAAATGCATGCGAAACAAACGAGTTAGCTTCAAATCCAAGCGAAACACATGATTTAGAATCAAATCAATGCGAAGTAGAAAGCTTAGCTTCAAATCCAGCGAAACGAATCATTTAGCTTCAAATACTTGCGAATATCGCTGATATAGCTTCAAATGCAGACGAAACAAACGAGTTAACTTCAAATCCATTCAAAACACATGATTTAGCTTAAAATACAAGCGAAACTCATGATTTAGCTTCAAATCAAAGCGATGTAGAAAGCTGATCTTCGAATCCATGCGAATCAAATGGTTTAGCTTCAAATACTTGTGACATGCGTGATTTTGCTTCAACTGAATGCAAAACCAACGAGTTAGCTTCAAATCCAAGCGAAAAACATGATTTAGCTTCAAATGCATGCGAAACAAACGAGATAGCTTCAAATCCATTCAAAACACATGATTTAGCTTCAAATTCATTCGAAAGACATGGTTTAGCGTACTATTCATGGGAATCAAATGGTACAGATTCAAATACTTGTGATATACATGATATAGCTTCAAATGCAGGCGAAACAAACGAGTCAGCTTCAAATCCATGAGAAACACATTATTTAGCTTCAATTCAATGCGAAGTAGAAGGCTTCCCTTCGAATCCACACGAAACAGATGGTTCTGCTTCAATTATATGTGATATACATGATTTAGCATCAAATGCATGCGAAACAAACGAGTTAGCTTCAAATCCAAGCGAAACACATGATTTAGAATCAAATCAATGCGAAGTAGAAGGCTTAGCTTCAAATCCAGCGAAACGAATCATTTAGCTTCAAATACTTGCGAATATCGCTGATATAGCTTCAAATGCAGGCGAAACAAACGAGTTAACTTCAAATCCATTCAAAACACATGATTTAGCTTCAAATCCATGCGAAACTCGTGATTTAGCTTCAAATCAATGCGATGTAGAAAGCTGATCTTCGAATCCATGCGAATCAAATGGTTTAGCTTCAAATACTTGTGACATGCGTGATTTTGCTTCAACTGTATGCAAAACCAACGAGTTAGCTTCAAATCCAAGCGAAACACATGATTTAGATTCAAATCAATGCGAAGTAGAAGCCTGAGCTTCAAATCCAGTGAGACGAATGATTTAGCTTTAAATACTTGCAGATATCTCTGATATAGCTTCAAATGCAGGTGAAACAAACGAGTTAGCTTCAAATCCATGCGAAACACATGATTTAGCATCGAATCAATGCGAAGTAGAAGGCTTACCTTCGAATCCAGCGAAACGAATGATTTAGCTTCAAATACTTGCGAATATCACTGATATAGCTTCAAATGCAGGTGAAACAAACGAGTTAGCTTTAAATCCATGCAAAAGACATGATTTACCTTCAAATCAATGCGAAGTAGAAGGCTAGTTTGAAATCCATGCGAATAATGTTCTTTATCTTCAAATACTTCTGATATACATGATTTAGCTTCAACTGCATGCGAAACAAACGACTTAGCTTCAAATCCATGCGAAACACATGATTTATCTTCAAATAAACGCGAATTAGGAGGCTGATCTTCTAATCCATGCGAAACAAATGGCTCAGGCTCAAATACTTGTGTTATACATGATTTACCTTCAACAGTATGCGAAACAATCGAGTTAGCTTCAAGTGATAGCGATAGATATGGTTAGCTTCAAATCAATTGGAAGTAGAAGGCTTAGCTTCAAATCCAAGCGAAACACATGATTTGGATTCAACACAATGCGAAGTAGAAGGCTTAGCTTCGGATCCATGCGAATCAAACTGCTTAGCTTCAAACACTTGTGATATACATGATTTACCTTCAACAGTATGCGAAACAAACGAGTTAGCTTCAAATCCTAGCGATAGACATGATTTAGCTTCAAATCAATGCGAAGTAGAAGGCGTATCTTCGAATCCACACGAAACAGATGGTTTAGCTTCAATTATATGTGATATACATGATTTAGCTTCAAATGCATGCGAAACAAACGAGTTAGCTTCAAATCCATTCAAAACACATGATTTAGCTTCAAATTCATTCGAAAGACATGGTTTAGCGTACTATTCATGGGAATCAAATAGTTCAGATTCAAATACTTGTGATATACATGATATAGCTTCAAATGCAGGCGAAACAAACGAGTTAGCTTCAAATCCATGCGAAACAAATGACTTTGCATGAAATCAATGCGACGTAGAAGGCTTACCTTCGAATCCATGCGAAACAAATGGTTTACTTCAAACACTTGTGATATATATGATTTACATTCAAGAGCAAGAGAAACAAACGAGCTAGCTTCAAATCCATGCGAAACACACGATTTAGAATCGAATCAATGCGAAGTAGAAGGCTTATCTTCGAATCCATGCGAAACAAATGGTTTAGCTTCAAATACTTGTGATATACATGATTTAGCTTCAAATGCAGGCGAAACAAACGAGTTAGCTTCAAATCGATGCGAAAAACTTGATATAACTTAAAATCAATGCGAAGCCGATGGCTGATCGTCGAATCCATGCGAAACAAATGGTTTTGCTGCTACTACTTGTGATATACATGATTTAGCTTCAACTGCATGCGAAACAAACGAGTTAGCTTCAAATATAAGCGATACACATGATTGAGTTTCAAGTCAATGCGAAGTAGAAGGCTTACCTTCGAATCCATGCGAAACAAATGGTTTAGCTTCAAACACTTGTGATATACATGATTTACATTCAACAGCAAGAGAAACAAACGAGTTAGCTTCAAATCCATTCAAAACACATGATTTAGCTTCAAAATTCATTCGAAAGACATGGTTTAGCGTACTATTCATGGGAATCAAATGTTTCAGATTCAAATACTTGTGATATACATGATATAGCTTCAAATGCAGGCGAAACAAACGAGTCAGCATCAAATCCATGCGAAACACATGATTTAGCTTCAAATGAATGCGAAGTAGAAGGCTGATCTTCGAATCCATGCGAAACGAATGGTTCAGCTTCAAATACTCGTGATATACATGATTTTGCTTCAACTGCATGCAAAACCAACGAATTAGCTTCAAATCCAAGCGAAACACATGATGCAGATTCAAATCAATGCGAAGTAGAAGGCTTAGCTTCAAATCCAGCGAAACGAATGATTTAGCTTCAAATACTTGCGAATATCTCTGATATAGCTTCAAATGCAGGTGAAACAGACGAGTTAGCTTTAAATCCATGCAAAAGACATGATTTACCTTCAAATCAATGCGTATTAGGAGGCTGATCTTCGAATCCATGCGAAACAAATGGCTCAGGCTCAAATACTTGTGTTATACATGATTTAGCTTCAACAGTATGCGAAACAAAAGAGTTAGCTTCAAATCCTAGCGATAGACATGATTTAGCTTCAAATCAATGCGAAGTAGAAGGCTTATCTTCGAATCCATGCGAAACAAATGGTTTAGCTTCAATTATATGTGATATAGATGATTTAGCTTCAAATGCTTGCGAAACAAACGAGTTAGCTTCAAATCCATTCAAAACACATGATTTAGCTTCAAATTCATTCGAAAGACATGGTTTAGCGTACTATTCATGGGAATCAAATGGTTCAGATTCAAATACTTGTGATATACATGATATAGCTTCAAATGCAGGCGAAACAAACGAGTCAGCATCAAATCCAAGCGAAACACATGATTTAGCTTCAAATGAATGCGAAGTAGAAGGCTGATCTTCAAATCCATGCGAAACAAATGGTTCAGCTTCAAATACCTGTGTTATACATGATTTAACCTCTACTGCATGCGAAACAAACGAGTTAGCTTCAAATCCAAGCGAAACACACGATTTAGTTTCAAATCAATGCGAAGTACATGGATTATCTTCGAATCCATGCGAAACGTATTGTTTAGCTTCAAATACTTGCGATATATATGATTTAGCTACAACTGCATGCGGAACAAACGAGCTGGCTTCAAATCCAAGCGAAGGACATGATTTAGCATCAAGTCAACGCGATGTTGATGGCTTAGTTTCAAATCCATGCGGAATGAATTATTTAGCTTCACAAACTTGTGAATATAAGTTATATAGCTTCAAATGCAGGCGAAACAAACGAGTTAGATTCAAACCAATGAGAAACACATGATTTAGCATCTAATCACTGCGAAGTAAAAGGCTGATCTTCGAATCCATGCGAAGCAAATGGTTTAGCTTCAAATACTTGTGATACACTTGATTTAGCTTCAACAGCTTCCAAAATAAACGAGTTAGCTTCAATTCCATGCGAAACACATGATTTAGCTCCAAATCAATGCGAATTAGAAGGGTTATCTTTGATTCCATGCGAAACAAATGATATAGCTTCAAATACTTGTGATATACATGATTAGTTTCCACAGCATGCGAAACAAACGAGTTAGCTTCAAATCCATGTGAAACACAAGATTTAGTATCTAATCAATGCGAAGTAGAAGGCAGATCTTCGAATCCATGCAAAACAAATGGTTTAGCTTCAAATACTTGCGATATACATGATTTAGCTTCAACTGCATGAGAAACAAACGAGTTAGCTTCAAATCCATGCGAAACACATGATTTAGCATCAAATCAATGCGAAGTAGAAGGCTGATCTTTGAATCCTTGCGAAGCAAATGGTTTAGCTTCAAATACTTGTGATACACTTGTGTTAGCTTCAACAGCATGCGAAAAAAACAAGTTAGCTTCAAATCCAAGCGAAACACGTGATTTATCCTGAAATCAATGCGAAGTAGAAGGCTTAGCTTCAAATCCGTGCGAATCAAGTGGTTTAGCTTCAAATACTTGTGATATACATGATTTAGCTTCAACTGCGTGGGAAACAAAAGAGTTAGCTTCAAATCCAGCGAAACACATGATTTATCTTCGAATCAATGCGAAGTAGAAGTCTTAGCTTAAAATCCATGCCAATCAAACGGTTTAGCTTCAAATACTTGTGATATACATGATTTAAGTTCAACTGCATTCGAAACAACCGAGTTAGCTTCAAATACATGCCATACACAGGGTTTAGCTTCAAATCAATGCGAAGTAGAAGGCTGATCATCGAGTCGATGCGAAACAAATGGTTTACCCTCAATTATATGTGATATACATGATTTAGCTTCAAATACATGCGAAACAAACGAGTTAGCTTCAAATCCATGTCAAAACACATGATTTAGCTTCAAATTCATTCGAAAGGCATGGTTTAGCGTACTATTCATGGGAATCAAATGGTTTAGCTTCAAATACTTGTGATATACATGATTTAGCTTCAACTGTTTGCGAAAATAACGAGTTAGCTTCAAATCCAAGCGGAACATATGATTTAGCCTCAAATCAAAGCGAAGTAGAAGGCTGATCTTAGAATCCATGCGAAGCAAATGGTTTAGCTTCAAATACTTGTGATACACTTGAGTTAGCTTCAACAACATGCGAAACAAACGAGTTAGCTTCAAATCCATGCGAAACACATGGTTTAGCTCCAAATCAATGCGAATTAGAAGGGTTATCTTTGATTCCATGCGAAACAAATGATATAGCTTCAAATACTTGTGATATACATGATTTAGTTTCCACAGCATACGAAACAAACGAGTTAGTTTCAAATCCATGCGAAACACATGATTTAGCTTCAAAGCAATGCGAAGTATATGGATTATCTTCGAATCCATGCGAAACAAATTGTTTAACATCAAATACTTGTGATATACATGATTTGGCTTCAACAGCATGCGAAACAAACGAGTGAGCTTCAAATCCATGCGAAACATATGATTTAGCATCAAATCAATGCGAAGTAGAAGGCTGATATTCGAATCCATGCGAAGCAAATGGTTTAGCTTCAAATACTTGTGATACACTTGAGTTAGCTTCAACAACATGCGAAACGAACGAGTTAGCTTCAAATCCATGCGAAACACATGATATAACTCCACATCAATGCGAAGTAGGAGGCTTATCTTCGAATCCATGCGAAACAAATGGTTTAACATCAAATACTTGTGATACACATGATTTTGCTTCAAGAGCATGAGAAACATACGAGTTAGCTTCAAATCCATGCGAAACACATGATTTAGCATCAAATCAATGCGAAGTAGAAGGCTGATCTTTGAATCCATCCGAAACAAATGGCTCAGGCTCAAATACTTGTGTTATACATGATTTAGCTTCAACAGTATGCGAAACAAACGAGTTAGCTTCAAATCCTAGCGATAGACATGATTTAGCTTCATATCAATGCGAAGTAGAAGGCTTATCTTCGAATCCATGCGAAACAAATGGTTTAAATTCAAATACTTGTGATATACATGATTTAGCTTCAAATCAATGCGAAGTAGAAGGCTGATCTTCAAATCCATGCGAAACAAATGGTTCAGCTTCAAATACCTGTGTTATACATGATTTAGCTTCTACTGCATGCGAAACAAACGAGTTAGCTTCAAATCCAAGCGAAACACACGATTTAGTTTCAAATCAATGCGAAGTAGAAGGCTGATTTTCGAATCCACACGAAACAGATTATTTAGTTTCAAATACTTGTGATATACATGATTTAGCTTCAACAGCATGCGAAACAAACGTGTTAGCTTCAAATCCAAGCGAGAAACATAATTTAGCATCACGTCAACGCGAAGTTGAAGGCTTTGCATCAAATCCATGCGAAACAAATGGTTTAGGTCCAAACACTTGTTTTATACATGATTTAGCTTCAACTGCATGCGAAGCAGATGGTTCAGCTTCAAATACTTGTGATGAACATGATTTAGCTTCAACTGCATTCGAATCAATTGGTTTAGCACCAAATACTTGTGATATACATGATTTTGCTTCAAATGCAGGCGAAACGAACGAGTAAGCTTCAAATCCATGCGAAACACATGATTTAGCTTCAAATCAATGCGAAGCAGAAGTCTGATCTTCGAATCCATGCGAAACAAATCGTTTAGCTTCAAATACTTGTCACATATATGATTTAGCTTCAAATGCAGGCGAAACAAACGAGTTAGCTTCAAATCCATGCGAAACACATGATTTAGATTCAAATCAATGGGAAGTAGAAGTCTTAGCTTCAAATACATGAGAAACATATGGTTAGCTTCAAATCAATTGGAAGTAGAAGGCTTAGCTTCAAATCCAAGCGAAACACATGATTTGGATTCAACACAATGCGAAGTAGAAGGCTTAGCTTCGGATCCATGCGAATCAAACTGCTTAGCTTCAAACACTTGTGATATACATGATTTACCTTCAACAGTATGCGAAACAAACGAGTTAGCTGCAAATCATAGCGATAGACATGATTTAACTTCAAATCAATGCGATGTAGAAGGCTTATCTTCGAATCCACACGAAACAGATGGTTTAGCTTCAATTATATGTGATATACATGATTTAGCTTCAAATGCATGCGAAACAAACGAGTTAGCTTCAAATCCATTCAAAACACATGATTTAGCTTCAAATTCATTCGAAAGACATGGTTTAGCGTACTATTCATGGGAATCAAATGGTTCAGATTCAAATACTTGTGATATACATGATATAGCTTCAAATGCAGGCGAAACAAACGAGTCAACTTCAAATCCATGTGAAACACATGATTTAGCATCACGTCAACGCGAAGTAGAAGGCTGATCTTCGAATCCATGCGAAACAAATGGTTTAGCTTCAAATACTTGTGACATACTTGATTTAGCTTCAACAGCAAGTGAAACAAACGAGTTAGCTTCAAGTCCATGCGAAACACATGATTGAGCTTCAAATACATGCGAAGTGGATGGCTCATCTTCGAATCCATGCGAAACGAATAGTTTAGCTTCAAATACTTGTGATATACATGATTCAGCTTCAACTGCATGCGAAACAAACGAGTTAGCTTCAAATCCATGCGAAACACATGATTTAGCATCAAATGAATGCGAAGTAGAAGGGTTATCTTCGAATCCATGCGAAACAAATGATATAGCCTCAAATACTTGTGATATACATGATTTAGTTTCAACAGCATGCGAAACAAACGAGTTAGTTTCTAATCCATGCGAAACACATGATTTAGCATCAAATGAATGCGAAGTAGAAGGCTGATCTACGAATCCATGCGAAGCAAATGGTTTAGCTTCAAATATTTGTGATATACATGATTCAGTTTCAACTGCATGCGAAACAAACGAGTTAGCTTCAAATCCATGCGAAACACATGATTTATATTAAAATCAATGCGAAGTAGAAGGCTTATCTTCGTATCCATGCGAAACAAATGGTTTAGCTGCAAATACTTGTGATATACATGATTTAGCTTCAACTGCATGCGAAACTAACGAGTTAGCTTAAAATCCATGCGGAACACATGATTTAGCTTCAAATCAATGTGATGTGGAAGGCTTATCTTCGAATCCATGCGAAACAAATAGTTTAGCATCAAATACTTGTGATATACATGATTCAGCTTCAACTGCATGCGAAACAATCGAGTTAGCTTCAAATCCATGCGAAACACATGATTTAGATTAAAATCAATGCGAAGTAGAAGGTTTATCTTCGAATCCATGCGAAACAAATGGTTCAGCGTCAAATACTTGTGATACACTTGAGTTAGCTTCAACAACATGCGAAACAACGAGTTAGCTTCAAATCCATGCGAAACACATTTATTTCGCTCCAAATGAATGCGATGTGGAAGGCTTAGCTTCAAATCCATGGGAATCAAATGGTTTAGCTTCAAATACTTGTGATATACATGATTTAGCTTCAACTGTTTGCGAAAAAAACGAGTTAGCTTCAAATCCAAGCGGAACATATGATTTAGCCTCAAATCAAAGCGAAGTAGAAGGCTTAGCTTCAATCCGTGCGAATCAATTGGTTTAGCTTCAAATACTAGTGATATACATGATTTAGCTTCAACAGCATCCAAAATAAACGAGTTAGCTTCAAATCCATGCGAAACACATGATTTAGCATCAAATCAATGCAAGGAGAAGGCTGATCTTAGAATCCATGCGAAGCAAATGGTTTAGCTTCAAATACTTGTGATACACTTGAGTTAGCTTCAACAACATGCGAAACAAACGAGTTAGCTTCAAATCCATGCGAAACACATGATTTAGCTCCAAATCAATGCGAATTAGAAGGGTTATCTTTGATTCCATGCGAAACAGATGATATAGCTTCAAATACTTGTGATATACATGATTTAGTTTCCACAGCATACGAAACAAACGAGTTAGCTTTAAATCCATGCGAAACACATGATTTAGCATCAAATCAATGCAAGGAGAAGGCTGATCTTAGAATCCATGCGGAGCAAATGGTTTAGCTTCAAATACTTGTGATACACTTGAGTTAGCTTCAACAACATGCGAAACAAACGATTTAGCTTCAAATCCATGCGAAACACATGATTTAGCTCCAAGTCAATGCGAATTAGAAGGCTTAGCTTCAAATCCGTGCGAATCAAAAGTTTTAGCTTCATATACTTGTGATATTCATGATTTAGCTTCAACTGCATCCGAAAAAACGAGTTAGATTCAAATCCAAGCGAAAAACATGATTTAGCATGAAGTCAACGCGAAGTTGAAGGCTTACCTTCGAATCCATGCGAAACAAATGGTTTAGCTTCAAATACTTGTGATATACATGATTTAGCTTCAACAGCATGCGATACAAACGAGTCAGCTTCAAATCCAAGCAAAAAACATAATATAGCATCAAGTCAACGCGAAGTTGAAGGCTTAGCTTCAAATCCATACGAAACAAATGGTTTAGCTTCAAACACTTGTTTTATACATGATTTAGCTTCAACCGCATGCGAAACAGATGGTTCAGCTTCAAATACTTGTGATGAACATGATTTAGCTTCAACTGCATGCGAAACAAACGAGTTAGCTTCAAATCCACGCGAAACATATGAATTAGCTTCAAATCAATGCGAAGTAGAAGGCTGATCTCCGAATCCACACGAAACAGATTGTTTAGCTTCAAATACTTGTGATATACATGATTTAGCTTCAACAGCATGCGAAACTAACGTGTTAGCTTCAAAATCCACGCAAAAGACATGACTTACCATCAAATCAATGCAAATTAGGAGGGTGATCTTCGAACCCATGCGAAACAAATGGCTCAGGTTCAAATATTTGTGTTATACATGATTTAGCTTCAACAGTATGCGAAACAAGCGAGTTAGCTTCAAATCCTAGCAATAGACATGATTTAGCTTCATATCAATGCGAAGTAGAAGGCTTATCTCCGAATCCATGCGAAATAAATGGTTTAAATTGAAATACTTGTGATATACATGATTTAGCTTCAAATGCAGGTGAAACAAACGAGTCAGCTTTAAATCCATGCAAAAGACATGATTTACATTCAAATCAATGCGAAGTAGAAGGCTTAGTTTGAAATCCATGCGGATCAAGTTCTTTAGCTTCAAATACTTATGATATACATGATTTAGCTTCAACTGCTTGGGGAGCAAACAGTTAACTTCAAATCCATTCAAAACACATGATTTAGCTTCTAATCCATGCGAAACTCATGATTTACCTTCAAATCAATGCGAAGTAGAAGGCTTAGCTTCAAATCCAGCGAAACGAATCATTTAGCTTCAAATACTTGTGATATACATGATATAGCTTCAAATACAGGCGAAACAAACGAGTCAGCTTCAAATCCATGAGAAACACATTATTTAGCTTCAATTCAATGCGAAATAGAAGGCTTACCTTCGAATCCACACGAAACAGATGGTTCAGCTTCAATTATATGTGATATACATGATTTAGCATCAAATGCATGCGAAACAAACGAGTTAGCTTCAAATCCAAGCGAAACACATGATTTAGAATCAAATCAATGCGAAGTAGAAAGCTTAGCTTCAAATCCAGCGAAACGAATCATTTAGCTTCAAATACTTGCGAATATCGCTGATATAGCTTCAAATGCAGACGAAACAAACGAGTTAACTTCAAATCCATTCAAAACACATGATTTAGCTTAAAATACAAGCGAAACTCATGATTTAGCTTCAAATCAAAGCGATGTAGAAAGCTGATCTTCGAATCCATGCGAATCAAATGGTTTAGCTTCAAATACTTGTGACATGCGTGATTTTGCTTCAACTGAATGCAAAACCAACGAGTTAGCTTCAAATCCAAGCGAAACACATGATTTAGCTTCAAATGCATGCGAAACAAACGAGATAGCTTCAAATCCATTCAAAACACATGATTTAGCTTCAAATTCATTCGAAAGACATGGTTTAGCGTACTATTCATGGGAATCAAATGGTACAGATTCAAATACTTGTGATATACATGATATAGCTTCAAATGCAGGCGAAACAAACGAGTCAGCTTCAAATCCATGAGAAACACATTATTTAGCTTCAATTCAATGCGAAGTAGAAGGCTTCCCTTCGAATCCACACGAAACAGATGGTTCTGCTTCAATTATATGTGATATACATGATTTAGCATCAAATGCATGCGAAACAAACGAGTTAGCTTCAAATCCAAGCGAAACACATGATTTAGAATCAAATCAATGCGAAGTAGAAGGCTTAGCTTCAAATCCAGCGAAACGAATCATTTAGCTTCAAATACTTGCGAATATCGCTGATATAGCTTCAAATGCAGGCGAAACAAACGAGTTAACTTCAAATCCATTCAAAACACATGATTTAGCTTCAAATCCATGCGAAACTCGTGATTTAGCTTCAAATCAATGCGATGTAGAAAGCTGATCTTCGAATCCATGCGAATCAAATGGTTTAGCTTCAAATACTTGTGACATGCGTGATTTTGCTTCAACTGTATGCAAAACCAACGAGTTAGCTTCAAATCCAAGCGAAACACATGATTTAGATTCAAATCAATGCGAAGTAGAAGGCTGAGCTTCAAATCCAGTGAGACGAATGATTTAGCTTTAAATACTTGCAGATATCTCTGATATAGCTTCAAATGCAGGTGAAACAAACGAGTTAGTTTCAAATCCATGCGAAACACATGATTTAGCATCGAATCAATGCGAAGTAGAAGGCTTACCTTCGAATCCAGCGAAACGAATGATTTAGCTTCAAATACTTGCGAATATCACTGATATAGCTTCAAATGCAGGTGAAACAAACGAGTTAGCTTTAAATCCATGCAAAAGACATGATTTACCTTCAAATCAATGCGAAGTAGAAGGCTAGTTTGAAATCCATGCGAATAATGTTCTTTATCTTCAAATACTTCTGATATACATGATTTAGCTTCAACTGCATGCGAAACAAACGACTTAGCTTCAAATCCATGCGAAACACATGATTTATCTTCAAATAAACGCGAATTAGGAGGCTGATCTTCTAATCCATGCGAAACAAATGGCTCAGGCTCAAATACTTGTGTTATACATGATTTACCTTCAACAGTATGCGAAACAATCGAGTTAGCTTCAAGTGATAGCGATAGATATGGTTAGCTTCAAATCAATTGGAAGTAGAAGGCTTAGCTTCAAATCCAAGCGAAACACATGATTTGGATTCAACACAATGCGAAGTAGAAGGCTTAGCTTCGGATCCATGCGAATCAAACTGCTTAGCTTCAAACACTTGTGATATACATGATTTACCTTCAACAGTATGCGAAACAAACGAGTTAGCTTCAAATCCTAGCGATAGACATGATTTAGCTTCAAATCAATGCGAAGTAGAAGGCTTATCTTCGAATCCACACGAAACAGATGGTTTAGCTTCAATTATATGTGATATACATGATTTAGCTTCAAATGCATGCGAAACAAACGAGTTAGCTTCAAATCTATTCAAAACACATGATTTAGCTTCAAATTCATTCGAAAGACATGGTTTAGCGTACTATTCATGGGAATCAAATAGTTCAGATTCAAATACTTGTGATATACATGATATAGCTTCAAATGCAGGCGAAACAAACGAGTTAGCTTCAAATCCATGCGAAACAAATGACTTTGCATGAAATCAATGCGACGTAGAAGGCTTACCTTCGAATCCATGCGAAACAAATGGTTTACTTCAAACACTTGTGATATATATGATTTACATTCAACAGCAAGAGAAACAAACGAGCTAGCTTCAAATCCATGCGAAACACACGATTTAGAATCGAATCAATGCGAAGTAGAAGGCTTATCTTCGAATCCATGCGAAACAAATGGTTTAGCTTCAAATACTTGTGATATACATGATTTAGCTTCAAATGCAGGCGAAACAAACGAGTTAGCTTCAAATCGATGCGAAAAACTTGATATAACTTAAAATCAATGCGAAGCCGATGGCTGATCGTCGAATCCATGCGAAACAAATGGTTTTGCTGCTACTACTTGTGATATACAAGATTTAGCTTCAACTGCATGCGAAACAAACGAGTTAGCTTCAAATATAAGCGATACACATGATTGAGTTTCAAGTCAATGCGAAGTAGAAGGCTTACCTTCGAATCCATGCGAAACAAATGGTTTAGCTTCAAACACTTGTGATATACATGATTTACATTCAACAGCAAGAGAAACAAACGAGTTAGCTTCAAATCCATTCAAAACACATGATTTAGCTTCAAAATTCATTCGAAAGACATGGTTTAGCGTACTATTCATGGGAATCAAATGTTTCAGATTCAAATACTTGTGATATACATGATATAGCTTCAAATGCAGGCGAAACAAACGAGTCAGCATCAAATCCATGCGAAACACATGATTTAGCTTCAAATGAATGCGAAGTAGAAGGCTGATCTTCGAATCCATGCGAAACGAATGGTTCAGCTTCAAATACTCGTGATATACATGATTTTGCTTCAACTGCATGCAAAACCAACGAATTAGCTTCAAATCCAAGCGAAACACATGATGCAGATTCAAATCAATGCGAAGTAGAAGGCTTAGCTTCAAATCCAGCGAAACGAATGATTTAGCTTCAAATACTTGCGAATATCTCTGATATAGCTTCAAATGCAGGTGAAACAGACGAGTTAGCTTTAAATCCATGCAAAAGACATGATTTACCTTCAAATCAATGCGTATTAGGAGGCTGATCTTCGAATCCATGCGAAACAAATGGCTCAGGCTCAAATACTTGTGTTATACATGATTTAGCTTCAACAGTATGCGAAACAAAAGAGTTAGCTTCAAATCCTAGCGATAGACATGATTTAGCTTCAAATCAATGCGAAGTAGTAGGCTTTGCTTCAAATCCATGCGAAACAAATGGTTTAGGTCCAAACACTTGTTTTATACATGATTTAGCTTCAACTGCATGCGAAGCAGATGGTTCAGCTTCAAATACTTGTGATGAACATGATTTAGCTTCAACTGCATTCGAATCAATTGGTTTAGCACCAAATACTTGTGATATACATGATTTTGCTTCAAATGCAGGCGAAACGAACGAGTAAGCTTCAAATCCATGCGAAACACATGATTTAGCTTCAAATCAATGCGAAGCAGAAGTCTGATCTTCGAATCCATGCGAAACAAATCGTTTAGCTTCAAATACTTGTCACATATATGATTTAGCTTCAAATGCAGGCGAAACAAACGAGTTAGCTTCAAATCCATGCGAAACACATGATTTAGATTCAAATCAATGGGAAGTAGAAGTCTTTGCTTCAAATACATGAGAAACATATGGTTAGCTTCAAATCAATTGGAAGTAGAAGGCTTAGCTTCAAATCCAAGCGAAACACATGATTTGGATTCAACACAATGCGAAGTAGAAGGCTTAGCTTCGGATCCATGCGAATCAAACTGCTTAGCTTCAAACACTTGTGATATACATGATTTACCTTCAACAGTATGCGAAACAAACGAGTTAGCTGCAAATCATAGCGATAGACATGATTTAACTTCAAATCAATGCGAAGTAGAAGGCTTATCTTCGAATCCACACGAAACAGATGGTTTAGCTTCAATTATATGTGATATACATGATTTAGCTTCAAATGCATGCGAAACAAACGAGTTAGCTTCAAATCCATTCAAAACACATGATTTAGCTTCAAATTCATTCGAAAGACATGGTTTAGCGTACTATTCATGGGAATCAAATGGTTCAGATTCAAATACTTGTGATATACATGATATAGCTTCAAATGCAGGCGAAACAAACGAGTCAACTTCAAATCCATGTGAAACACATGATTTAGCATCACGTCAACGCGAAGTAGAAGGCTGATCTTCGAATCCATGCGAAACAAATGGTTTAGCTTCAAATACTTGTGACATACTTGATTTAGCTTCAACAGCAAGTGAAACAAACGAGTTAGCTTCAAGTCCATGCGAAACACATGATTGAGCTTCAAATCCATGCGAAGTGGATGGCTCATCTTCGAATCCATGCGAAACGAATAGTTTAGCTTCAAATACTTGTGATATACATGATTCAGCTTCAACTGCATGCGAAACAAACGAGTTAGCTTCAAATCCATGCGAAACACATGATTTAGCATCAAATGAATGCGAAGTAGAAGGGTTATCTTCGAATCCATGCGAAACAAATGATATAGCCTCAAATACTTGTGATATACATGATTTAGTTTCAACAGCATGCGAAACAAACGAGTTAGTTTCTAATCCATGCGAAACACATGATTTAGCATCAAATGAATGCGAAGTAGAAGGCTGATCTACGAATCCATGCGAAGCAAATGGTTTAGCTTCAAATATTTGTGATATACATGATTTAGCTTCAACAGAATGCGAAACAAACGAGTTATCTTCAAATCCAAGCGAAACACATGATTTAGCTTCAAATTAATGCGAAGTAGATGGATTATCTTCGAATCCATGCGAAGCAAATGGTTTGGCTTCAAATACTCGTGATACATTTGATTTAGCTTCAACAGCATGCGAAACAAACGAGTTAGATTCAAATCCATGCGAAACACATGATTTAGCTTCAAATCAATGCGAATTAGATGGCTTATCTTCGAATACATGCGAAACAAATGGATTAGCTTCATATACTTGTGATATACATGATTTAGCTTCAACAGCCTGCGAAATAAACGAGTTAGATCCAAATCCATGCGAAAAACATGATTTAGCTTCAAATCAATGCGAAGTAGAAGGGTTATCTTCGAATCCATGCGAAACAAATGGTTTAGCTGCAAATACTTGTGATATACATGATTTAGCTTCAACTGCATGCGAAACAAACGAGTTAACTTCAAGACCATGCGAAACACATGATTGAGCTTCAAATCCATGCGAAGTGGATGGCTCATCTTCGAATCCATGCGAAACGAATAGTTTAGCTTGAAATACTTGTGATATACATGATTCAGCTTCAACTGCATGCGAAACAAACGAGTTAGCTTCAAATCCATGTGAAACACATGATTTAGCATCAAATGAATGCGAGGTAGAAGGCTGATCTACGAATCCATGCGAAACAAATGGTTTAGCTTCAAACACTTGTTTTATACATGATTAAGCTTCAACTGCATACGAAACAGATGGTTCAGCTTCAAATACTTGTGATGAACATGATTTAGCTTCAACTGCATGCGAAAAAAACGAGTTAGCTTCAAATCCATGCGAAACACATGATTTAGCATCTAATCAATGCGAAGTAGATGGCTTATCTCCGAATACATGCGAAACAAATGGATTAGCTTCATATACTTGTGATATACATGATTTAGCTTCAACAGCATGCGAAATAAACGAGTTAGATCCAAATCCATGCGAAACACATGATTTAGCTTCAAAGCAATGCGAAGTAGATGGATTATCTTCGAATCCATGCGAAACAAATGGATTAGCTTCAAATACTTGTGATGTACATGATTTAGCTTCAACTGCATGCGAAAGAAACGAGTTAGCTTCAAATCCATGCGAAACACACGATTTAGCATCTAATCAATGCGAAGTAGAAGGCTGATTTTCGAATCCATGCGAAGCAAATGGTTTGGCTTCAAATACTTGTGATACATTTGATTTAGCTTCAACAGCATGCGAAAAAAACGAGTTAGCTTCAAATCCATGCGAAACACATGATTTAGCTTCAAATCAATGCGAAGCAGAAGTCTGATCTTCGAATCCATGCGAAACAAATCGTTTAGCTTCAAATACTTGTCACATATATGATTTAGCTTCAAATGCAGGCGAAACAAACGAGTTAGCTTCAAATCCATGCGAAACACATGATTTAGATTCAAATCAATGGGAAGTAGAAGTCTTAGCTTCAAATACATGAGAAACATATGGTTAGCTTCAAATCAATTGGAAGTAGAAGGCTTAGCTTCAAATCCAAGCGAAACACATGATTTGGATTCAACACAATGCGAAGTAGAAGGCTTAGCTTCGGATCCATGCGAATCAAACTGCTTAGCTTCAAACACTTGTGATATACATGATTTACCTTCAACAGTATGCGAAACAAACGAGTTAGCTGCAAATCATAGCGATAGACATGATTTAACTTCAAATCAATGCGAAGTAGAAGGCTTATCTTCGAATCCACACGAAACAGATGGTTTAGCTTCAATTATATGTGATATACATGATTTAGCTTCAAATGCATGCGAAACAAACGAGTTAGCTTCAAATCCATTCAAAACACATGATTTAGCTTCAAATTCATTCGAAAGACATGGTTTAGCGTACTATTCATGGGAATCAAATGGTTCAGATTCAAATACTTGTGATATACATGATATAGCTTCAAATGCAGGCGAAACAAACGAGTCAACTTCAAATCCATGTGAAACACATGATTTAGCTTCACGTCAACGCGAAGTAGAAGGCTGATCTTCGAATCCATGCGAAACAAATGGTTTAGCTTCAAATACTTGTGACATACTTGATTTAGCTTCAACAGCAAGTGAAACAAACGAGTTAGCTTCAAGTCCATGCGAAACACATGATTGAGCTTCAAATCCATGCGAAGTGGATGGCTCATCTTCGAATCCATGCGAAACGAATAGTTTAGCTTCAAATACTTGTGATATACATGATTCAGCTTCAACTGCATGCGAAACAAACGAGTTAGCTTCAAATCCATGCGAAACACATGATTTAGTATCAAATGAATGCGAAGTAGAAGGGTTATCTTCGAATCCATGCGAAACAAATGATATAGCCTCAAATACTTGTGATATACATGATTTAGTTTCAACAGCATGCGAAACAAACGAGTTAGTTTCTAATCCATGCGAAACACATGATTTAGCATCAAATGAATGCGAAGTAGAAGGCTGATCTACGAATCCATGCGAAGCAAATGGTTTAGCTTCAAATATTTGTGATATACATGATTTAGCTTCAACAGAATGCGAAACAAACGAGTTATCTTCAAATCCAAGCGAAACACATGATTTAGCTTCAAATTAATGCGAAGTAGATGGATTATCTTCGAATCCATGCGAAGCAAATGGTTTGGCTTCAAATACTCGTGATACATTTGATTTAGCTTCAACAGCATGCGAAACAAACGAGTTAGATTCAAATCCATGCGAAACACATGATTTAGCTTCAAATCAATGCGAATTAGATGGCTTATCTTCGAATACATGCGAAACAAATGGATTAGCTTCATATACTTGTGATATACATGATTTAGCTTCAACAGCCTGCGAAATAAACGAGTTAGATCCAAATCCATGCGAAAAACATGATTTAGCTTCAAATCAATGCGAAGTAGAAGGGTTATCTTCGAATCCATGCGAAACAAATGGTTTAGCTGCAAATACTTGTGATATACATGATTTAGCTTCAACTGCATGCGAAACAAACGAGTTAACTTCAAGACCATGCGAAACACATGATTGAGCTTCAAATCCATGCGAAGTGGATGGCTCATCTTCGAATCCATGCGAAACGAATAGTTTAGCTTGAAATACTTGTGATATACATGATTCAGCTTCAACTGCATGCGAAACAAACGAGTTAGCTTCAAATCCATGTGAAACACATGATTTAGCATCAAATGAATGCGAGGTAGAAGGCTGATCTACGAATCCATGCGAAACAAATGGTTTAGCTTCAAACACTTGTTTTATACATGATTAAGCTTCAACTGCATACGAAACAGATGGTTCAGCTTCAAATACTTGTGATGAACATGATTTAGCTTCAACTGCATGCGAAAAAAACGAGTTAGCTTCAAATCCATGCGAAACACATGATTTAGCATCTAATCAATGCGAAGTAGATGGCTTATCTCCGAATACATGCGAAACAAATGGATTAGCTTCATATACTTGTGATATACATGATTTAGCTTCAACAGCATGCGAAATAAACGAGTTAGATCCAAATCCATGCGAAACACATGATTTAGCTTCAAAGCAATGCGAAGTAGATGGATTATCTTCGAATCCATGCGAAACAAATGGATTAGCTTCAAATACTTGTGATGTACATGATTTAGCTTCAACTGCATGCGAAAGAAACGAGTTAGCTTCAAATCCATGCGAAACACACGATTTAGCATCTAATCAATGCGAAGTAGAAGGCTGATTTTCGAATCCATGCGAAGCAAATGGTTTGGCTTCAAATACTTGTGATACATTTGATTTAGCTTCAACAGCATGCGAAAAAAACGAGTTAGCTTCAAATCCATGCGAAACACATGATTTAGCTTCAAATCAATGCGAAGTAGATGGCTTATCTTCGAATACATGCGAAACAAATGGATTAGCTTCATATACTTGTGATATACATGATTTAGCTTCAACAGCCTGCGAAATAAACGAGTTAGATCCAAATCCATGCGAAACACATGATTTAGCTTCAAATCAATGCGAAGTGGATGGCTCATCTTCGAATCCATGCGAAACAAATGGTTTAGCTGCAAATACTTGTGATATACATGATTTAGCTTCAACTGCATGCGAAACAAACGAGTTAACTTCAAGACCATGCGAAACACATGATTGAGCTTCAAATCCATGCGAAGTGGATGGCTCATCTTCGAATCCATGCGAAGCGAATAGTTTAGCTTGAAATACTTGTGATATACATGATTCAGCTTCAACTGCATGCGAAACAAACGAGTTAGCTTCAAATCCATGTGAAACACATGATTTAGCATCAAATGAATGCGAGGTAGAAGGCTGATCTACGAATCCATGCGAAACAAATGGTTTAGCTTCAAACACTTGTTTTATACATGATTAAGCTTCAACTGCATACGAAACAGATGGTTCAGCTTCAAATACTTGTGATGAACATGATTTAGCTTCAACTGCATGCGAAAAAAACGAGTTAGCTTCAAATCCATGCGAAACACATGATTTAGCATCTAATCAATGCGAAGTAGATGGCTTATCTCCGAATACATGCGAAACAAATGGATTAGCTTCATATACTTGTGATATACATGATTTAGCTTCAACAGCATGCGAAATAAACGAGTTAGATCCAAATCCATGCGAAACACATGATTTAGCTTCAAAGCAATGCGAAGTAGATGGATTATCTTCGAATCCATGCCAAACAAATGGATTAGCTTCAAATACTTGTGATGTACATGATTTAGCTTCAACTGCATGCGAAAGAAACGAGTTAGCTTCAAATCCATGCGAAACACACGATTTAGCATCTAATCAATGCGAAGTAGAAGGCTGATTTTCGAATCCATGCGAAGCAAATGGTTTGGCTTCAAATACTTGTGATACATTTGATTTAGCTTCAACAGCATGCGAAAAAAACGAGTTAGCTTCAAATCCATGCGAAACACATGATTTAGCTTCAAATCAATGCGAAGTAGATGGCTTATCTTCGAATACATGCGAAACAAATGGATTAGCTTCATATACTTGTGATATACATGATTTAGCTTCAACAGCCTGCGAAATAAACGAGTTAGATCCAAATCCATGCGAAACACATGATTTTGCTTCAAATCAATGCGAAGTAGGAGGCTGATCTTCGAATCCATGCGAAGCAAATGGTTTAGCTTCAAATCAATGCGAAGTAGAAGGCTTAGCTTCAATTCCATGGGAATCAAATGGTTTAGCATCTAATATTGTGATATACATGATTTAACTTCAACTGCAGGCGAAACAAACGAGTTAGCTTCGAATCCATGCGAAACACATGATTTAGCTTCAAATACATGCGGAGTAGGAGGCTTAGTTTCAAATCAATGCGTAACCAATGGTTTAGCTTCAAATACTTGCGAATATAATTGATACAGCTTCATATGCAGGCAAAACAAAAGAGTTAGCTTCAAATCCGTACGAAGCACATGATTTATCTACAAAACAATGCGAAGTAGAATGCTTAGCTTCAAATCCATGCGAATCAAACGGTTTAGCTTCAAATGCTTGTGATACACATGATTTAGCTTCAAACGCAGGCGAAACAGACGAGTTAACTTCAAATCCATGCGAAACACATGATTTAGCTTCAAATGAATGCGAAGTAGAAGGCATAGCTTCAATTACATGAGAAACAAATGATTTAGCTTCAGATAATTGCGATATAAGTGATATAGATTCAAATGCAGCCGAAACAATCGAGTTAGCTTCAAATCCATGCGAAACACAAGATTTAGCTTCAAATCAATGCGATGTAGAAGGCATAGCATCAAATCCATGCGAAACACATGATTTAGCTCCAAATTCATGCGAAACACATGGTTTAGCTTAATATTCATGCGAAACAGATGGTTTAGATTCAGATATTTGTGATAAACATGATTTAGCTTCAACTGCATGCGAAACAAACGAGTTACATTCAAATCCAAGCGAAACACATGATTTAGTTTCAAATCAATGCGAAGTAGAAGGCTTAGCTTCAAATCAATGCGATGTAGAAGGCTTAGCTACAAATCCTTGCGAATCAAATTGTTTACGGTCAAATTATTGTGATATACATGATTTAGCTTCAGCTGCATGCGAAACAAACGAGTTAACTTCAGATCCATGCGAAACACATGATTTAGCTTCAAATTCATGCGAAACACATGGTTTAGCTTAATATTCATGCGAAACAGATGGTTTAGATTCAGATATTTGTGATAAACATTATTTAGCTTCAACTGCATGCGAAACAAACGAGTTACATTCAAATCCAAGCGAAACACATGATTTAGCTTCAAATCAATGCGAAGTAGAAGGCTGATCTTCGAATCCATGCGCAGCAAATGGTTTAGCTTCAAATCAATGCGAAGTAGAAGGCTTAGCTTCAATTCCATGGGAATCAAATGGTTTAGCTTCTAATATTGTGATATACATGATTTAACTTCAACTGCAGGCGAAACAAACGAGTTAGCTTCGAATCCATGGGAAACACATGATTTAGCTTCAAATACATGCGAAGTAGGAGGCTTAGTTTCAACTCAATGCGTAACCAATGGTTTAGCTTCAAATACTTGCGAATATAATTGATATAGCTTCAAATGCAGGCAAAACAAACGAGTTAGCTTCAAATCCGTGCGAAGCACATGATTTAGCTACAAAACAATGCGAAGTAGAAGGCTTAGCTTCAATTCCATGGGAATCAAATGGTTTAGCTTCTAATATTGTGATATACATGATTTAACTTCAACTGCAGGCGAAACAAACAAGTTAGCTTCGAATCCATGCGAAACACATGATTTAACTTCAAATACATGCGAGGTAGGAGGCTTAGTTTCAAATCAACGCGTAACCAATGGTTTAGCTTCAAATAGTTGCGAATATAATTGATATAGCTTCAAATGCAGGCAAAACAAACGAGTTAGCTCCAAATCCGTGCGAAGCACTTGATTTAGCTACAAAACAATGCGAAGTAGAATGCTTAGCTTCAAATCCATGCGAATCAAACGGTTTAGCTTCAAATAATTGTTTTATACATGATTTAGCTTCAAACGCAGGCGAAACAAACGAGTTAACTTCAAATCCATGCGAAACACATGATTTAGCTTCAAATCAATGCGATGTAGAAGGCATAGCATCAAATCCATGCGAAACACATGATTTAGCTCCAAATTCATGCGAAACACATGGTTTAGCTTAATATTCATGCGAAACAGATGGTTTAGATTCAGATATTTGTGATAAACATGATTTAGCTTCAACTGCATGCGAAACAAAGGAGTTAACTTCAAATCCATGCGAAACACAAGATTTAGCTTCAAATCAATGCGATGTAGAAGTCATAGCATCAAATCCATGCGAAACAAATGATTTAGCTTCAAATTCATGCGAAACACATGGTTTAGCTTAATATTCATGCGAAACAGATGGTTAAGATTCAGATATTTGTGATAAACATGATTTAGCTTCAACTGCATGCGAAACAAACGAGTTACATTCAAATCCGAGCGAAACACATGATTTTGCTTCAAATCAATGCGAAGTAGGAGGCTGATCTTCGAATCCATGCGACACAAATGGTTTAGCTTCAAATCAATGCGAAGTAGAAGGCTTAGCTTCAATTCCATGGGAATCAAATGGTTTAGCTTCTAATATTGTGATGTACATGATTTAACTTCAACTGCAGGCGAAACAAACGAGTTAGCTTCGAATCCATGCGAAACACATGATTTAGCTTCAAATACATGCGGAGTAGGAGGCTTAGTTTCAAATCAATGCGTAACCAATGGTTTAGCTTCAAATACTTGCGAATATAATTGATATAGCTTCATATGCAGGCAAAACAAACGAGTTAGCTTCAAATCCGTGCGAAGCACATGATTTATCTACAAAACAATGCGAAGTAGAATGCTTAGCTTCAAATCCATGGGAAACTCATGATTTAGCATCTAATCAATGCGAAGTAGATGGCTTATCTTCGAATCCATGCGAAACACATGATTTAGCTTCAAATACTGCGGAGTAGGAGGCTTAGTTTCAAATCAATGCGTAACCAATGGTTTAGCTTCAAATACTTGCGAATATAATTGATATAGCTTCATATGCAGGCAAAACAAACGAGTTAGCTTCAAATCCGTGCGAAGCACATGATTTATCTACAAAACAATGCGAAGTAGAATGCTTAGCTTCAAATCCATGCGAAACACATGATTTAGCATCTAATCAATGCGAAGTAGATGGCTTATCTTCGAATACATGCGAAACAAATGGATTAGCTTCATATACTTGTGATATACATGATTTAGCTTCAACAGCATGCGAAATAAACGAGTTAGATCCGAATCCATGCGAAACACATGATTTAGCTTCAAATCAATGCGAAATAGAAGGGTTATCTTCGAATCCATGCGAAACTAATGGTTTAGCTGCAAATACTTGTGATATACATGATTTAGCTTCAACTGCATGCGAAAAAAACGAGTTAGCTTCAAATCCATGCGAAACACATGATTTAGCATCTAATCAATGCGAAGTAGATGGCTTATCTTCGAATACATGCGAAACAAATGGATTAGCTTCATATACTTGTGATATACATGATTTAGCTTCAACTGCATGCGAAACAAACGAGTTAGCTTCAAATCCATGCGAAACACATGATTTAGCATCTAATCAATGCGAAGTAGATGGCTTATCTTCGAATACATGCGAAACAAATGGATTAGCTTCATATACTTGTGATACACATGATTTAGCTTCAACAGCATGCGAAATAAACGAGTTAGATCCAAATCCATGCGAAACACATGATTTAGCTTCAAATCAATGCGAAATAGAAGGGTTATCTTCGAATCCATGCGAACCAAATGGTTTAGCTGCAAATACTTGTGATATACATGATTTAGCTTCAACTGCATGCGAAACAAACGAGTTAACTTCAAGTCCATGCGAAACACATGATTGAGCTTCAAATCCATGCGAAGTGGATGGCTCATCTTCGAATACATGCGAAACGAATAGTTTAGCTTCAAATACTTGTGATATACATGATTCAGCTTCAACTGCATGCGAAACAAACGAGTTAGCTTCAAATCCATGCGAAACGCATGATTTAGCATCAAATGAATGCGAAGTAGAAGGGTTATCTTCGAATCCATGCGAAACAAATGATATAACCTCAAATACTTGTGATATACATGATTTAGTTTCAACAGCATGCGAAACAAACGAGTTAGTTTCAAATCCATGCGAAACACATGATTTAGCATCAAATGAATGCGAAGTAGAAGGCTGATCTACGAAACCATGCGAAGCAAATGGTTTAGCTTCAAATATTTGTGATATACATGATTTAGATTAAACAGAATGCGAAACAAACGAGTTATCTTCAAATCCAAGCGAAACACATGATTTAGCTTCAAATTAATGCGAAGTAGATGGATTATCTTCGAATCCATGCGAAGCAAATGGTTTGGCTTCAAATACTTGTGATACATTTGATTTAGCTTCAACAGCATGCGAAACAAACGAGTTAGATTCAAATCCATGCGAAACACATGATTTAGCTTCAAATCAATGCGAATTAGATGGCTTATCTTCGAATACATGCGAAACAAATGGATTAGCTTCATATACTTGTGATATACATGATTTAGCTTCAACAGCCTGCGAAATAAACGAGTTAGATCCAAATCCATGCGAAACACATGATTTAGCTTCAAATCAATGCGAAGTAGAAGGGTTATCTTCGAATCCATGCGAAACAAATGGTTTAGCTGCAAATACTTGTGATATACATGATTTAGCTTCAACTGCATGCGAAACAAACGAGTTAACTTCAAGTCCATGCGAAACACATGATTGAGCTTCAAATCCATGCGAAGTGGATGGCTCATCTTCGAATCCATGCGAAACGAATAGTTTAGCTTCAAATACTTGTGATACATTTGATTTAGCTTCAACAGCATGCGAAACAAACGAGTTAGCTTCAAATCCATGTGAAACACATGATTTAGCATCAAATGAATGCGAGGTAGAAGGCTGATCTACGAATCCATGCGAAGCAAATGGTTTAGCTTCAAATACACGTGATACAATTGATTTAGCTTCAACAGCATGCGAAACAAACGAGTTAGCTTCAAATACATGCGAAACACATGATTTGGATTCAAATCAATGCGAAGTAGGAGGCTTATATTCGTAGCCATGCGAAACAAATGGTTTAGCTTCAAATACTTGTGATACACTTGATTTAGCTTGAACAGCATGCGAAACAAACGAGTTAGATTCAAATCCATGCGGAACAAATGATTTAGCATCAAATCAATGCGAAGTAGAAGGCTGAACTTCGAATCCATGCGAAACAAATGGTTTAGCTTCTAATACTTATGATATACATGATTTACATTCAACAGCAAGCGAAAAAAACGAGTTAGCTTCAAATACTTGTGATATACAAGATTTAGCATCAACAGCATGCGAAACAAACGTATTAGCTTCAAATCCAAGCGAAAAACATAATATAGCATCAAGTCAACGCGAAGTTGAAGGCTTAGCTTCAAATCCATACGAAACAAATGGTTTAGCTTCAAACACTTGTTTTATACATGATTTAGCTTCAACTGCATACGAAACAGATGGTTCAGCTTCAAATACTTGTGATGAACATGATTTAGCTTCAACTGCATGCGAAAAAAACGAGTTATCTTCAAATCCATGCGAAACACATGATTTAACATCTAATCAATGCGAAGTAGATGGCTTATATTCGAATACATGCGAAACAAATGAATTAGCTTCATATACTTGTGATATACATGATTTAGCTTCAACAGAATGCGAAATAAACGAGTTAGATCCAAATCCATGCGAAACACATGATTTAGCATCAAATGAATGCGAAGTAGAAGGCTGATCTACGAATCCAAGCGAAGCAAATGGTTTAGCTTCAAATACTTGTGATATACATGATTTAGCTTCAACAGAATGCGAAACAGACGAGTTATCTTCAAATCCAAGCGAAACACATGATTTAGCTTCAAATTAATGCGAAGTAGATGGATTATCTTCGAATGCATGCGACAAATGGTTTAGCTTCAAATACTTGTGATGTACATGATTTAGCTTCAACTGCATGCGAAAAAAACGAGTTAGCTTCAAATCCATGCGAAACACATGGTTTAGCTTCAAATCAATGCGAATTAGAAGGGTTATCTTCGAATACATGCGAAACATATGATATAGCTTCAAATACTTGTGATATACATGATTTAGCTTCAACAGCATGCGAAACAAACGAGTTAGCTTCAAATACATGCGAAACACATGATTTGGATTCAAATCAATGCGAAGTAGGAGGCTTATATTCGTATCCATGCGAAACAAATGGTTTAGCTTCAAATACTTGTGATACACTTGATTTAGCTTGAACAGCATGCGAAACAAACGAGTTAGATTCAAATCCATGCGAAACAAATGATTTAGCATCAAATCAATGCGAAGTAGAAGGCTGAACTTCGAATCCATGCGAAACAAATGGTTTAGCTTCTAATACTTATGATATACATGATTTACATTCAACAGCAAGCGAAAAAAACGAGTTAGCTTCAAATACTTGTGATATACAAGATTTAGCTTCAACAGCATGCGAAACAAACGTATTAGCTTCAAATCCAAGCGAAAAACATAATATAGCATCAAGTCAACGCGAAGTTGAAGGCTTAGCTTCAAATCCATACGAAACAAATGGTTTAGCTTCAAACACTTGTTTTATACATGATTTAGCTTCAACTGCATACGAAACAGATGGTTCAGCTTCAAATACTTGTGATGAACATGATTTAGCTTCAACTGCATGCGAAAAAAACGAGTTAGCTTCAAATACTTGTGATATACAAGATTTAGCTTCAACAGCATGCGAAACAAACGTGTTAGCTTCAAATCCAAGCGAAAAACATAATATAGCATCAAGTCAACGCGAAGTTGAAGGCTTAACTTCAAATCCATACGAAACAAATGGTTTAGCTTCAAACACTTGTTTTATACATGATTTAGCTTCAACTGCATACGAAACAGATGGTTCAGCTTCAAATACTTGTGATATACATGATTTAGATTCAACTTCATGCAAAACCGACGAGTTAGCTTCAAATCCATGCGAAACACATGATTTAGAATCAAATCAATGCGAAGTAGAAGGCTTAGCTTCAAATCCAGCGAAACGAATGATTTAGCTCCAAATACTTGCGAATATCACTGATATAGCTTCAAATGCATGCGAAACAAATGAGTTAGCTTTAAATCCATGCAAAAGACATGATTTACCTTCAAATCAATGCGAAGTAGAAGGCTTAGTTTGAAATCCATGCGTATCAAGTTCTTTAGCTTCAAATACTTATGATATACATGATTTAGCTTCAACTGCTTGGGAAACAAACGACTTAACTTCAAATCCATTCAAAACAAATGATTTAGCTTCAAATCCATGCGAAACTCATGATTTAGCTTCAAATCAATGCGAAGTAGATGGCTTATCTTCGAATACATGCGAAACAAATGGATTAGCTTCATATACTTGTGATATACATGATTTAGCTTCAACAGCATGCGAAATAAACGAGTTAGATCCAAATCCATGCGAAACACATGATTTGGCTTCAAATCAATGCGAAATAGAAGGGTTATCTTCGAATCCATGCGAAACAAATGGTTTAGCTGCAAATACTTGTGATATACATGATTTAGCTTCAACTGCATGCGAAACAAACGAGTTAACTTCAAGTCCATGCGAAACACATGATTGAGCTTCAAATCCATGCGAAGTGGATGGCTCATCTTCGAATCCATGCGAAACGAATAGTTTAGCTTCAAATACTTGTGATATACATGATTCAGCTTCAACTGCATGCGAAACAAACGAGTTAGCTTCAAATCCATGCGAAACACATGATTTAGCATCAAATGAATGCGAAGTAGAAGGGTTATCTTCGAATCCATGCGAAACAAATGATATAGCCTCAAATACTTGTGTTATACATGATTTAGTTTCAACAGCATGCGAAACAAACGAGTTATCTTCAAATCCAAGCGAAACACATGATTTAGCTTCAAATTAATGCGAAGTAGATGGATTATCTTCGAATCCATGCGAAGCAAATGGTTTGGCTTCAAATACTTGTGATACATTTTATTTAGCTTCAACAGCATGCGAAACAAACGAGTTAGATTCAAATCCATGCGAAACACATGATTTAGCTTCAAATCAATGCGAAGTAGATGGCTTATCTTCGAATACATGCGAAACAAATGGATTAGCTTCATATACTTGTGATATACATGATTTAGCTTCAACAGCCTGCGAAATAAACGAGTCAGATCCAAATCCATGCGAAACACATGATTTAGCTTCAAATCAATGCGAAGTAGAAGGGTTATCTTCGAATCCATGCGAAACAAATGGTTTAGCTGCAAATACTTGTGATATACATGATTTAGCTTCAACTGCATGCGAAACAAACGAGTTAACTTCAAGTCCATGCGAAACACATGATTGAGCTTCAAATCCATGCGAAGTGGATGGCTCATCTTCGAATCCATGCGAAACGAATAGTTTAGCTTCAAATACCTGTGATATACATGATTCAGCTTCAACTGCATGCGAAACAAACGAGTTAGCTTCAAATCCATGTGAAACACATGATTTAGCATCAAATGAATACGAGGTAGAAGGCTGATCTACGAATCCATGCGAAGCAAATGGTTTAGCTTCAAATACTTGTGATACAATTGATTTAGCTTCAACAGCATGCGAAACAAACGAGTTAGATTCAAATCCATGCGAAACAAATGGATTAGCTTCTAATACTTATGATATACATGATTTACATTCAACAGCAAGCGAAAAAGACGAGTTAGCTTCAAATACTTGTGATGTACAAGATTTAGCTTCAACAGCATGCGAAACAAACGTATTAGCTTCAAATCCAAGCGAAAAACATAATATAGCATCAAGTCAACGCGAAGTTGAAGGCTTAGCTTCAAATCCATACGAAACAAATGGTTTAGCTTCAAATAATTGTGATATACATGATTTACATTCAACAGCAAGAGAAACAAACGAGTGAGCCTCAAATCTATGCGAAGCACATGATTTAGCATCTAATCAAATACGAAGTAGAAGTCTGATCTTCGAATCCATGCGAAACAAATGGTTTAGATTCAAATACCTGTGAAATACATGATTTAGCTTCAACTGCAAGCGAAAAAAACGAGTTAGCTTCAAATCCAAGAGAATGACATGATTTAGCTTCAAATCAATGCGTAGCAGAAAGCTGATCATCGAATCCATGCGAAACAAATGGTTTAGCATCAAATACTTCCGATATACATGATTTAGCTTCAACAGCATGAGAAACATACGAGTTACCTTCAAATCCATTTGAAACACATGATTTAGCTTCAAATCAATACGAAGCAGAAGGCTTATATTCGAATCCATGCGAAACAACTGGTTCAGCTTCAAATACTTGTGATATACTTGATTTAGCTACAACAGCATGCGAAATAAACGAGTTAGATTCAAATTCATGCGAAACATATGATTTAAATTCAAATCAATGCGAAGTAGAAGGCTTATCTTCGAGTCCATGCGAAACAAATGGTTTAGCTTCAAGTACCTGTGATATACATGATTTAGTTTCAACTGCATGCGAAAAAGACGAGTTAGCTTCAAATCCAGGCGAAACACATGATTTGCCTGAAATCAATGCGAAGTAGAAGGCTTATCTTCGAATCCATGCGGAACACATGATTTATCTTCAAATCAATGCGAAGTAGAAGGCATAGCTTCAAATCCATGCGAAACAAATGGTTTAGCTTCAAATACTTGTGATATGCACGATTAAGCTTCAACTGCATGCGAATCAAACGAGTTAGCTTCAAATCCATGTGAAACATATGATTTAACTTCAAATCAATGCGAAGTAGAAGTCTGATCTTCGAATCCATGCGAAACAAATGGTTTATCTTCAAACACCTGTGATATACATGATTCAGCTTCAACTGCATGCGAAACAAACGAGTTAGATTCAAATCCATGCGAAACACATCATTTAGCTTCAAATCAATCCGAAGTAGAGGGCTGATCTTTGAATTCATGCGAAACAAATGGTTTAGCTTCAAACACCTGTGATATACATGATTTAGCTTCAACAGCATGCGAAACAAACGAGTTAGATTCAAATCCATGCGAAACACATGATTTAGCTTCAAATCCGTGCGAAGTAAAAGGGTTATCTTCGAATCCATGCGACACCAATGGTTTAGCTTCATACACCTGTGATATACATGATTCAGCTTCGACTGCATGCGAAACAAACGAGTTAGATTCAAATCCATGCGAAACACATGATTTAGCTTCAAATAAATGCGAAGTAGAGGAATGATCTTTGAATCCATGCGAAACAAATGGTTTAGCTTCAAATACTTGTGATATAGATGACTGAGCTTCTACTACATGCGAAACAAACGAGTTAGCTTCAAATCCATGGGAAACACAGGATTTGACATCTAATCAATGCGAAGTAGATGGCTTATCTTCGAATACATGCGAAACAAATGGATTAGCTTCATATACTTGTGATATACATGATTTAACTTCAACAGCTTGCGAAATAAACGAGTTAGATCCAAATCCATGCGAAACACATGATTTAGCTTCAAATCAATGCGAAGTAGAAGGGTTATCTTCGAATCCATGCGAAACAAATGGTTTAGCTGCAAATACTTGTGATATACATGATTTAGCTTCAACTGCATGCGAAACAAACGAGTTAACTTCAAGTCCATGCGAAACACATGATTGAGCTTCAAATCCATGCGAAGTGGATGGCTCATCTTCGAATCCATGCGAAACGAATAGTTTAGCTTCAAATACTTGTGATACATTTGATTTAGCTTCAACAGCATGCGAAACAAACGAGTTAGCTTCAAATCCATGTGAAACACATGATTTAGCATCAAATGAATGCGAGGTAGAAGGCTGATCTACGAATCCATGCGAAGCAAATGGTTTAGCTTCAAATACATGTGATACAATTGATTTAGCTTCAACAGCATGCGAAACAAACGAGTTAGCTTCAAATACATGCGAAACACATGATTTGGATTCAAATCAATGCGAAGTAGGAGGCTTATATTCGTAGCCATGCGAAACAAATGGTTTAGCTTCAAATACTTGTGATACACTTGATTTAGCTTGAACAGCATGCGAAACAAACGAGTTAGATTCAAATCCATGCGGAACAAATGATTTAGCATCAAATCAATGCGAAGTAGAAGGCTGAACTTCGAATCCATGCGAAACAAATGGTTTAGCTTCTAATACTTATGATATACATGATTTACATACAACAGCAAGCGAAAAAAACGAGTTAGCTTCAAATACTTGTGATATACAAGATTTAGCATCAACAGCATGCGAAACAAACGTATTAGCTTCAAATCCAAGCGAAAAACATAATATAGCATCAAGTCAACGCGAAGTTGAAGGCTTAGCTTCAAATCCATACGAAACAAATGGTTTAGCTTCAAACACTTGTTTTATACATGATTTAGCTTCAACTGCATACGAAACAGATGGTTCAGCTTCAAATACTTGTGATGAACATGATTTAGCTTCAACTGCATGCGAAAAAAACGAGTTATCTTCAAATCCATGCGAAACACATGATTTAACATCTAATCAATGCGAAGTAGATGGCTTATATTCGAATACATGCGAAACAAATGAATTAGCTTCATATACTTGTGATATACATGATTTAGCTTCAACAGAATGCGAAATAAACGAGTTAGATCCAAATCCATGCGAAACACATGATTTAGCTTCAAATCAATGCGAAGTAGAAGGGTTATCTTCGAATCCATGCGAAACAAATGGTTTAGCTGCAAATACTTGTGATATACATGATTTAGCTTCAACTGCATGCGAAACAAACGAGTTAACTTCAAGTCCATGCGAAACACATGATTGAGCTTCAAATCCATGCGAAGTGGATGGCTCATCTTCGAATCCATGCGAAACGAATAGTTTAGCTTCAAATACTTGTGATATACATGATTCAGCTTCAACTGCATGCGAAACAAACGAGTTAGCTTCAAATCCATGCGAAACACATGATTTAGCATCAAATGAATGCGAAGTAGAAGGGTTATCTTCGAATCCATGCGAAACAAATGATATAGCCTCAAATACTTGTGATATACATGATTTCGTTTCAACAGCATGCGAAACAAACGAGTTAGTTTCAAATCCATGCGAAACACATGATTTAGCATCAAATGAATGCGAAGTAGAAGGCTGATCTACGAATCCAAGCGAAGCAAATGGTTTAGCTTCAAATACTTGTGATATACATGATTTAGCTTCAACAGAATGCGAAACAGACGAGTTATCTTCAAATCCAAGCGAAACACATGATTTAGCTTCAAATTAATGCGAAGTAGATGGATTATCTTCGAATGCATGCGACAAATGGTTTAGCTTCAAATACTTGTGATGTACATGATTTAGCTTCAACTGCATGCGAAAAAAACGAGTTAGCTTCAAATCCATGCGAAACACATGGTTTAGCTTCAAATCAATGCGAATTAGAAGGGTTATCTTCGAATACATGCGAAACATATGATATAGCTTCAAATACTTGTGATATACATGATTTAGCTTCAACAGCATGCGAAACAAACGAGTTAGCTTCAAATACATGCGAAACACATGATTTGGATTCAAATCAATGCGAAGTAGGAGGCTTATATTCGTATCCATGCGAAACAAATGGTTTAGCTTCAAATACTTGTGATACACTTGATTTAGCTTGAACAGCATGCGAAACAAACGAGTTAGATTCAAATCCATGCGAAACAAATGATTTAGCATCAAATCAATGCGAAGTAGAAGGCTGAACTTCGAATCCATGCGAAACAAATGGTTTAGCTTCTAATACTTATGATATACATGATTTACATTCAACAGCAAGCGAAAAAAACGAGTTAGCTTCAAATACTTGTGATATACAAGATTTAGCTTCAACAGCATGCGAAACAAACGTATTAGCTTCAAATCCAAGCGAAAAACATAATATAGCATCAAGTCAACGCGAAGTTGAAGGCTTAGCTTCAAATCCATACGAAACAAATGGTTTAGCTTCAAACACTTGTTTTATACATGATTTAGCTTCAACTGCATACGAAACAGATGGTTCAGCTTCAAATACTTGTGATGAACATGATTTAGCTTCAACTGCATGCGAAAAAAACGAGTTAGCTTCAAATACTTGTGATATACAAGATTTAGCTTCAACAGCATGCGAAACAAACGTGTTAGCTTCAAATCCAAGCGAAAAACATAATATAGCATCAAGTCAACGCGAAGTTGAAGGCTTAACTTCAAATCCATACGAAACAAATGGTTTAGCTTCAAACACTTGTTTTATACATGATTTAGCTTCAACTGCATACGAAACAGATGGTTCAGCTTCAAATACTTGTGATATACATGATTTAGATTCAACTTCATGCAAAACCGACGAGTTAGCTTCAAATCCATGCGAAACACATGATTTAGAATCAAATCAATGCGAAGTAGAAGGCTTAGCTTCAAATCCAGCGAAACGAATGATTTAGCTCCAAATACTTGCGAATATCACTGATATAGCTTCAAATGCATGCGAAACAAATGAGTTAGCTTTAAATCCATGCAAAAGACATGATTTACCTTCAAATCAATGCGAAGTAGAAGGCTTAGTTTGAAATCCATGCGTATCAAGTTCTTTAGCTTCAAATACTTATGATATACATGATTTAGCTTCAACTGCTTGGGAAACAAACGACTTAACTTCAAATCCATTCAAAACAAATGATTTAGCTTCAAATCCATGCGAAACTCATGATTTAGCTTCAAATCAATGCGAAGTAGATGGCTTATCTTCGAATACATGCGAAACAAATGGATTAGCTTCATATACTTGTGATATACATGATTTAGCTTCAACAGCATGCGAAATAAACGAGTTAGATCCAAATCCATGCGAAACACATGATTTGGCTTCAAATCAATGCGAAATAGAAGGGTTATCTTCGAATCCATGCGAAACAAATGGTTTAGCTGCAAATACTTGTGATATACATGATTTAGCTTCAACTGCATGCGAAACAAACGAGTTAACTTCAAGTCCATGCGAAACACATGATTGAGCTTCAAATCCATGCGAAGTGGATGGCTCATCTTCGAATCCATGCGAAACGAATAGTTTAGCTTCAAATACTTGTGATATACATGATTCAGCTTCAACTGCATGCGAAACAAACGAGTTAGCTTCAAATCCATGCGAAACACATGATTTAGCATCAAATGAATGCGAAGTAGAAGGGTTATCTTCGAATCCATGCGAAACAAATGATATAGCCTCAAATACTTGTGTTATACATGATTTAGTTTCAACAGCATGCGAAACAAACGAGTTATCTTCAAATCCAAGCGAAACACATGATTTAGCTTCAAATTAATGCGAAGTAGATGGATTATCTTCGAATCCATGCGAAGCAAATGGTTTGGCTTCAAATACTTGTGATACATTTTATTTAGCTTCAACAGCATGCGAAACAAACGAGTTAGATTCAAATCCATGCGAAACACATGATTTAGCTTCAAATCAATGCGAAGTAGATGGCTTATCTTCGAATACATGCGAAACAAATGGATTAGCTTCATATACTTGTGATATACATGATTTAGCTTCAACAGCCTGCGAAATAAACGAGTCAGATCCAAATCCATGCGAAACACATGATTTAGCTTCAAATCAATGCGAAGTAGAAGGGTTATCTTCGAATCCATGCGAAACAAATGGTTTAGCTGCAAATACTTGTGATATACATGATTTAGCTTCAACTGCATGCGAAACAAACGAGTTAACTTCAAGTCCATGCGAAACACATGATTGAGCTTCAAATCCATGCGAAGTGGATGGCTCATCTTCGAATCCATGCGAAACGAATAGTTTAGCTTCAAATACTTGTGATATACATGATTCAGCTTCAACTGCATGCGAAACAAACGAGTTAGCTTCAAATCCATGTGAAACACATGATTTAGCATCAAATGAATACGAGGTAGAAGGCTGATCTACGAATCCATGCGAAGCAAATGGTTTAGCTTCAAATACTTGTGATACAATTGATTTAGCTTCAACAGCATGCGAAACAAACGAGTTAGATTCAAATCCATGCGAAACAAATGGATTAGCTTCTAATACTTATGATATACATGATTTACATTCAACAGCAAGCGAAAAAGACGAGTTAGCTTCAAATACTTGTGATGTACAAGATTTAGCTTCAACAGCATGCGAAACAAACGTATTAGCTTCAAATCCAAGCGAAAAACATAATATAGCATCAAGTCAACGCGAAGTTGAAGGCTTAGCTTCAAATCCATACGAAACAAATGGTTTAGCTTCAAATAATTGTGATATACATGATTTACATTCAACAGCAAGAGAAACAAACGAGTGAGCCTCAAATCTATGCGAAGCACATGATTTAGCATCTAATCAAATACGAAGTAGAAGTCTGATCTTCGAATCCATGCGAAACAAATGGTTTAGATTCAAATACCTGTGAAATACATGATTTAGCTTCAACTGCAAGCGAAAAAAACGAGTTAGCTTCAAATCCAAGAGAATGACATGATTTAGCTTCAAATCAATGCGTAGCAGAAAGCTGATCATCGAATCCATGCGAAACAAATGGTTTAGCATCAAATACTTCCGATATACATGATTTAGCTTCAACAGCATGAGAAACATACGAGTTACCTTCAAATCCATTTGAAACACATGATTTAGCTTCAAATCAATACGAAGCAGAAGGCTTATATTCGAATCCATGCGAAACAACTGGTTCAGCTTCAAATACTTGTGATATACTTGATTTAGCTACAACAGCATGCGAAATAAACGAGTTAGATTCAAATTCATGCGAAACATATGATTTAAATTCAAATCAATGCGAAGTAGAAGGCTTATCTTCGAGTCCATGCGAAACAAATGGTTTAGCTTCAAGTACCTGTGATATACATGATTTAGTTTCAACTGCATGCGAAAAAGACGAGTTAGCTTCAAATCCAGGCGAAACACATGATTTGCCTGAAATCAATGCGAAGTAGAAGGCTTATCTTCGAATCCATGCGGAACACATGATTTATCTTCAAATCAATGCGAAGTAGAAGGCATAGCTTCAAATCCATGCGAAACAAATGGTTTAGCTTCAAATACTTGTGATATGCACGATTAAGCTTCAACTGCATGCGAATCAAACGAGTTAGCTTCAAATCCATGTGAAACATATGATTTAACTTCAAATCAATGCGAAGTAGAAGTCTGATCTTCGAATCCATGCGAAACAAATGGTTTATCTTCAAACACCTGTGATATACATGATTCAGCTTCAACTGCATGCGAAACAAACGAGTTAGATTCAAATCCATGCGAAACACATCATTTAGCTTCAAATCAATCCGAAGTAGAGGGCTGATCTTTGAATTCATGCGAAACAAATGGTTTAGCTTCAAACACCTGTGATATACATGATTTAGCTTCAACAGCATGCGAAACAAACGAGTTAGATTCAAATCCATGCGAAACACATGATTTAGCTTCAAATCCGTGCGAAGTAAAAGGGTTATCTTCGAATCCATGCGACACCAATGGTTTAGCTTCATACACCTGTGATATACATGATTCAGCTTCGACTGCATGCGAAACAAACGAGTTAGATTCAAATCCATGCGAAACACATGATTTAGCTTCAAATAAATGCGAAGTAGAGGAATGATCTTTGAATCCATGCGAAACAAATGGTTTAGCTTCAAATACTTGTGATATAGATGACTGAGCTTCTACTACATGCGAAACAAACGAGTTAGCTTCAAATCCATGGGAAACACAGGATTTGACATCTAATCAATGCGAAGTAGATGGCTTATCTTCGAATACATGCGAAACAAATGGATTAGCTTCATATACTTGTGATATACATGATTTAACTTCAACAGCTTGCGAAATAAACGAGTTAGATCCAAATCCATGCGAAACACATGATTTAGCTTCAAATCAATGCGAAGTAGAAGGGTTATCTTCGAATCCATGCGAAACAAATGGTTTAGCTGCAAATACTTGTGATATACATGATTTAGCTTCAACTGCATGCGAAACAAACGAGTTAACTTCAAGTCCATGCGAAACACATGATTGAGCTTCAAATCCATGCGAAGTGGATGGCTCATCTTCGAATCCATGCGAAACGAATAGTTTAGCTTCAAATACTTGTGATATACATGATTCAGCTTCAACTGCATGCGAAACAAACGAGTTAGCTTCAAATCCATGCGAAACACATGATTTAGCATCAAATGAATGCGAAGTAGAAGGGTTATCTTGGAATCCATGCGAAACAAATGATATAGCCTCAAATACTTGTGATATACATGATTTAGTTTCAACAGCATGCGAAACAAACGAGTTAGTTTCAAATCCATGCGAAACACATGATTTAGCATCAAATGAATGCGAAGTAGAAGGCTGATCTACGAATCCATGCAAAGCAAATGGTTTAGCTTCAAATACTTGTGATATAGATGATTTAGCTTCAACAGAATGCGAAACAAACGAGTTATCTTCAAATCCAAGCGAAACACATGATTTAGCTTCAAATTAATGCGAAGTAGATGGATTATCTTCGAATGCATGCGACAAATGGTTTAGCTTCAAATACTTGTGATGTACATGATTTAGCTTCAACTGCATGCGAAAAAAAACGAGTTAGCTTCAAATCCATGCGAAACACATGATTTAGCTTCAAATCAATGCGAATTAGAAGGGTTATCTTCGACTACATGCGAATCATATGATATAGCTTCAAATACTTGTGATATACATGATTTAGCTTCAACAGCATGCTAAACAAACGAGTTAGATTCAAATCCATGCGAAACACATGATTTAGCTTCAAATCAATGCGAAATAGATGGATTATCTTCGAATCCATGCGAAACAAATCGTTTATCTTCAAATACTGGTGATATACATGATTTAGCTTTAACAGCATGCGAAACAAACGAGTTATCTTCAAATCCAATCGAAACACATGATTTAGCTTCAAAGGAATGCGAAGTAGATGGATTATCTTCGAATCCATGCGAAACAAATGGATTAGCTTCAAATACTTGTGATGTTCATGATTTAGCTTCAACTGCATGCGAAAGAAACGAGTTAGCTTCAAATCCATGCGAAACACACGATTTAGCATCTAATCAATGCGAAGTAGAAGGCTGATTTTCGAATCCATGCGAAGCAAATGGTTTGGCTTCAAATACTTGTGATACATTTGATTTAGCTTCAACAGCATGCGAAACAAACGAGTTAGATACAAATCCATGCGAAACACATGATTTAGCTTCAAATCAATGCGAAGTAGATGGCTTATCTTCGAATACATGCGAAACAAATGGATTAGCTTCATATACTTGTGATATACATGATTTAGATTCAACAGCCTGCGAAATAAACGAGTTAGATCCAAATCCATGCGAAACACATGATTTAGCTTCAAATCAATGCGAAGTAGAAGGGTTATCTTCGAATCCATGCGAAACAAATGGTTTAGCTGCAAATACTTGTGATATACATGATTCAGCTTCAACTGCATGCGAAACAAACGAGTTAACTTCAAGTCCATGCGAAACACATGATTGAGCTTCAAATCCATGCGAAGTGGATGGCTCATCTTCGAATCCATGCGAAACGAATAGTTTAGCTTCAAATACTTGTGATATACATGATTCAGCTTCAACTGCATGCGAAACAAACGAGTTAGCTTCAAATCCATGTGAAACACATGATTTAGCATCAAATCAATGCGAAGTAGAAAGCTGATCTACGAATCAATGCGAAGCAAATGGTTTAGCTTCAAATACTTGTGATACACTTGATTTAGCTTCAACAGCATGCGAAACAAACGAGTTGGATTCAAATCCATGCGAAACAAATGATTTAGCATCAAATCAATGCGAAGTAGAAGGCTGAACTTCGAATCCATGCGAAAACAAATGGTTTAGCTTCTAATACTTATGATATACATGATTTACATTCAACAGCAAGCGAAAAAAACGAGTTAGCTTCAAATACTTGTGATATACAAGATTTAGCTTCAACAGCATGCGAAACAAACGTATTAGCTTCAAATCCAAGCGAAAAACATAATATAGCATCAAGTCAACGCGAAGTTGAAGGCTTAGCTTCAAATCCATACGAAACAAATGGTTTAGCTTCAAATAATTGTGATATACATGATTTACATTCAACAGCAAGCGAAACAAACGAGTGAGCCTCAAATCTATGCGAAGCACATGATTTAGCATCTAATCAAATACGAAGTAGAAGTCTGATCTTCGAATCCATGCGAAACAAATGGTTTAGATTCAAATACCTGTGAAATACATGATTTAGCTTCAACTGCAAGCGAAAAAAACGAGTTAGCTTCAAATCCAAGAGAATAACATGATTTAGCTTCAAATCAATGCGTAGCAGAAAGCTGATCATCGAATCCATGCGAAACAAATGGTTTAGCATCAAATACTTCCGATATACATGATTTAGCTTCAACAGCATGAGAAACATACGAGTTACCTTCAAATCCATTTGAAACACATGATTTAGCTTCAATCAATACGAAGCAGAAGGCTTATATTCGAATCCATGCGAAACAACTGGTTCAGCTTCAAATACTTGTGATATACTTGATTTAGCTACAACAGCATGCGAAATAAACGAGTTAGATTCAAATTCATGCGAAACATATGATTTAAATTCAAATCAATGCGAAGTAGAAGGCTTATCTTCGAGTCCATGCGAAACAAATGGTTTAGCTTCAAGTACCTGTGATATACATGATTTAGTTTCAACTGCATGCGAAAAAGACGAGTTAGCTTCAAATCCAGGCGAAACACATGATTTGCCTGAAATCAATGCGAAGTAGAAGGCTTATCTTCGAATCCATGCGGAACACATGATTTATCTTCAAATCAATGCGAAGTAGAAGGCATAGCTTCAAATCCATGCGAAACAAATGGTTTAGCTTCAAATACTTGTGATATGCACGATTAAGCTTCAACTGCATGCGAATCAAACGAGTTAGCTTCAAATCCATGTGAAACATATGATTTAACTTCAAATCAATGCGAAGTAGAAGTCTGATCTTCGAATCCATGCGAAACAAATGGTTTATCTTCAAACACCTGTGATATACATGATTCAGCTTCAACTGCATGCGAAACAAACGAGTTAGATTCAAATCCATGCGAAACACATCATTTAGCTTCAAATCAATCCGAAGTAGAGGGCTGATCTTTGAATTCATGCGAAACAAATGGTTTAGCTTCAAACACCTGTGATATACATGATTTAGCTTCAACAGCATGCGAAACAAACGAGTTAGATTCAAATCCATGCGAAACACATGATTTAGCTTCAAATCCGTGCGAAGTAAAAGGGTTATCTTCGAATCCATGCGACACCAATGGTTTAGCTTCATACACCTGTGATATACATGATTCAGCTTCGACTGCATGCGAAACAAACGAGTTAGATTCAAATCCATGCGAAACACATGATTTAGCTTCAAATAAATGCGAAGTAGAGGACTGATCTTTGAATCAATGCGAAACAAATGGTTCAGCTTCAAATACTTGTGATATACATGATTTAGATTCAACTGCATGACAATCAAACGAGTTAGCTTCAAATCCTAGCAAAACACATGATTTCGCTTCAAATCTGTGCGAAGTAGATGGCTTAGCATCAAATCCATGCGAAACGTAAGATATAGCTTCAAATACTCGCCAATATAAGTGGTATAGCTTCAAATGCAGGCGAAACAAACGAGTTACCATCAGATGCATGTGAAACACATGATTTAGCTTCAAATCAATGCGAAGCAGAAGGCTGAACCTCGATTCCATTCGAAACAAATGGTTTTGCTTCAAATACTTGTGATATACATCATTTAGCTTCAACTGCATGCGAAACAAACGAGTTAGCTTCAAATCCAGCGAAAAACATGATTCAACTTCAAAACAATGCGAAGTAGAAGGCTTAGATTCAAATCTATGAGAAACAACTGGTTTAGCTTCAAATACTTGTGATATACATGATTTAGCTTCAACAGCATGCGAAAGAAACGAGTTAGATTCAAATCCATGCGAAACACACGATTTAGCTTCAAATTCATGCGAAGTAGAAGGCTTATCTTCGAAACCATGAGAAACAAATGGTTTAGCTTCAAATACTTGTGTTATACATGATTTAGCTTCAACAGCATGCGAAACGAACGAGTTAGTTTCAAATCCATGCGAAACACATGATTTAGCTTCAAATCGATGGGAAGTAGAAGGTTTATCTTCGAATCCATGAGAAAGAAATGATTTAGCTTCAAATCCTTGTGATATACATGATTTAGCTTCAACAGCATGCGAAACAAACGAGTTAGCTTCAAATCCATGCGAAACAGATGATTTAGCTTCAAATCAATGCGAAGTAGAAGGCTGATCCTCGAATCCATGCGAATCAAATGTTTTAGCTTCAAATACTTCTGCTATACATGATTTAGCTTCAACTGCATGCGAAATAAACGACTTAGCTTCAAATCCATGCGAAACACATGATTTTGCATTAAATCAATGCGAAGTAGAAGGCTTATCTTCGAATCCATGCGAAACAAATGGTTTAGCTTCAAATACTTGTGATATACATCATTTAGCTTCAACTGCATGCTAAACAAACGAGTTAGCTTCAAATCCAGCGAAAAACATGATTTAAATTCAAATCAACGTGAAGTAGAAGGCTTAGTTTCAAATCTATGAGAAACAAATGGTTTAGCTTCAAATACTTGTGATATACATGATTTAGCTTCAGCAGCATGCGAAATAAACGAGTTAGATTCAAATCCATGCGAAACACATGATTTAGCTTCAAATTCATGCGAAGTAGAAGGCTTATCTTCGAAACCATGAGAAACAAATGGTTTAGCTTCAAATACTTGTGATATACATGATTTAGCTTCAACAGCATGCGAAACGAACGAGTTAGATTCAAATCCATGCGAAACATGATTTAGCTTCAAATCGATGCGAAGTAGAAGGGTTATCTTCGAATCCATGAGAAAGAAATGATTTAGCTTCAAGTCCTTGTGATATACATGATTTAGCTTCAACAGCATGCGAAACAAACGAGTTAGCTTCAAATCCATGCGAAACAGATGATTTAGCTTCAAATCAATGCGAAGTAGAAGGCTGATCCTCGAATCCATGCGAATCAAATGTTTTAGCTTCAAATACTTGTGCTATACATGATTTAGCTTCAACTGCATGCGAAATAAACGAGTTAGCTTCAAAGCCATGCGAAGTAGAAGGGTTATCTTCGAATCCATGAGAAAGAAATGATTTAGCTTCAAGTCCTTGTGATATACATGATTTAGCTTCAACAGCATGCGAAATAAACGAGTTAGATTTAAATTCATGCGAAACATATGATTTAACTTCAAATCAATGCGAAGTAGAAGGCTTATCTTCGAGTCCATGCGAAACAAATGGTTTAGCTTCAAGTACCTGTGATATACATGATTTAGTTTCAACTGCATGCGAAAAAAACGAGATAGCTTCTAATCCAAACGAAACACATAATTCATCTTCAAATCAATGCGAAGTAGAAGTCTTACCTTCAAATCCATGGGAAACACAGGATTTAGCTTCAAATCAATGCGAAGTAGAAGCCTTACCTTCTAATCCATGCCAATCACACGGTTTAGCTTCAAATACTTTTGATATACATGATTTAGCTTCAACAGCATGCGAAACAAACGAGTTAGCTTCAAATCCATGTGAAACATATGATTTAGCATCAAATCAATACGAAGTAGAAGTCTTACCTTCAAACCCATGCCAATCATACGGTTTAGCTTCAAATACTTGTGATATACATGATTTAGCTTCAACTGCATGCGAAAAAAACGAGTTAGATTCAAAGCCATGCGAAACACATGATTTAGCTTCAAATAAATGCGAAGTAGAGGACTGATCTTTGAATCCATGCGAAACAAATGGTTTAGCTTCAAATACTTGTGATATACATGATTTAGCTTCGACTGCATGCGAAACAACCGAGTTAGATTCAAATCCAGGCGAAACACATGATTTAGCTTCAAATCAATGCGAAGTAGAAGGCTTATCTTCGAATCCATGCGAAACAAATGGTTTAGCTTCAAATAATTGTGATATACATGATTTACATTCAACAGCAAGCGAAACAAACGAGTGAGCCTCAAATCTATGCGAAGCACATGATTTAGCATCTAATCAAATACGAAGTAGAAGTCTGATCTTCGAATCCATGCGAAACAAATGGTTTAGATTCAAATACCTGTGAAATACATGATTTAGCTTCAACTGCAAGCGAAAAAAACGAGTTAGCTTCAAATCCAAGAGAATGACATGATTTAGCTTCAAATCAATGCGTAGCAGAAAGCTGATCATCGAATCCATGCGAAACAAATGGTTTAGCATCAAATACTTCCGATATACATGATTTAGCTTCAACAGCATGAGAAACATACGAGTTACCTTCAAATCCATTTGAAACACATGATTTAGCTTCAAATCAATACGAAGCAGAAGGCTTATATTCGAATCCATGCGAAACAACTGGTTCAGCTTCAAATACTTATGATATACTTGATTTAGCTACAACAGCATGCGAAATAAACGAGTTAGATTCAAATTCATGCGAAACATATGATTTAAATTCAAATCAATGCGAAGTAGAAGGCTTATCTTCGAGTCCATGCGAAACAAATGGTTTAGCTTCAAGTACCTGTGATATACATGATTTAGTTTCAACTGCATGCGAAAAAGACGAGTTAGCTTCAAATCCAGGCGAAACACATGATTTGCCTGAAATCAATGCGAAGTAGAAGGCTTATCTTCGAATCCATGCGGAACACATGATTTATCTTCAAATCAATGCGAAGTAGAAGGCATAGCTTCAAATCCATGCGAAACAAATGGTTTAGCTTCAAATACTTGTGATATGCACGATTAAGCTTCAACTGCATGCGAATCAAACGAGTTAGCTTCAAATCCATGTGAAACATATGATTTAACTACAAATCAATGCGAAGTAGAAGTCTGATCTTCGAATCCATGCGAAACAAATGGTTTATCTTCAAACACCTGTGATATACATGATTCAGCTTCAACTGCATGCGAAACAAACGAGTTAGATTCAAATCCATGCGAAACACATCATTTAGCTTCAAATCAATCCGAAGTAGAGGGCTGATCTTTGAATTCATGCGAAACAAATGGTTTAGCTTCAAACACCTGTGATATACATGATTTAGCTTCAACAGCATGCGAAACAAACGAGTTAGATTCAAATCCATGCGAAACACATGATTTAGCTTCAAATCCGTGCGAAGTAAATGGGTTATCTTCGAATCCATGCGACACCAATGGTTTAGCTTCATACACCTGTGATATACATGATTCAGCTTCGACTGCATGCGAAACAAACGAGTTAGATTCAAATCCATGCGAAACACATGATTTAGCTTCAAATAAATGCGAAGTAGAGGACTGATCTTTGAATCCATGCGAAACAAATGGTTTAGCTTCAAATACTTGTGATATAGATGACTGAGCTTCTACTACATGCGAAACAAACGAGTTAGCTTCAAATCCATGGGAAACACAGGATTTATCTTCAAATAATGCGAGGTAGAAGACTGATCTTTGAATCCATGCGAAACAAATGGTTTAGCTTCAAATACTTGTGATATTCATGATTTAGCTTCAACTGCATGCGAAACAATCGAGTTAGATTCAAATCCATTTGGAACACATGATTTAGCTTCAAATCAATGCGAAGTAGAAAGCTTATCTTCCAGTCCATGCGTAACAAATGGTTTAACTTCAAATACTTGTGACATACATGATTTACGTTCAACAGCATGCGAAACAAACGAGTTAGCTTCAAATCCACGCGAAACATATGATTTAACATCAAATCAATGCGAAGTAGAAGTCTGATCTTCGAATCCATGCGAAACAAATGGTTTAGATTCAAATACCTGTGAAATACATGATTTAGCTTCAACTGCAAGCGAAAAAAACGAGTTAGCTTCAAATCCAAGAGAATGACATGATTTAGCTTCAAATCATTGCGTAGCGGAAAGCTGATCATCGAATCCATGCGAAACAAATGGTTTAGCATCAAATACTTCCGATATACATGATTTAGCTTCAACAGCATGAGAAACATACGAGTTACCTTCAAATCCATTTGAAACACATGATTTAGCTCCAAATCAATACGAAGCAGAAGGCTTATATTCGAATCCATGCGAAACAACTGGTTCAGCTTCAAATACTTGTGATATACTTGATTTAGCTACAACAGCATGCGAAATAAACGAGTTAGATTCAAATTCATGCGAAACATATGATTTAACTTCAAATCAATGCGAAGTAGAAGGCTTATCTTCGAGTCCATGCGAAACAAATGGTTTAGCTTCAAATACCTGTGATATACATGATTTAGTTTCAACTGCATGCGAAAAAGACGAGTTAGCTTCAAATCCAGGCGAAACACATGATTTGCCTGAAATCAATGCGAAGTAGAAGGCTTATCTTCGAATCCATGCGGAACACATGATTTATCTTCAAATCAATGCGAAGTAGAAGGCATAGCTTCAAATCCATGCGAAACAAATGGTTTAGCTTCAAATACTTGTGATATGCACGATTAAGATTCAACTGCATGCGAATCAAACGAGTTAGCTTCAAATCCATGCGAAACACATGATTTAGCATCAAATCAATACGAAGTAGAAGGCTTATATTCGAATCCATGCGAAACAACTGGTTCAGCTACAAATACTTGTGATATACTTGATTTAGCTACAACAGCATGCGAAATAAACGAGTTAGATTCAAATCCATGCGAAACACATCATTTAGCTTCAAATCAATCCGAAGTAGAGGGCTGATCTTTGAATTCATGCGAAACAAATGGTTTAGCTTCAAACACCTGTGATATACATGATTTAGCTTCAACAGCATGCGAAACAAACGAGTTAGATTCAAATCCATGCGAAACACATGATTTAGCTTCAAATCCGTGCGAAGTAAATGGGTTATCTTCGAATCCATGCGACACCAATGGTTTAGCTTCATACACCTGTGATATACATGATTCAGCTTCGACTGCATGCGAAACAAACGAGTTAGATTCAAATCCATGCGAAACACATGATTTAGCTTCAAATAAATGCGAAGTAGAGGACTGATCTTTGAATCCATGCGAAACAAATGGTTTAGCTTCAAATACTTGTGATATAGATGACTGAGATTCTACTACATGCGAAACAAACGAGTTAGCTTCAAATCCATGGGAAACACAGGATTTATCTTCAAATAATGCGAGGTAGAAGACTGATCTTTGAATCCATGCGAAACAAATGGTTTAGCTTCAAATACTTGTGATATTCATGATTTAGCTTCAACTGCATGCGAAACAATCGAGTTAGATTCAAATCCATTTGGAACACATGATTTAGCTTCAAATCAATGCGAAGTAGAAAGCTTATCTTCCAGTCCATGCGTAACAAATGGTTTAACTTCAAATACTTGTGACATACATGATTTACGTTCAACAGCATGCGAAACAAACGAGTTAGCTTCAAATCCACGCGAAACATATGATTTAACATCAAATCAATGCGAAGTAGAAGTCTGATCTTCGAATCCATGCGAAACAAATGGTTTAGATTCAAATACCTGTGAAATACATGATTTAGCTTCAACTGCAAGCGAAAAAAACGAGTTAGCTTCAAATCCAAGAGAATGACATGATTTAGCTTCAAATCATTGCGTAGCGGAAAGCTGATCATCGAATCCATGCGAAACAAATGGTTTAGCATCAAATACTTCCGATATACATGATTTAGCTTCAACAGCATGAGAAACATACGAGTTACCTTCAAATCCATTTGAAACACATGATTTAGCTCCAAATCAATACGAAGCAGAAGGCTTATATTCGAATCCATGCGAAACAACTGGTTCAGCTTCAAATACTTGTGATATACTTGATTTAGCTACAACAGCATGCGAAATAAACGAGTTAGATTCAAATTCATGCGAAACATATGATTTAACTTCAAATCAATGCGAAGTAGAAGGCTTATCTTCGAGTCCATGCGAAACAAATGGTTTAGCTTCAAATACCTGTGATATACATGATTTAGTTTCAACTGCATGCGAAAAAGACGAGTTAGCTTCAAATCCAGGCGAAACACATGATTTGCCTGAAATCAATGCGAAGTAGAAGGCTTATCTTCGAATCCATGCGGAACACATGATTTATCTTCAAATCAATGCGAAGTAGAAGGCATAGCTTCAAATCCATGCGAAACAAATGGTTTAGCTTCAAATACTTGTGATATGCACGATTAAGATTCAACTGCATGCGAATCAAACGAGTTAGCTTCAAATCCATGCGAAACACATGATTTAGCATCAAATCAATACGAAGTAGAAGGCTTATATTCGAATCCATGCGAAACAACTGGTTCAGCTACAAATACTTGTGATATACTTGATTTAGCTACAACAGCATGCGAAATAAACGTGTTAGCTTCAAATCCATGCGAAACACATGATTTAGCTACAAATCAATGCGAAGTAGAGACTGATCATTGAATCCATGCGAAACAAATGGTTTAGCTTAAAATACTTGTGATATAGATGATTTAACTTCAACAGCGTGCGAAACAAACGAGTTATCTTCAAATCCATGCGAAACACATGATTTAGCTCCAAATCAATGCGAAGTATAAGGCTTAGCTTCGAATCCATGCGAAACAAATGGTTTAACTTCAAATACTTGCGATATACATGATTTAGCTTCAACTGCATGCGAAAAAAACGAGATAGCTTCAAATCCAAACGAAACACATAATTCATCTTCAAATCAATGCGAAGTAGAAGTCTTACCTTCAAATCCATGGGAAAAACAGGATTTAACTTCAAATCAATGCGCAGTAGAAGGCTGATCTTTGAATCCATGCGTAACAAATGGTTTAGCTTCAAATACTTGCGATATACGTGATTTAGCTTCAACAGCATGCGAAACATACGAGTTACCTTCAAATCCATTTGAAACACATGATTTATCTTCAAATCAATGCGAAGTAGAAGGGTTATCTTCGAATCCATGCGACACCAGTGGTTTATCTTCATACACCTGTGATATACATGATTCAGCTTCAACTGCATGCGAAACAAACGTGTTAGATTCAAATCCATGCGAAACACATCATTTAGCTTCAAATCAATCCGAAGTAGAGGGCTGATCTTTGAATTCATGCGAAACAAATGGTTTAGCTTCAAACACCTGTGATATACATGATTTAGCTTCAACAGCATGCGAAACAAACGAGTTAGATTCAAATCCATGCGAAACATATGATTTATCTTCAAATAATGCGAGGTAGAAGACTGATATTTGAATCCATGCGAAACAAATGGTTTAGCTTCAAATACTTGTGATATTCATGATTTAGCTTCAATTGCATGCGAAACAACCGAGTTAGATTCAAATCCATTTGGAACACATGATTTAGCTTCAAATCAATGCGAAGTAGAAAGCTTATCTTCCAGTCCATGCGTAACAAATGGTTTAACTTCAAATACTTGTGATATACATGATTTACATTCAACAGCATGCGAAATAAACGAGTTAGCTTCAAATCCATGCGAAACACATTATTTAGCATCAAATCAATACGAAGTAGAAGGCTTATATTCGAATCCATGCGAAACAAATGGTTTAGCTTCAAACACCTGTGATATACATGATTTAGCTTCAACTATATGCGAAAAAAACGAGATAGCTTCAAATCCAAACGAAACACACAATTCATCTTCAAATCAATGCGAAGTAGAAGTCTTACCTTCAAATCCATGCGACACACATGATTTAGCTCCAAATCAATGCGAAGTAGAAGGCTGATCTTCGAATCCACACGAAACAAATGGTTTTGCTTCAAATAATTGTGATAAACATGATTTAGCTACAACTGCATGCGAATCAAACGAGATAGCTTCAAATCCATGCGAAACACATGATCTACCTTCAAATGAATGCGAAGTAGTAGGTTTATCTTCGAATCCATGCGAAACGAATGGTTTAGCTTCATACACCTGTGATATACATGATTTAGCTTCAACAGCATGCGAAACAAACGAGTTAGCTTCAAATCCATGTGAAACATATGATTTAGCATCAAATCAATACGAAGTAGAAGTCTTACCTTCAAACCCATGCCAATCATACGGTTTAGCTTCAAATACTTGTGATATACATGATTTAGCTTCAACTGCATGCGAAAAAAACGAGTTAGATTCAAAGCCATGCGAAACACATGATTTAGCTTCAAATAAATGCGAAGTAGAGGACTGATCTTTGAATCCATGCGAAACAAATGGTTTAGCTTCAAATACTTGTGATATACATGATTTAGCTTCGACTGCATGCGAAACAACCGAGTTAGATTCAAATCCAGGCGAAACACATGATTTAGCTTCAAATCAATGCGAAGTAGAAGGCTTATCTTCGAATCCATGCGAAACAAATGGTTTAGCTTCAAATAATTGTGATATACATGATTTACATTCAACAGCAAGCGAAACAAACGAGTGAGCCTCAAATCTATGCGAAGCACATGATTTAGCATCTAATCAAATACGAAGTAGAAGTCTGATCTTCGAATCCATGCGAAACAAATGGTTTAGATTCAAATACCTGTGAAATACATGATTTAGCTTCAACTGCAAGCGAAAAAAACGAGTTAGCTTCAAATCCAAGAGAATGACATGATTTAGCTTCAAATCAATGCGTAGCAGAAAGCTGATCATCGAATCCATGCGAAACAAATGGTTTAGCATCAAATACTTCCGATATACATGATTTAGCTTCAACAGCATGAGAAACATACGAGTTACCTTCAAATCCATTTGAAACACATGATTTAGCTTCAAATCAATACGAAGCAGAAGGCTTATATTCGAATCCATGCGAAACAACTGGTTCAGCTTCAAATACTTATGATATACTTGATTTAGCTACAACAGCATGCGAAATAAACGAGTTAGATTCAAATTCATGCGAAACATATGATTTAAATTCAAATCAATGCGAAGTAGAAGGCTTATCTTCGAGTCCATGCGAAACAAATGGTTTAGCTTCAAGTACCTGTGATATACATGATTTAGTTTCAACTGCATGCGAAAAAGACGAGTTAGCTTCAAATCCAGGCGAAACACATGATTTGCCTGAAATCAATGCGAAGTAGAAGGCTTATCTTCGAATCCATGCGGAACACATGATTTATCTTCAAATCAATGCGAAGTAGAAGGCATAGCTTCAAATCCATGCGAAACAAATGGTTTAGCTTCAAATACTTGTGATATGCACGATTAAGCTTCAACTGCATGCGAATCAAACGAGTTAGCTTCAAATCCATGTGAAACATATGATTTAACTACAAATCAATGCGAAGTAGAAGTCTGATCTTCGAATCCATGCGAAACAAATGGTTTATCTTCAAACACCTGTGATATACATGATTCAGCTTCAACTGCATGCGAAACAAACGAGTTAGATTCAAATCCATGCGAAACACATCATTTAGCTTCAAATCAATCCGAAGTAGAGGGCTGATCTTTGAATTCATGCGAAACAAATGGTTTAGCTTCAAACACCTGTGATATACATGATTTAGCTTCAACAGCATGCGAAACAAACGAGTTAGATTCAAATCCATGCGAAACACATGATTTAGCTTCAAATCCGTGCGAAGTAAATGGGTTATCTTCGAATCCATGCGACACCAATGGTTTAGCTTCATACACCTGTGATATACATGATTCAGCTTCGACTGCATGCGAAACAAACGAGTTAGATTCAAATCCATGCGAAACACATGATTTAGCTTCAAATAAATGCGAAGTAGAGGACTGATCTTTGAATCCATGCGAAACAAATGGTTTAGCTTCAAATACTTGTGATATAGATGACTGAGCTTCTACTACATGCGAAACAAACGAGTTAGCTTCAAATCCATGGGAAACACAGGATTTATCTTCAAATAATGCGAGGTAGAAGACTGATCTTTGAATCCATGCGAAACAAATGGTTTAGCTTCAAATACTTGTGATATTCATGATTTAGCTTCAACTGCATGCGAAACAATCGAGTTAGATTCAAATCCATTTGGAACACATGATTTAGCTTCAAATCAATGCGAAGTAGAAAGCTTATCTTCCAGTCCATGCGTAACAAATGGTTTAACTTCAAATACTTGTGACATACATGATTTACGTTCAACAGCATGCGAAACAAACGAGTTAGCTTCAAATCCACGCGAAACATATGATTTAACATCAAATCAATGCGAAGTAGAAGTCTGATCTTCGAATCCATGCGAAACAAATGGTTTAGATTCAAATACCTGTGAAATACATGATTTAGCTTCAACTGCAAGCGAAAAAAACGAGTTAGCTTCAAATCCAAGAGAATGACATGATTTAGCTTCAAATCATTGCGTAGCGGAAAGCTGATCATCGAATCCATGCGAAACAAATGGTTTAGCATCAAATACTTCCGATATACATGATTTAGCTTCAACAGCATGAGAAACATACGAGTTACCTTCAAATCCATTTGAAACACATGATTTAGCTCCAAATCAATACGAAGCAGAAGGCTTATATTCGAATCCATGCGAAACAACTGGTTCAGCTTCAAATACTTGTGATATACTTGATTTAGCTACAACAGCATGCGAAATAAACGAGTTAGATTCAAATTCATGCGAAACATATGATTTAACTTCAAATCAATGCGAAGTAGAAGGCTTATCTTCGAGTCCATGCGAAACAAATGGTTTAGCTTCAAATACCTGTGATATACATGATTTAGTTTCAACTGCATGCGAAAAAGACGAGTTAGCTTCAAATCCAGGCGAAACACATGATTTGCCTGAAATCAATGCGAAGTAGAAGGCTTATCTTCGAATCCATGCGGAACACATGATTTATCTTCAAATCAATGCGAAGTAGAAGGCATAGCTTCAAATCCATGCGAAACAAATGGTTTAGCTTCAAATACTTGTGATATGCACGATTAAGATTCAACTGCATGCGAATCAAACGAGTTAGCTTCAAATCCATGCGAAACACATGATTTAGCATCAAATCAATACGAAGTAGAAGGCTTATATTCGAATCCATGCGAAACAACTGGTTCAGCTACAAATACTTGTGATATACTTGATTTAGCTACAACAGCATGCGAAATAAACGTGTTAGCTTCAAATCCATGCGAAACACATGATTTAGCTACAAATCAATGCGAAGTAGAGACTGATCATTGAATCCATGCGAAACAAATGGTTTAGCTTAAAATACTTGTGATATAGATGATTTAACTTCAACAGCGTGCGAAACAAACGAGTTATCTTCAAATCCATGCGAAACACATGATTTAGCTCCAAATCAATGCGAAGTATAAGGCTTAGCTTCGAATCCATGCGAAACAAATGGTTTAACTTCAAATACTTGCGATATACATGATTTAGCTTCAACTGCATGCGAAAAAAACGAGATAGCTTCAAATCCAAACGAAACACATAATTCATCTTCAAATCAATGCGAAGTAGAAGTCTTACCTTCAAATCCATGGGAAAAACAGGATTTAACTTCAAATCAATGCGCAGTAGAAGGCTGATCTTTGAATCCATGCGTAACAAATGGTTTAGCTTCAAATACTTGCGATATACGTGATTTAGCTTCAACAGCATGCGAAACATACGAGTTACCTTCAAATCCATTTGAAACACATGATTTATCTTCAAATCAATGCGAAGTAGAAGGGTTATCTTCGAATCCATGCGACACCAGTGGTTTATCTTCATACACCTGTGATATACATGATTCAGCTTCAACTGCATGCGAAACAAACGTGTTAGATTCAAATCCATGCGAAACACATCATTTAGCTTCAAATCAATCCGAAGTAGAGGGCTGATCTTTGAATTCATGCGAAACAAATGGTTTAGCTTCAAACACCTGTGATATACATGATTTAGCTTCAACAGCATGCGAAACAAACGAGTTAGATTCAAATCCATGCGAAACATATGATTTATCTTCAAATAATGCGAGGTAGAAGACTGATATTTGAATCCATGCGAAACAAATGGTTTAGCTTCAAATACTTGTGATATTCATGATTTAGCTTCAATTGCATGCGAAACAACCGAGTTAGATTCAAATCCATTTGGAACACATGATTTAGCTTCAAATCAATGCGAAGTAGAAAGCTTATCTTCCAGTCCATGCGTAACAAATGGTTTAACTTCAAATACTTGTGATATACATGATTTACATTCAACAGCATGCGAAATAAACGAGTTAGCTTCAAATCCATGCGAAACACATTATTTAGCATCAAATCAATGCGAAGTAGAAGGCTTATATTCGAATCCATGCGACACCAATGGTTTAGCTTCATTCACCTGTGATATACATGATTCAGCTTCAACTGCATGCGAAACAAACGAGTTAGATTCAAATCCATGCGAAACACATGATTTAGCTTCAAATCCGTGCGAAGTAGAAGGGTTATCTTCGAATCCATGCGACACCAATGGTTTAGATTCATACACCTGTGATATACATGATTTAGTTTCAACTGCATGCGAAACAAACGAGTTAGCTTCAAATCCATGCGAAACACATGATTTAGCTCCATATCAATGCGAAGTAGGAGTCTGATCTTCGAATCCATGCGAATCAAATGGATTAGCTTCAAATACTTGTGATATACATGAGTTAGCTTCAACTGCAATCCGAAAAAAACGAGTTAGCTTCAAATCCAAGTGAATGACATGATTTAGCTTCAAATCAATGCGAAGTAGAAGTCTTACCTTCAAACCCATGCCAATCATACGGTTTAGCTTCAAATAGTTGTGATATACTTGATTTAACTCCAACAGCATGCGAAACAATCGAGACAGCTTCAAATGCAAGCGAAGTAGAAGGGTTGTCTACGAATCCATGCGAAACAAATGGTTTAGATTCATATACTTCTGATATACACGATTAAGCTTCAACAGCAAGCGAAACAAACGAGTTAGCTTCAAATCCATTTGAAACACATGATTTAGCTTCAAATGAATGCGAAGTAGAAGGGTTATCTTCGAATCCATGCGAAACGAATGGTTTAGCTTCATACACCTGTGATATACATGATTTAGCTTCAACAGCATGCGAAACAAACGAGTTAGCTTCAAATCCATGTGAAACATATGATTTAGCATCAAATCAATACGAAGTAGAAGTCTTACCTTCAAACCCATGCCAATCATACGGTTTAGCTTCAAATACTTGTGATATACATGATTTAGCTTCAACTGCATGCGAAAAAAACGAGTTAGATTCAAAGCCATGCGAAACACATGATTTAGCTTCAAATAAATGCGAAGTAGAGGACTGATCTTTGAATCCATGCGAAACAAATGGTTTAGCTTCAAATACTTGTGATATACATGATTTAGCTTCGACTGCATGCGAAACAACCGAGTTAGATTCAAATCCAGGCGAAACACATGATTTAGCTTCAAATCAATGCGAAGTAGAAGGCTTATCTTCGAATCCATGCGAAACAAATGGTTTAGCTTCAAATAATTGTGATATACATGATTTACATTCAACAGCAAGCGAAACAAACGAGTGAGCCTCAAATCTATGCGAAGCACATGATTTAGCATCTAATCAAATACGAAGTAGAAGTCTGATCTTCGAATCCATGCGAAACAAATGGTTTAGATTCAAATACCTGTGAAATACATGATTTAGCTTCAACTGCAAGCGAAAAAAACGAGTTAGCTTCAAATCCAAGAGAATGACATGATTTAGCTTCAAATCAATGCGTAGCAGAAAGCTGATCATCGAATCCATGCGAAACAAATGGTTTAGCATCAAATACTTCCGATATACATGATTTAGCTTCAACAGCATGAGAAACATACGAGTTACCTTCAAATCCATTTGAAACACATGATTTAGCTTCAAATCAATACGAAGCAGAAGGCTTATATTCGAATCCATGCGAAACAACTGGTTCAGCTTCAAATACTTATGATATACTTGATTTAGCTACAACAGCATGCGAAATAAACGAGTTAGATTCAAATTCATGCGAAACATATGATTTAAATTCAAATCAATGCGAAGTAGAAGGCTTATCTTCGAGTCCATGCGAAACAAATGGTTTAGCTTCAAGTACCTGTGATATACATGATTTAGTTTCAACTGCATGCGAAAAAGACGAGTTAGCTTCAAATCCAGGCGAAACACATGATTTGCCTGAAATCAATGCGAAGTAGAAGGCTTATCTTCGAATCCATGCGGAACACATGATTTATCTTCAAATCAATGCGAAGTAGAAGGCATAGCTTCAAATCCATGCGAAACAAATGGTTTAGCTTCAAATACTTGTGATATGCACGATTAAGCTTCAACTGCATGCGAATCAAACGAGTTAGCTTCAAATCCATGTGAAACATATGATTTAACTACAAATCAATGCGAAGTAGAAGTCTGATCTTCGAATCCATGCGAAACAAATGGTTTATCTTCAAACACCTGTGATATACATGATTCAGCTTCAACTGCATGCGAAACAAACGAGTTAGATTCAAATCCATGCGAAACACATCATTTAGCTTCAAATCAATCCGAAGTAGAGGGCTGATCTTTGAATTCATGCGAAACAAATGGTTTAGCTTCAAACACCTGTGATATACATGATTTAGCTTCAACAGCATGCGAAACAAACGAGTTAGATTCAAATCCATGCGAAACACATGATTTAGCTTCAAATCCGTGCGAAGTAAATGGGTTATCTTCGAATCCATGCGACACCAATGGTTTAGCTTCATACACCTGTGATATACATGATTCAGCTTCGACTGCATGCGAAACAAACGAGTTAGATTCAAATCCATGCGAAACACATGATTTAGCTTCAAATAAATGCGAAGTAGAGGACTGATCTTTGAATCCATGCGAAACAAATGGTTTAGCTTCAAATACTTGTGATATAGATGACTGAGCTTCTACTACATGCGAAACAAACGAGTTAGCTTCAAATCCATGGGAAACACAGGATTTATCTTCAAATAATGCGAGGTAGAAGACTGATCTTTGAATCCATGCGAAACAAATGGTTTAGCTTCAAATACTTGTGATATTCATGATTTAGCTTCAACTGCATGCGAAACAATCGAGTTAGATTCAAATCCATTTGGAACACATGATTTAGCTTCAAATCAATGCGAAGTAGAAAGCTTATCTTCCAGTCCATGCGTAACAAATGGTTTAACTTCAAATACTTGTGACATACATGATTTACGTTCAACAGCATGCGAAACAAACGAGTTAGCTTCAAATCCACGCGAAACATATGATTTAACATCAAATCAATGCGAAGTAGAAGTCTGATCTTCGAATCCATGCGAAACAAATGGTTTAGATTCAAATACCTGTGAAATACATGATTTAGCTTCAACTGCAAGCGAAAAAAACGAGTTAGCTTCAAATCCAAGAGAATGACATGATTTAGCTTCAAATCATTGCGTAGCGGAAAGCTGATCATCGAATCCATGCGAAACAAATGGTTTAGCATCAAATACTTCCGATATACATGATTTAGCTTCAACAGCATGAGAAACATACGAGTTACCTTCAAATCCATTTGAAACACATGATTTAGCTCCAAATCAATACGAAGCAGAAGGCTTATATTCGAATCCATGCGAAACAACTGGTTCAGCTTCAAATACTTGTGATATACTTGATTTAGCTACAACAGCATGCGAAATAAACGAGTTAGATTCAAATTCATGCGAAACATATGATTTAACTTCAAATCAATGCGAAGTAGAAGGCTTATCTTCGAGTCCATGCGAAACAAATGGTTTAGCTTCAAATACCTGTGATATACATGATTTAGTTTCAACTGCATGCGAAAAAGACGAGTTAGCTTCAAATCCAGGCGAAACACATGATTTGCCTGAAATCAATGCGAAGTAGAAGGCTTATCTTCGAATCCATGCGGAACACATGATTTATCTTCAAATCAATGCGAAGTAGAAGGCATAGCTTCAAATCCATGCGAAACAAATGGTTTAGCTTCAAATACTTGTGATATGCACGATTAAGATTCAACTGCATGCGAATCAAACGAGTTAGCTTCAAATCCATGCGAAACACATGATTTAGCATCAAATCAATACGAAGTAGAAGGCTTATATTCGAATCCATGCGAAACAACTGGTTCAGCTACAAATACTTGTGATATAGATGATTTAACTTCAACAGCGTGCGAAACAAACGAGTTATCTTCAAATCCATGCGAAACACATGATTTAGCTCCAAATCAATGCGAAGTATAAGGCTTAGCTTCGAATCCATGCGAAACAAATGGTTTAACTTCAAATACTTGCGATATACATGATTTAGCTTCAACTGCATGCGAAAAAAACGAGATAGCTTCAAATCCAAACGAAACACATAATTCATCTTCAAATCAATGCGAAGTAGAAGTCTTACCTTCAAATCCATGGGAAAAACAGGATTTAACTTCAAATCAATGCGCAGTAGAAGGCTGATCTTTGAATCCATGCGTAACAAATGGTTTAGCTTCAAATACTTGCGATATACGTGATTTAGCTTCAACAGCATGCGAAACATACGAGTTACCTTCAAATCCATTTGAAACACATGATTTATCTTCAAATCAATGCGAAGTAGAAGGGTTATCTTCGAATCCATGCGACACCAGTGGTTTATCTTCATACACCTGTGATATACATGATTCAGCTTCAACTGCATGCGAAACAAACGTGTTAGATTCAAATCCATGCGAAACACATCATTTAGCTTCAAATCAATCCGAAGTAGAGGGCTGATCTTTGAATTCATGCGAAACAAATGGTTTAGCTTCAAACACCTGTGATATACATGATTTAGCTTCAACAGCATGCGAAACAAACGAGTTAGATTCAAATCCATGCGAAACATATGATTTATCTTCAAATAATGCGAGGTAGAAGACTGATATTTGAATCCATGCGAAACAAATGGTTTAGCTTCAAATACTTGTGATATTCATGATTTAGCTTCAATTGCATGCGAAACAACCGAGTTAGATTCAAATCCATTTGGAACACATGATTTAGCTTCAAATCAATGCGAAGTAGAAAGCTTATCTTCCAGTCCATGCGTAACAAATGGTTTAACTTCAAATACTTGTGATATACATGATTTACATTCAACAGCATGCGAAATAAACGAGTTAGCTTCAAATCCATGCGAAACACATTATTTAGCATCAAATCAATACGAAGTAGAAGGCTTATATTCGAATCCATGCGAAACAAATGGTTTAGCTTCAAACACCTGTGATATACATGATTTAGCTTCAACTATATGCGAAAAAAACGAGATAGCTTCAAATCCAAACGAAACACACAATTCATCTTCAAATCAATGCGAAGTAGAAGTCTTACCTTCAAATCCATGCGACACACATGATTTAGCTCCAAATCAATGCGAAGTAGAAGGCTGATCTTCGAATCCACACGAAACAAATGGTTTTGCTTCAAATAATTGTGATAAACATGATTTAGCTACAACTGCATGCGAATCAAACGAGATAGCTTCAAATCCATGCGAAACACATGATCTACCTTCAAATGAATGCGAAGTAGTAGGTTTATCTTCGAATCCATGCGACACCAATGGTTTAGCTTCATTCACCTGTGATATACATGATTCAGCTTCAACTGCATGCGAAACAAACGAGTTAGATTCAAATCCATGCGAAACACATGATTTAGCTTCAAATCCGTGCGAAGTAGAAGGGTTATCTTCGAATCCATGCGACACCAATGGTTTAGATTCATACACCTGTGATATACATGATTTAGTTTCAACTGCATGCGAAACAAACGAGTTAGCTTCAAATCCATGCGAAACACATGATTTAGCTCCATATCAATGCGAAGTAGGAGTCTGATCTTCGAATCCATGCGAATCAAATGGATTAGCTTCAAATACTTGTGATATACATGAGTTAGCTTCAACTGCAATCCGAAAAAAACGAGTTAGCTTCAAATCCAAGTGAATGACATGATTTAGCTTCAAATCAATGCGAAGTAGAAGTCTTACCTTCAAACCCATGCCAATCATACGGTTTAGCTTCAAATAGTTGTGATATACTTGATTTAACTCCAACAGCATGCGAAACAATCGAGACAGCTTCAAATGCAAGCGAAGTAGAAGGGTTGTCTACGAATCCATGCGAAACAAATGGTTTAGATTCATATACTTCTGATATACACGATTAAGCTTCAACAGCAAGCGAAACAAACGAGTTAGCTTCAAATCCATTTGAAACACATGATTTAGCTTCAAATGAATGCGAAGTAGAAGGGTTATCTTCGAATCCATGCGAAACGAATGGTTTAGCTTCATACACCTGTGATATACATGATTTAGCTTCAACTGCATGCGAAACAAACGAGTTAGCTTTAAATCCATGCGAAAGATATGATTTAACTTCAAATCAATGCGAAGTAGAAGGCATAGTTTCAAATCCATGGGAATCTAATGGTTTAGCTTCAAATACTTCTGGTATACATGATTTAGCTTCAACTGCATGCAAAACAAACGAGTTAGCTTGAAATCCATGCGAAACATATGATTTAACTGCGAATCAATGCGAAGTAGAAGGCTGATCTTCGAATCCATGCGAAACAAATGGTTTAGATTCATACACCTGTCATATACATGATTTAGCTTCAACTGCATGCGAAACAAACGAGTTAGCTTCAAATCCATTTGAAACACATAATTTAACATCAAATTCCTTCGAAACACATGGTTTAGATTAATATTCATGCGAAACGACTGGTTCAGCTTCAAATATTTGTGATATACTTGATTTATCTACAACAGCATGCGAAATAAACGAGTTAGCTTCAAATCCATGCGAAACACATGATTTAGCATCAAATCAATACGAAGTAGAAGGCTTATATTCGAATCCATGCGAAACAAGTGCTTTAGCTTCAAACACCTGTGATATACTTGATTTAGCTTCAACTGCATGCGAAACAAACGAGTTAGCTTCAAATCCATGCGAAACACATTATTTAGCATCAAATGAATACGAAGTAGAAGGCTTATATTCGAATCCATGCGAAACAAATGGTTTAGCTTCAAATACTTGTGATATACTTGATTTAGCTTCACCAGCATGCGAAACAAACGAGATAGCTTCACATTCAAGCGAAGTAGAAGGGTTGTCTACGAATCCATGCGAAATAATTGGTTTAGCTTCAAATACTTGTGATATACATGATTTAGCTTCAACTGTATGCGAAAAAATTAGATAGCTTCAAATCCAAACGAAACACACAATTCATCTTCAAATCAATGCGAGGTAGAAGTCTTACCTTCAAATCCATGCGAAACACATGATTTAGCTCCAAATCAATGCGAAGTAGAAGGCTGATCTTCGAATCCACGCGAAACAAATGGTTTTGCTTCAAATAATTGTGATAAACGTGATTTAGCTACAACTGCATGCGAATCAAACGAGATAGCTTCACATCCATGCGAAACACATGATCTACCTTCAAATGAATGCGAAGTAGTAGGTTTATCTTCGAATCCATGCGAAACAAATGGATTAGCTTCAAATATCTGTGATATACATGATTTTGCTTCAACTGCATGCGAAACAAACGAGTTATCTAGAAATCCATGGGAAACACAGGATTTAGCCTGAAATCGATGCGAAGTAGAAGTCTGATCTTCGAATCCATGCGTAACAAATGGTTTAGCTTCAAATACTTGTGATATACTTGATTTAGCTTCAACATCATGCGAAACAAACGAGATAGCTTCACATTCAAGCGAAGTAGAAGGGTTGTCTACGTATCCATGCGAAATAATTGGTTTAGCTTCAAATACCTGTGATATACATGATTTAGTTTCAACTGCATGCGAAACAAACGAGTTAGCTTCAAATCCATGCGAAACACATGATTTAGCTTCAAATCAATGCGAAGTAGAAGGGTTATCTTCGAATCCATGGGAAACATAGGATTTAGCTTCAAATCAATGCGAAGTAGATACCTTACCTTCAAATCCATGCCAATCATACGGTTTATCTTCAAATACTTGTGATATACATGACTTAGTTTCAACTGCATGCGAAACAAACGAGTTAGCTTCAAATCCATTGGAAACACAGGATTTAGCTTCAAATCAATGCGAAGTATAAGTCTGATCTTCGAATCCATACGAAACAAATGGATTAGCTTCAAATACTTGTGATATACTTGATTTAGCTTCAACAGCATGCGAAACAATCGAGTTAGCTTCAAATCCAAGCGAAGTAGAAGGGTTGTCTACGAATACATGCGAAACAATTGGTTTAGCTTCAAATACCTGTGATATACATGATTTACCTTCAACTGAATGCGATACAAACGAGTTAGCTTCAAATCCATGGGAAACACAGGATTTAGCTTCAAATCAATGCGAAGTAGAAGGCTGATCTTCGAATCCATGCGAAACAAATGGTTTAGCTTCAAATACTTGTGATATACATGATTTACATTCAACAGCAAGCGAAACAAACAAGTTAGCCTCAAATCTATGCGAAGAACATGATTTAGCATCAAATCAAATACGAAGTAGAAGGCTTATCTTCGAATCCATGCGAAAAAAATGGTTCAGCTTCAAACACCTGTGATATACATGATTTAGCTTCAACGGCATGCGAAACAAACGAGTAAGCTTCAAATCCATGGGAAACACAGGATTTAGCATCAAATCAATACGAAGTAGAAGGCTTGTATTCGAATCCATGCGAAACAAAAGGTTTAGCTTCAACCACCTGTGATATACATGATTTAGCTTCAACTGCATGCGAAACAAACGAGTTAGCTTCAAATCCATTTGAAACACATGATTTAGCATCAAATCAATACGAAGTAGAAGGGTTATCTTCGAATCCATGCGAAACAAATGGTTTAGCTTCAAATACTTGTGATATACTTGATTTAGCTTCACCAGCATGCGAAACAAACGAGATAGCTTCACATTCAAGCGAAGTAGAAGGGTTGTCTACGAATTCATGCGAAATAATTGGTTTAGCTTCAAATACTTGTGATATACATGATTTAGTTTCAACTGCATGCGAAACAAACGAGTTAGCTTCAAATCCATGCGAAACACATGATTTAGATTCAAATCAATGCGAAGTAGAAGGGTTATCTTCGAATCCATGGGAAACATAGGATTTAGGTTCAAATCAATGCGAAGTAGATACCTAACCTTCAAATCCATGCCAATCATACGGTTTAGCTTCAAATACTTGTGATATACATGACTTAGTTTCAACAGCATGTGAAATAAACGAGTTAGCTTCAAATCCATGCGAAACACATTATTTAGCATCAAATGAATACGAAGTAGAAGGCTTATATTCGAATCCATGCGAAACAAATGGTTTAGCTTCAAATACTTGTGATATACTTGATTTAGCTTCACCAGCATGCGAAACAAACGAGATAGCTTCACATTCAAGCGAAGTAGAAGGGTTGTCTACGAATCCATGCGAAATAATTGGTTTAGCTTCAAATACTTGTGATATACATGATTTAGCTTCAACTGTATGCGAAAAAATTAGATAGCTTCAAATCCAAACGAAACACACAATTCATCTTCAAATCAATGCGAAGTAGAAGTCTTACCTTCAAATCCATGCGAAACACATGATTTAGCTCCAAATCAATGCGAAGTAGAAGGCTGATCTTCGAATCCACGCGAAACAAATGGTTTTGCTTCAAATAATTGTGATAAACATGATTTAGCTACAACTGCATGCGAATCAAACGAGATAGCTTCACATCCATGCGAAACACATGATCTACCTTCAAATGAATGCGAAGTAGTAGGTTTATCATCGAATCCATGCGAAACAAATGGATTAGCTTCAAATATCTGTGATATACATGATTTTGCTTCAACTGCATGCGAAACAAACGAGTTATCTAGAAATCCATGGGAAACACAGGATTTAGCCTGAAATCGATGCGAAGTAGAAGTCTGATCTTCGAATCCATGCGTAACAAATGGTTTAGCTTCAAATACTTGTGATATACTTGATTTAGCTTCAACATCATGCGAAACAAACGAGATAGCTTCACATTCAAGCGAAGTAGAAGGGTTGTCTACGTATCCATGCGAAATAATTGGTTTAGCTTCAAATACCTGTGATATACATGACTTAGTTTCAACTGCATGCGAAACAAACGAGTTAGCTTCAAATCCATTGGAAACACAGGATTTAGCTTCAAATCAATGCGAAGTATAAGTCTGATCTTCGAATCCATACGAAACAAATGGATTAGCTTCAAATACTTGTGATATACTTGATTTAGCTTCAACAGCATGCGAAACAATCGAGTTAGCTTCAAATCCAAGCGAAGTAGAAGGGTTGTCTACGAATACATGCGAAACAACTGGTTTAGCTTCAAATACCTGTGATATACATGATTTACCTTCAAATGAATGCGATACAAACGAGTTAGCTTCAAATCCATGGGAAACACAGGATTTAGCTTCAAATCAATGCGAAGTAGAAGGCTGATCTTCGAATCCATGCGAAACAAATGGTTTAGCTTCAAATACTTGTGATATACATGATTTACATTCAACAGCAAGCGAAACAAACAAGTTAGCCTCAAATCTATGCGAAGAACATGATTTAGCATCAAATCAAATACGAAGTAGAAGGCTTATCTTCGAATCCATGCGAAAAAAATGGTTCAGCTTCAAACACCTGTGATATACATGATTTAGCTTCAACGGCATGCGAAACAAACGAGTAAGCTTCAAATCCATGGGAAACACAGGATTTAGCATCAAATCAATACGAAGTAGAAGGCTTATATTCGAATCCATGCGAAACAAAAGGTTTAGCTTCAACCACCTGTGATATACATGATTTAGCTTCAACTGCATGCGAAACAAACGAGTTAGCTTCAAATCCATTTGAAACACATGATTTAGCATCAAATCAATACGAAGTAGAAGGGTTATCTTCGAATCCATGCGAAACAAATGGTTTAGCTTCAAATACTTGTGATATACTTGATTTAGCTTCACCAGCATGCGAAACAAACGAGATAGCTTCACATTCAAGCGAAGTAGAAGGGTTGTCTACGAATCCATGCGAAATAATTGGTTTAGCTTCAAATACTTGTGATATACATGATTTAGTTTCAACTGCATGCGAAACAAACGAGTTAGCTTCAAATCCATGCGAAACACATGATTTAGCTTCAAATCAATGCGAAGTAGAAGGGTTATCTTCGAATCCATGGGAAACATAGGATTTAGGTTCAAATCAATGCGAAGTAGATACCTAACCTTCAAATCCATGCCAATCATACGGTTTAGCTTCAAATACTTGTGATATACATGACTTAGTTTCAACAGCATGCGAAACAAACGCGTTAGCTTCAAATCCATGCGAAACACATGATTTAGCTTCATATCAATGCGAAGTAGATGGCTTAGCTTCAAATCCAAGCGAAACAAATTATTTAGCTTCAAATCAATGCGGTGTAGAATGCTGATCTTCGAATCCATGCGAAACAAATGGTTTAGCTTCAAATACTTGTGATATACAAGATTTAGCTTCAACAGCATGCGAAACAAACGCGTTAGCTTCAAATCCATGCGATACACATGATTTAGCTTCATATCAATGCGAAGTAGAAGGCTGATCTTCGAATCAACACGAAACAGATAGATTAGCTTCAAATACTTGTGATATACATGATTTACATTCAACAGCAAGCGAAACAAACGAGTTAGCTTCAAATCCATGCGAAACACATGATTTAGCATCAAATCAATGCGAAGTAGAAGGCTTATCTTCCAATCCATGCGAAACAGATGGTTTAGCTTCAAATACTTGTAATATACATGATTTAGCTTCAACAGCATGCGAAACAAACGTGTTAGCTTCAAATCCATGTGAAACAAATTATTTAGCTTCAAATCAATGCGGTGTAGAAGGCTGATCTTCGAATCCATGCGAAACAAATGGTTTAGCTTCAAATACTTGTGATATACAAGATTTAGCTTCAACAGCATGCGAAACAAACGCGTTAGCTTCAAATCCATGCGAAACACATGATTTAGCTTCATATCAATGCGAAGTAGAAGGCTGATCTTCGAATCAACACGAAACAGATAGATTAGCTTCAAATAATTGTGATATACATGATTTACATTCAACAGCAAGCGAAACAAACGAGTTAGCTTCAAATCCATGCGAAACACATGATTTAGCTTCAAATCAATGCGGTGTAGAAGGCTGATCTTCGAATCCATACGAAACAAATGGATTAGCTTCAAATACTTGTGATATACTTGATTTAGCTTCAACAGCATGCGAAACAAACGTGTTAGCTTCAAATCCATGTAAAACACATGATTTTGCGTCAAATCAAAGCGAAGTCGAAGGCTGATCTTCGAATCAACACGAAACAGATGGTTTAGCTTTAAATACTTGTAATATACATGATTTAGCTTCAACAGCATGCGAAACAAACGTGTTAGCTTCAAATCCATGCGGAACACATGATTTAGCTTCAATTCAATGCGAGCTAGAAGGCTTATCTTCGAATCCATGCGAAACAAATGGTTTAGCTTCAAATGCTTGAGATATAAATGATTTAGCTTCAACTGCATGCGAAAGAAAGGAGTTAGCTACAAATCCAAGCGAAACACATGATTTAGCATCAAATCAATGCGAAGTAGAAGGCTTATCTTCGAATCCATGCGAAACAAATGGTTTAGCTTCAAATGCTTGAGATATAAATGATTTAGCTTCAACTGCATGCGAAAGAAAGGAGTTAGCTACAAATCCTTGCGAAACACATGATTTAGCTTCAAATCATTCCAAAGTAGATGGCTTAGCATCAAACCCATGCGAAATAAATGAGTTACCTTCAAATACTTGTGATATAAATGAAATAGCTTGAAATGCATTCGAAACAAACGAGTTTGCTTCAAATCCATGCGATTCGAATGATTTAGCTTCACATACTTGTGAATATAAGTGATAATGCTTGAAATGCAGGCTAAACGAATAAGTTAGCAAGAAACCCATGCGTAACACATGATTTAGCTTCAAATCAATGCGAAGTAGAAGGCTTAGCTTCAAATCCAAGCGAAACAAATTATTTAGCTTCAAATCAATGCGGTGTAGAATGCTGATCTTCGAATCCATGCGAAACAAATGGTTTAGCTTCAAATACTTGTGATATACAAGATTTAGCTTCAACAGCATGCGAAACAAACGCGTTAGCTTCAAATCCATGCGAAACACATGATTTAGCTTCATATCAATGCGAAGTAGAAGGCTGATCTTCGAATCAACACGAAACAGATAGATTAGCTTCAAATACTTGTGATATACATGATTTACATTCAACAGCAAGCGAAACAAACGAGTTAGCTTCAAATCCAAGCGAAACACATGATTTAGCATCAAATCAATGCGAAGTAGAAGGCTTATCTTCCAATCCATGCGAAACAGATGGTTTAGCTTCAAATACTTGTAATATACATGATTTAGCTTCAACAGCATGCGAAACAAACGTGTTAGCTTCAAATCCATGTGAAACAAATTATTTAGCTTCAAATCAATGCGGTGTAGAAGGCTGATCTTCGAATCCATGCGAAACAAATGGTTTAGCTTCAAATACTTGTGATATACAAGAATTAGCTTCGACAGCATGCGAAACAAACGCGTTAGCTTCAAATCCATGCGAAACACATGATTTAGCTTCATATCAATGCGAAGTAGAAGGCTGATCTTCGAATCAACACGAAACAGATAGATTAGCTTCAAATACTTGTGATATACATGATTTACATTCAACAGCAAGCGAAACAAACGAGTTAGCTTCAAATCCATGCGAAACACATGATTTAGCATCAAATCAATGCGAAGTAGAAGGCTTATCTTCCAATCCATGCGAAACAGATGGTTTAGCTTCAAATACTTGTAATATACATGATTTAGCTTCAACAGCATGCGAAACAAACGTGTTAGCTTCAAATCCATGTGAAACAAATTATTTAGCTTCAAATCAATGCGGTGTAGAAGGCTGATCTTCGAATCCATGCGAAACAAATGGTTTAGCTTCAAATACTTGTGATATACAAGATTTAGCTTCAACAGCATGCGAAACAAACGCGTTAGCTTCAAATCCATGCGAAACACATGATTTAGCTTCACATCAATGCGAAGTAGAAGGCTGATCTTCGAATCCACACGAAACAGATAGATTAGCTTCAAATACTTGTGATATACATGATTTACATTGAACAGCAAGCGAAACAAACGAGTTAGCCTCAAATCCATGCGAAACACATGATTTAGCATCAAATCATTGCGAAGTAGAAGGCTTATCTTCGAATCCATGCGAAACAAATGGTTTAGCTTCAAATGCTTGAGATATAAATGATTTAGCTTCAACTGCATGCGAAAGAAAGCAGTTAGCTACAAATCCTTGCGAAACACATGATTTAGCTTCAAATCATTCCAAAGTAGATGGCTTAGCATCAAATCCATGCGAAATAAATGAGTTACCTTCAAATACTTGTGATATAAATGAAATAGCTTGAAATGCATGCGAAACAAACGAGTTTGCTTCAAGTCCAAGCGAAAAACATGATTTAGTATCAAGTCAACGCGAAGTTGAAGGCTTAGCTTCAAATCCATGCGAAACGTATGATTTAGCTTCACATACTTGTGAATATAAGTGATAATGCTTGAAATGCAGGCGACACAAACGAGTTAGCTTCGAATCCATGCGAAACACATGATTTAGCTTCAAATCAATGCGAAGTAGAAGGCTTAGCTTCAAATCCATGCGAACCAATGATTTAGTTTCAATTCAATGCGAGGTAGAAGGCTTATCTTCGAATCCATGCGAAACAAATGGTTTAGCTTCAAATGCTTGAGATATAAATGATTTAGCTTCAACTGCATGCGAAATAAACGAGTTAGCTTCAAATCCATGCGAAACACATGATTAAGCTTCAAATCAATGCGAAGCAGAAGGCTGATCCTCGAATCCTTGCGAATAAAATGTTTTAGTTTCAAATACTTGTGATATACATGATTTAGCTTCAACTGCATGCGAAATAAACGAGTTAGCTTCAAATCCATGCGAAACACATGATTTTGCTTTAAATCAATGCGAAGTAGAAGGCTTATCTTCGAATCCATGCGAAACAAATGGTTTAGCTTCAAATACTTGTGATATACATCATTTAGCTTCAACTGCATGCGAAGCAAACGAGTTAGCTTCAAATCCAGCGAAAAACATAATTTAAATTCAAACCAACGTAAAGTAGAATGCTTAGCTTCAAATCCACGCGAAACGAAAGATTTAGCTTCAAATACTTGCCAATATAAGTGATATAGCTTCAAATGCAGACGAAACAAACTAGTTAGCTTCTAATCCAAACGAAACACATGATTTAGCTTTAAATTCATGCGAAACACATGGTTTAGATACAAATACTTGTGATATACATGATTTAGCTTCAACTGTATGCGAAACAAACGATTTAGCTTCTAATTCATTGCGAGACACATGATTTAGCTTCAAATTCATTTGAAACAAACGATTTAGATTAAAATTCATCCGACACATATGATTTAGCTTCGAATTCAAGCGGGACACATGATTTAGCTTCAAATTCATGCGAAACACGTGATTTAGTTTCAAAACCATGCGAAACACATGATTCAGCTTCGAATTCTCGCGAAACACATTATTTATCTTCAAGTGTATGCGAAACACATGATTCAGCTTCGAATTCATGCGGAACACATTACTTAGCTTCAAATCCATGCGAAATACATGATTTAGCTTCAAATGCATACGAAACAAACGATTTAGCTTCAAATTCATGCGAGACACATGATTTGTTTTCGAATTCATGCCAAACGAGTGTTTTAGCTTCAAATTCAATCAGAACACACGTTTTAGCTTCGAATTCATGCGAAACAAATTAGTTATCTTCAAATCTAGGCGAAATACATAGATTTAGCTTCAAATTGATACGAAACAAATGAATTAGCTTCAAATTCATGCGAAGCACACGATCTAGCTTCAAATTCATGCGAAACGCGTGTTTCAGCTTCAAATTCATTCGAAACAAACGATTTAGCTTCAACTTCATACGAAACATATGAATTAGCTTCCGATTCATGCGAGACACATGATTAAGCTTCAAATTCATGCGAGAGACATGATTAAGCTTCAAATTCATGGAATACACATGGCTTAGCTTCAAATGCATACGAAACAAACGCTTTAGCCCCAAATTCATTCGAGACACATGATTTAGCTTCAAATTCATACGAATCACGTGATTTAGCTTCAAATTCATTCGAAACACATGATTCAGCTTCGAACTCATGCGAAACACATTATCTAGCTTAAAATCCATGCGAAATACATGACTTAGCTTCAAATGTATACGAAACAAACGATTTAGCGTCAAATTCATAGGAAACATATGAATTAGCTTCAAGTTCGTGCGAGGCACTTGATTTAGCTTCAAATTCATGGTATACACATGACTTAGCTTCAAATGCATACGAAACAAACGATTTAGCGTCAAATTGATAGGAATCATATGACCATGAAACATATCGACCATGTGCTTTGGGGCGATCGGAAAGATCTCTTCAACACGGAGCGGGTTGCAGGCCCATACCCTAGCCGATTTCAAGGATCCCAAGCACGTGGCCCTCCGCCATAAAACCCTCGCTCATCAATCCTCAACAGCATTGATGATTTACGTTGCTTTACGTTGTGTCGCGTTGTTGCTCAAAACAGTATTACGTTGTTCTACGTTGTTATACATTGTTTTTACGTTGTTTTAAATTGTGTTTACGCTGTTTTACGTTGTTATACCTTGCTTTACATGCTTTTACGTTGTTATGCATTGTTTTACTTTGTTTCGCATGATGATTTACGTTGTTTTACGATGCATTACTTTCTTTGCGTTGTTCTGCGTTGTTGCTTAAAACGGTATTACGTTGTTTGATGTTGTTATACATTGTTTTTACGTTCTTTTATATTGTTTTACATTGCTTTGCTTTCTGTTACCCAGTTTTTCTTTGCGACGGATTGATGATTTACGTTGCTTTAGGATGCTTTACGTTCTTTGCATTGTTCCGCGTTGTTTTTTCAAACAGTATTACGTTGTTCTACGTTATTATACATTGTTTTTATGTTTTTTTATATCTGTTTACATTACGTTCACATTACGTTGTGTGTTTCTTGGTCGCATTGATGGTTTACGTAGTTTAACATTGTTTTTCTTCGTCTTGCGTTGATTATTTTCGATGATTTACGTTGTTTCACGTTGTTGCTTGAAACTGTATTACGTTGCTTCACGTTGTTATACATTGTGTTTACGTTGTTTTATATTGTTTTACATTGCTTTACGTTGTGTTACGTTGTTTCCATTTTTTTCGCATTGATGATTTACGTTGCGTTACGATGCTTTACGTTCTTTGCATTGTTCCGCGTTGTTGTATAAAACAACGAAAAAACAATGTATAACAACGTAAAATAACGTAATACTGTTTTAAACATCAACACGGAACATTCCAAAGAACGTAAGTCATCGTAAAACAACGTGAATCATCAATGCGAGACAAAGTAAAACAAGGTAACGCAACGTAAAACAATGTAAAACAATATAAAACGACGTAAAAACAATGTATAATAACGTAAAACAACGTAATACTGTTTTAAACAACAACGTGAGACAACGTAAGACAACGTAAAGCAAGGGAAAAGAACGTAAAGCAACGAAAAAACAAAGTAAAACAACGCGTAAAATAATTTAAATCATCAATGCGTGACAAAGTAAAGCAACTTGATGCAACGTAAAGCAACGTAAAACAATATAAAACAACCTAAAAACAAAGCATAACAACGCAGAGGAACATAAAACTGTTATAAACAACAACGTGAGACAAGGTGAAATAACGTAAAGCAAGGTAAAACACGTAAAACAACATAAATGATGAATGCGAAACGAAGTGAAACAACGTAAAGATGGAGGTTGGAAAGGTGGAGGGAGGTAACAGGTGGAGGTAGAGATAGAGATAGAGGTACATACGTAGCGGTAGAGGTAGAGGTACATGCGTAGAGGTAGCATTTGAGGTAAACGCGTCGAGGTAGAGTTAGAGGTACATGCGTAGAGGTAGAGGTAGAGGTACATGCGTAGAGGTAGAGGTAGAGGTACAGGGGTAGAAGTAGAGGTATATGTACAGACGTAGAGGTGGAAGTAGAGCTAGAGGGAGAATTGCAGGCGTTGATATAGAGGTAGAGATAGAGGTTCATGCGTAGAGGAAGAGGTAGAGGTTCAAGCGTAGAGGTAAGGGTAGAGGTAGAGGTAGTGGTACAGACGTAAAGGTAGAAGTCGAGTTATAAGCGTAAATGTAGAGGTAAAGGTAGAGGTGGAGGCACATGCGTAGAGGTAGAGGTTGAGGTAGAGTTAGAGGTGGCGGCACATGCGTAGAGGTAGAAGTTGAGGTGGAGGTACATGCGTAGTGGTAGAGGTAGTGGTGGAGATAGAGGTAGAGGTAGATGTACAGGCGTTGAGGTAGTGGTAGAGGTACCTGGCGCAAGGGTAGAGGTAGAGGTAGAGGTAGAGGTACAGGCGTAGGGGTAGAGGGGATGTTCGGACACTTTTTAATGCATGGAAAATGTAATGACATTGAAACGTTAAGAGGCTCAATTTAGCAGACAATCGCCGAAACAATATTTTCATAAATTAAAATTGGTTGAAATGGTAAAGAGAAATTTAAAACAGAAACCATACCTTTTTAACTTTTTTTATTTGAGTGATTAAATTATGTATAACATGTCATAAAAGGAATCCAATTGTTATTTCAATCTATTGGTTAACTCTATAAAGAAATAATTGTACCGTACGAAGAAATAATTGCGTAATTATGAAGAAATAATTGCGCATGAGGTACAGTAAATTCTCTCCAATGGTCCCTCAGCTTCGAAATGAAAATGGACAATTTAGGAAGAGGAGATACGATTATTCGAGCATCGTGGCTCGTTTTTATAGTAAACAATTGTAAAAACAAGCCACAAGATCTTTTATTACTCGTGTTTAATAATCGTAATAATCGAAATTAATAATCGTAATAAATATCGTATTTAATAATCATATCTCCTCTCCCAAATTGCCCATTTTTGTGCACAATCTGTGCGTCAATTAGGTAGAATTTACTACAGTTTCGACTAATAAATGTACAATCCTATATTCCACGGTCGGCTAATAGCAAACCCGGAATCAAGGACGCATTTCCCAGAATCCTCTTAACGAAGGAAGCGGAACCCTTCCGGAGGTGGAAATTTCCACGGTGGCCTGGATCCTCGGAGCGAGGGTGGTGCGAGAAGGGGCTGGGCGAAGGCGACGGAGACAGCAATCCGCGAAGGAGGACGCGAAAAGCGATGGGAAAACGTGGCGTCGTACGGGAGTACCGAGGATTGGTCGAAGAAGAGGGGCGAGCGAGATCGCGAGGGTGGGAGATGTGGAAAGAAGATAAAAGTAAGACTTACCCTTGCCAGAGTTCCGCTTCCTCGCCCGTGTTTCCATGACGTTGACCCGAGAGGTTCCTCCGTCGTCGACGAAGAGAACGACGCCCCGCGCCACGCCGCCCGGCGGCGTCGTCCCGCTGACGTTCGAACTCGCCGCCGACGCGCGAATACGTGCCTCGATCGCGTGTGTCGCAGCCTCATACCAGACCTCCCGCTCTGCGAACAGACATTTTTCTCCATTCAGGGAATGATTTGTATCGTAATCCCCTCTCCCCCCACGAGCATCGAACCTATCTTAATTGAATCTATAGTCCGGGCGCGCTCGACCGAGCTATGAATTTACGTGGAAAAGTATCACTCGTCGGAAACGGCTTCTTATCTTAGCTTGTAATGATGTTGATAACAGAGAAAATTTACTTTGGCGAGTTTCTCGAATTTCATTACCCGTAGAACTCCGTTTTTGCGAGCTCGACGGCAGGCTATAGAATCTGCGCAGGGTGGTGGGGCCAGTTACTGAGTGCTAGTAAATTACTTTGTGTTTTGTTTATATTCGAACGTAATTAACTTCTTTTTTTATTAAGCTGTGTAACACCCTACGGGTTTATTAACAATATATTTTGTAATATATTATTACAAAATTAATATTACGTGTACAATATATTGTACAATATTATTACATATTACTTTGGATATATGAAACTTGTCAAGTATTGTATCTAACGCTCAAGGATAACAATTAACTTCATGTTTGTCGAATAAGGTATATCACATTTTTGTATTTAAATTGAAATTGATTGTTTCTTTGTTAAAATAAAACATGCAAAAGACAAAAGTTCTTAAAATACGGAAATTGTTTGAATTTTTAGTACTGAATTAGCGAGACCTCCTGTCAAGAGCTTGCGAAAAAGCTTAACAAAATGGCGAACGAATGAAGATCAATGTTCGGTAAAATAAATCGTTGCAGTCCCTTTGAAAGGTGTAAGTTATTGTAATTTACTGTATATGTTTGATTTTCTTCATATTTTGTTTAAATACTTCTATGAATTACAAATATGATATAAATATCGAAGTATATATCCTTCTTTAAACAGTTAGTTGTCTTCGACAAGTATACTCGTCATGAAGAAATGGCCATAATCTATGTTACGACGAGTATACTCGTTACGAAGAAATAGCAAAAATTTATGTCACGACGAGTATACTCGTCACGAAGAAATAGCAAGAATTTATGTCACGATGAGTACGTTTGTCATGAAGGAATCACAAAAATTTATGTTACGACGAGTATACTCGCCATAAAGAAATAACAAGAATTTAGGTTACGAGTATACTCGTCACAAACAAGTAACCGATTAACAGTGCTGTTAGATTGCTTTCAACTTACCAAAAATCGCAAAAATGAAAACGAACGTCTAGTCAACTCTTGTTTGTTGCTCTCAAGATAGTGAATGTTTATATCGTATAAATAAAATATTGCATAAAATTCTCTGCATTTAGTGTTTCATATTCCGCCGATCGCTCTCGCCACACACGCATAAAATCCGCAGCCCGCTCGTTACACTGTCAGCCATATTGAATCTCCGTCTGTTCCGCCGATTCCCTCGACGCTAATGTATTAAACGTTTAAATATTTTAATGCGGCAAATGGACATTCTCGATAACGGAAACCGAACTGTATCAAGATGTTATTAGCTGCCGAGGGGGATTCGCGAGCGCTGAAAACGTGGAACGACGATGATGCTAATCTTTAAGTACCGTGCTTCTTCCCGGGCCAGCTCGGCTACGTTGGAATTGTCATGTTGCAGGCTGAAATCGCGCCCCCTGTCTGCGACAGAAGCGTTTCTCGTTTGAATGCTGCCGAAGGGGCCGGATATATTAATTGAATCTGTTAGTAAAACGGACCGAGTTCAAATTATTCCGCGGAAGTCGTTTGCCGCTGTTACCCGCGGAAAAAAGATCGCCTCGCCAGCGCGACGAAAGCCGCCCTGAGACCCCTAACGGTCATATGAGCGCTGGCTTTTAATACGGGAAAATTACGTTAACCGAGTCAAAAAAGGAACAGAACGACGGAGATTAGAGTCTTCTAAGGGTCGCGTAAAAATCGTGGAATTTCGCCGAGAGTCTGATAACTTTCAGGGCGACTCGAAGGGAGAATAACCAACGGAAATCGTCGACTCTTAAAGCGTCCGATAAAATGGGAAAATAGAATGCATCGAACGGACAAAATTCTTATCAATTATCACAACGTTAAATTAATTTCTCCGTCCGTGTTTCACTCGATTATTATGTCTGACCGCTTCGCCGGACACAGATGCAACTAATTTTACATAATTAAATTGTACTTAACATTACTCGTGTTATACGAATTCATTTGATAATTAACCAACCGGCACGGAAATAATCAACGATCTAATTGTACGAAATTCTTTTCTTTTCTTTTTTGCAATTATGTGGAGCGTATTTGTTAAACTCACTAATTATTTTAATTGTGCACACTCGTTACACGTCTACGATAAATTGTCTGAAAATTTTATGAAAAATTGAAATTGTAAGCATTAATTGCAAGATTCTGGAGCTACGTAGAGATTTCATTCGTTTTCGAATTATTTTATTCTGTTGAAAATAAAATAACGGTATTTTTGTATCGTTTACTTAATTTTTCTTCTCCGTTTTCCGTTTGACCTACTCATTTTTGTCACAAATGCATAAAATCCGCGCTCTAATGATAAGAGCACACGTTCCAACCGGCGTAAAATAACTTTTGTTCGTCCTCGCTGTATCCTTCGTTTTATTAGTTTATAAAAGTAACAATGCGATATTTGTTCTGATTTTTAACAAATATTATTGCAACGTTTGCTGCAAGTAACATATAAATTGAATAAATAACTCGTAAATGTATCTCTATACGATATAAATAATCGTAAATTAAAGAATTAGAGACCCATCATTTTGACAGGATCCGTAAATCTAATGTTAACCCTTTGCACTCGAAACTATTTAAACTGTAAATATAATCATTTTTCTCACTTATAGTATTTTTTATTTTATATGATAAAATGCATTTTATGCATATGAAATTGATTCTTGGAACTCACACAACAGTTATTGTTATTATATAATTATTATATAACTATTATATATTATATAATTTTTTTAATCTAAACTTTGTTAATATAAACATTATCTTTAAACGTGATGTAACAAATTTTAGTGGTGCCTCTGAGTCACCACTCGAGTGCAAAGGGTTAATCAAATACATTTACTAGCAGCGTCAAATTTTGTCACGAAGTATTATTTCCGTTCCGTTGCCTACGTGACGGAAGAGAGACCATTCTGGCCGAACATGATAATGTGATTATCAGACAGTGGCTTGTTATACTATCGCAGCGTGTTTAGGGCAACCTGATGTGCAACTAGACGGAACAGTTGACGCAGAAAGTTGGCCAGATTTGTGCAGGCGGAGATTTTGTTCGATGGCAGCGTCGCAGAAAATGTATTAAGGTGAACGACTGTTTCCTGGAAACTGCGCCACTCCAGGATCTCGTCGTTACGGTTTGCTTATAAACACATTGCCGGCTAGTAGCCACTAATGGGTAAGTTTCAACTGCGCCCTACCTACCAAACTACCATATCCTGTCGCGATATTGGCCAACCCCGTATCTCCATGAAAGCAAGATCCGATACACGTCGTGCTACAGAGTTACAATCTGTGCACCCCTTCGGAGACATGTTTCTACTCCGGAACTACATTAAGGAAAGCACCTGCCGTGTAAATGGCGCTACAGTACTATCAACGGAGTGTTCGCGTGTCTACAGAGTGGCCCGAAAGTAACGATAATATTTTCTACTAAATCTTGAAGTTATATCGAAGTTATATATATTACTATCGAGCCCACAAAATCTTGAATCTCTCAGGGTGTCCCAAAAATGTCTCGTAATCCGGATATGGGAGGTTCCTGAGGTCATTTGAAGCAACTTTTTCCTTTGCGAAAATTTTCTCCGAACCTTCGTTTACGAGTTATTAACAAAAAACACTGACCAGTAAGAGGCGAGCTCGGCCGGCGCGCGGTGGCCCAGCCAAAGAGGGCACGGAGCCTAGTTCCGCTCAATGGCTCGGCCGCCTCGCGTCAAATGATTTCGCCTCTGATTGGTCATTGTTTTTCGTTAATAACTCGTAAACGAAGCCGCGGATTGCATCTTCGCTAAGGAAAAAGTTGCTTCAAATAACTTCAGGAATTCTCTACTTTCGGATTGCGAGACATTTTTGGGACACCCTGTATTTGCTATTCGTTTCAACTGCACTTTGCACTTTCTTCTGTTCTCCAACATCACAGCCTGGCGAAAGAACGGTTCAACAAAATGAATTGAATATATTATTGATATATAATTGAATATTTGAATCCGCAAATATTTGACAGTATTAACGAGTTAGAATTGACGTGCGCTACATATTAAAAACACGAAATCTCGTTTTTTTACGTGACAAAGATCAATGTTCGAAAGTTTAACGTTGTCAATAAATATAACGGGATAAATCGAAATTTTCTTCTTTATTAACATGTGTGCTATCAACATTACAAATCGATAACGATTCCGTATTTTCTGCAAAGAGAATTAAATTAATTTTACGAAGGCAGTTAATTACAGTCACATAAACCCTACCGTTAATATTCAGAAAATTTGCGATTCTACTTTGTTCGACATTTTCCATATTTCGTGCAACGGACGTGGCGCATTTAATAAAATATTGTATGCCATGCTTCTACTAAGTTTGTTTTTGTTTTTGAAAACGATGAATCGACGAGAGAAACTGCAGATATGTAAATTACTCTCTTCGTGCACAAAGGAGAGAGAGAATACGTGTAGTTTCATTTTTACTAGGAAACATTTAAATCACGCAACACGGTGCACGGAAGAGTTATGAAACAATACTGAAGTTATTCTTTTGTTGTGCTCAGCATTGCAGAATATATTGCAATGCCCGAAACGCGTGTATAAATTTTTATTCAGGAATATGCATCACTTTTGTCCGCATGAAGCAACAACTTTTATCAAGATCAGTGAAACGAAATGAATCCTCTTTTGATAATCACTTCGGAATCAATGCAAAACTGTATGAAAAGTTTGTACTGTTGCACTGAGCAACAAGGTTCAAATGGATATTTTATAAGGAATATAGACAAAAGGCATTATTAAAAAATATTGGATATAAAACATAAAGTGCAATACTTTGACCATTATTTCTGCAGAGTGTAAATGGTACGGTATAAATTACTTCAAATATTATTTATTTTGTATTATATACATAATATAAATATATTCTGTATACCATTGTATTATATATATGTTACCGCGAATGACCGAAATTGGAGAATGTCGACTTTCACCGGTGAATGTCAACAGATACCAAATACGTCGGTGAAAAATCCAATATTTCATTACATTGTTGTACATTCGGACCCTCTCCGGTGTGTGTCGACAATCACAGATATGTTCTGGTAGAGGTCCAAAACCTGTGTTGAAGACACCTGTGTGAAGTGTTCCACAAATAAATGCAATTGTAAAAGCAAGAGACTCTTGTGCAATTCAAAGTGTCATAATAGTTTAAGTTGTTGCAATAAATAAGATTTGAATCACATAAGTAAGTAATTTTTTTATTACTATTATTTTCTTTTCTCATGTAGAATGTACCGTGTATTTTAAATTCTTGGTCATTCCTTTCAGAAAGAGAGGCGAAAAAGTTACGTCACCCTTGTGGCGTTTTATAGCAACTGAATTACGGAGAAGAAAATATAAATCTCCAACATGTTCAACATTCACCATTAGTGCATGGTGAATGTCAACATTTACCGGTGTAAGTCAGAAATAAGGGTATTTAGCAAATATGTCGGACATACACCAAGCGACTATGTGAATGTTGACATTCACCGGTGAAAGTCGACATTCTCCAGATTTCGGTGTTTCACTGTAACATATATAGTACAAAATAAATAATACTTGAAATATATAATTAAAATGTATAGTATAATATATAATAAAATATTATATATATTACAATATTATAATATTATACTATATAATATATATAATAAAATATACACTATAATATATATTTCTTATAGTATAAACAGAATTAGTAACAAATGATAAATAAACGAAATTGATAACAACTGATCGCCAATATTTATGCAACATAATTTATTATTCCATTCTTACATAGCAGTGAATCGTGTAAAAAGAAACAATCGCTGCTGTATATTGTAACATAATTGCATTGGAACCTCACTAGTTGCAGTTTCGATACCGGCACGTGATTCGCCTCGGTTGAATGTGATCAAAATACGTCGGTGGCTGTTGTGTAATTACGGGAAACACGTGGCACAAGGTACTACGTTGTCTAACATAGTAGCATCGATAGTATATAGTGGAGATGAGTGATTCCGTATAGTTGAATGATCGCCTCGATAATTCCAGGAACTTGGTCACTTGCAGATTTCATGTGCTTTCGTGCAACTATCGGGGCTCTACCGCGCAATAGATGAAATTCTATTGAAACAGGAATGCCAATAATGTTCAATTTATAGAATGATTCGTTTACTTTCCAGACGACACGAAAATAAACGAATATTTATTTGCTGTAGCTCGTACATTATTGTTAGACTGCGGATCTTCACGCGAAATAAAAATTGTTCGTATCAATTGCAAGAGAGTCGAAATCGAATGATTATATTTTTTCTAAATTAAACCTACCAAGCCGGTCAGGATGACCGGTTTTACATTTTGTATTTTAAAATTCCTGAAGTTATAGAGACTTTTTCATAAGAAATTATTAAATGAATTTCACAGTCCGAGTATTCGTTGTAATAAAAATTATGGGAAGTCTAAATAGATTCGGTTTTATCGTTCTTACAGAGAAATTCGTCGCTTTTAGTGCTCGGTAGGTATAGTGTTAAAAAATCTAATAAGCTAAAACTATAATACATCGACATTCATAAATACTTTTAATTTGTCTGCTGATTTAAATTCGTTGCTGGGCTAGTAATAACTCAGTTTTCACATACAGATGTACCAAGGAAAATGGCTATTTCAAAATGACCGTACAAAATTCTCGAGATTTTAACAAAACAAATCATCATTCGAAATTCTGAATCAACGGCGGCAACATGGAATGCCTCAGGGCCTTTCCTTCGCGTGATTGGACTGCTACAGCTCGCAAATAGTAGATTTCATTTCCGAACTCCCTGCAGTAGTATCACAGCTGATTCTACGCAATTTGGATCCTGAACCTCTTCTCGGCGCCGCTCAAGTGTCGCAGGAATGGTCGAATGTCTGTAGGTCGGATCCGAACCTGGGACGAACCGCAATGCGTTACAAAGAACGCGCGGAGAGGAAAATGAAAGAACGTTTCCTTGGTGAAGGTATTGAGGAGCTGAGAGTGACGGTTCGAAGGAATCTACCTAATCCCGCGCTGGTGCAAAGAATTGTGGCTCACGCTTGGATCAAAGCCGAGGAGGTATTTCGACGAATACCGCGAGGTTTTTCAAACCATGCTGACAATAGGAATGGGGTGAAGACTGTTGCAATAAGACGCGGCAGATGTATTAGAATGGCGTACAATAGAATATTCTATTTTGACAAGCTTGCGGTAGCAAGCTTATTATTTAGTTCCAATAAGTAGACTGCGAATCTTTATGGAAACTTTCGTGAATTTTTGTACAAAAATGGTAAAAGAAAGGCGAAATTTCTTACGTCAACTATAAAATGCTTTCTGGTCAACGTGCGACAATATTACAAAGATATTATGAATTAATCTTTGAATTGCTACAGAAAGATAATGAATCAATTTTTGTTATGCACGATTATGTGAATTTTAATGGGTAAAAATCAGTTCAATAGTAGTAAAAACGCAGATTTTGCTGTTCCGTAACGTGGAGCAAAGAGAACTTTTCACCAATTTTATTTTGATTTGCTCGAGGCAACTTTTTCTATCATCTCCAATTTATTGTCTAAAAGGAAGAATATTTCAAGCTTATTGTGTAGAATATAGTACAAAATCAGGACACGCGTTCAAAAATACCAATTTTACCCTTTATAAAATAATGTTACTGAAAATTTTAATTTGTCGAGCTTGCAGCGGACAAGTATTCGTATTATTTTTAATATTTCTGTTACAGAAGTTTTGCATAAAATGCAAAAGCTTCAATCTGTAATACGCCACGATGCATTTATTTTACATTGACGATCTTTCTAACTAAGAACGGCTTTTCAAGCTTGACGAAATAATTCCGTGTCAGTTCTATATATCCCCACATGTTTGACATGGAACTGTCGAAATTATTTCTACAATTATACGCCCGGAAATAATAAGGAATTTGTATAGCTACGTATCACGGTCCCAGCTCGCATGCACTCGTGATATTGAGAGCTCCGAAGCCACATTCGTAGAACACAACTTACGGAGAGGAGTTTCACCTCCGGTTAAGTTCTATGTGGTCGGGTCGCAGTGGAAACTGCTGAGCTCCGCGCAGGTGCGAAAAGTTGCTCTACATATGAGGTACTAAGCCAAGGCAGTGTTTCCGACAATTCCTCGAAATCTGCCAAAACGGATTTAGGATAACATAAGCTCCTTAGTAGTAATACGTAGAAAATGCATCAGAATGTTGTACCACTCTTCGGAGAAAATATTTCAGCAGAATGCTTAAACGCGATTGTTGAAATAAATTATTACAGTCTTCGTTGAAAACGAAGATTATTTTTAACTTTAACATGGAAATAATTGCTGTCACTGTAAAAGTTTCTAACGTTGATCGACGCGAATAAGAAAAGAGTGGAAAATTGATTGAAGAATAAATCAAACGGTACAAAATATTGGATGTTCTTCTGTTTACACGTCAGAAACTATATCACATAATTTCTTTATTCCGTATCTTATAAAAATATATATAATTTTATATTAATATTGTCTTTATATATATAGTGTTATTAAACAGTATATTACTATAATAATTATAATAATATTGTGTATATGTTCCGGCCGAATCGCGGACCGCGGGTCAACGCACGTTCGACATTCGATGGACGCCGTCTCGCCGTTTTTGTCGAATAAATGGCGAGGCGGCAAGACAATAACACGATCGACGTGCGTTGGCCCGACCGTCAAACGCTCGCCTCGGCCGAAATGTATACGCGGTGTTTTTGCCTTAGGAGGCAATGACCGGCCTTCGACGCCTGACGATGCTTCTCCTTGAACATCGGCCAGGTGTCTGTATATACTGCCGCAAATTTGATAACGGGGGATTTTTGTCGACAACATTATCGCTTATAGACCAGTATTATTCTGCGCCCTTGCGCCCATACGAAGCCGTGCTTCCATTTTATAGTCTAAGTGAAGCTGTGCTTCACTTCGTAACAAATTCGTAGCCGTACTACACTTTATACGTCGAACGGAGCCGTGCTCCAAGAATTGTAAATGAGGACTGTGGAGTCCAACAAAAAAATCGTGTCGTCTCCTCACGACTTCCGGTGGTTATTTTGTGCCGTGGGCAACAATATATATATACAAACAAAGTTAGTATAAAATTTAATATATACCTTTATAATTATTATAATAATATACTGTAATATAATATATTATACTTATATGTATATATATACTATATTATAATAATATAATAAGTTATTAGACACTGTATAATTATAGTAATTATAAAGCCAGACGTCCGTTCTATCGAATAGAATACTTTTTACCAATAGTGACAGTAACCCTACAACAATTGCATTCTCATTTCACAGTATGCCTGAATGCAAGTTTCTTCTAAATTAAGTACAATTTGATAGAATTATGTGGAAAGTGTTTGTCCAGTCGAACTCGCTCCTGATTGGTCGAATCACTGTTCCGGAACGGTTGCCGAAGCGTGAAGCGTGACCAGGGATATATATATATATACCCCAAATTTTGGCAAATGGCTCATTCGTCGCCTTGTATCTGCATCAGCAATATGGAGTACTTCAGGAAATTCCTTAATGTAATGGGATGGCTCGACCCTACCAAGGTGGATTTTATTTCCGAACTTCCGCCGGAGGTGTCGCAGTTGATCCTACGCATGTTGGATCCTCGATCTCTGCTTTGCTCTGCTCGAGTGTCAGGTAAGTGGTTGAATGTCTGCGAGGATGATCCTATACTCAGACGAACCGCGAGACACTACAAGCAGCGCATAGTGCAGAGAAAGAGAGAACGTTTTGCTGCGGCTGCTGTTAAAGAACCGAGGGCGACGGTACAGAGAGCAGTTCCATTTCCTGCTCAGGTGAGAATGGTCGCACCTCATGTACAAGCTCGGCCAGCTTTGACAAATTCGACGTGTGCTCGAATGCGTTGCAGATCTATTAGATTGTAGTGTTTTTTGTATTAATAAATTGTTTGACCTGACATTTGCTCCTTTCAGCAAATAAATACTATTATTATTATTATTTAGTTAAGTAAGTGTACATAACTTTTAATTTTCTGATGTATCTTGACCAGTTTCTTTAATAGAAGCAATATTTTTTTAGGTTTATCATAGGACTATTAATAATAAATTGTATCTTGTATAGTTGTATTTTGACCAGCTGCTTCTATAGTAACAATTTTTTTCTAATTAGTTCTAATATGACGTAACTAAGATTAACTTAACATCATATTTGACGATCTCTGCAGCCAATGCGAGTAAAGAACAACTATAGCAGATCTCTACACCGACAGAATGAAAGTTCACTTATCCGCATTTCATACGTATATACAGAGTGTTTAAAACGTTTTAAAGACGTCTGGTGTAGAACATCACTTTGTTGTTGCGCCGGCTTCAGAGGCAAATGGCCCTTCGCCTCATACGGGGTTACCGCACCGCGTCTACCGTGGCGGCGCTTGCTCTGGCGGGAGAAATTCCCTTCGAGCTGCAGGCGGCGATGCGCGCCTATGTCTATAGGCGCATATGCATCGCTGGCCGGGCTCGGGGGGACCCGCCGGAGCAGGAGGCGGTCGACGGCTTCGAACTCCAGGCCCGGGGACTAGCGCTCGCCAGATGGCATGCGGAGCTTTGCTCCCATGCCGCCGAGCGCGTCCCCGGGGCTCTCCTGCCACACTTCACCTCGTGGCGGGAGAGGCGGTTTGGCAGGCTCACCTACCGTGCGACGCAGGTGTTCACCGGGCATGGCTGCTTCGGTGTCTACCTGTGTCGCATCGGTCGGGAAGCGACGACGGTGTGCCACCACTGTGGCGCGGAGGAGGACTCGGCGCAGCATACACTGGAGGTATGCCCCGCCTTTTCAGTGCTGCGCCGAGTCCTAAGACGGGAAGTTGGTCGCGACCTCGCTCTCTCCAGCTTAGTTGGGGCCATGCTGGAGAGCCCAAGAAAATGGGCGGCAGCCATCGCCTTCTGCGAAGAGGTGATGCTGCAGAAGGAGGCTGCCGAGCGGGGTCGCCGTGAGCGGAGGGTGCGGCGTGTGCGCCCACGCCTAGAGCCCCCCTCCCCGAGCAGATGAGAATAGGCGGGCGGCGGGTGTACCAGATTACTGGTTTAATTGCCCGCCGCCCGCCACCCCCCCCCAACTGAAGCTGTCCTCCCCATATTGGGAGGACGAGGCGGTGTGGGGTGCGGTCCCCCGCACCGCCGAAGCAAGATGATTCATGGGGGGAGTATAAATCTCCCCCCCCCGGGACGCGGCCGGCCACCGCCATTCCATCCTGGTGGCCGGCCAGGCGAGGGGGAGCCGCGGTTGTGTTCTGTAATAGTTCCCGTGGCTCCCCCGCTACTCGCCAGCGCCCTAGGCCGCCGTGGGGGTTTTAGCGGGTCAAAACCCGCACTACCCCCGCCCCGCCCCTCGGGCGGGACGGGGGTGTCTGACCAGCAGATTTCCCCCACGTTAAACAAAAAAAAAAAGGAGGAGATACGATTCTTCGAGCCTTGTAGCTCGGTTTAATAGTTAGTAACAATCGATAACCATAAAAAACGAGTTACAAGGCTCGAAGAATCGTATCTCCTCTTCCAAAATTGTCCATTTTTGTGAAAAATCTGAGCGTCAATTAGAGAGATATTACTGTAATTGTAAACTGAGTGTAACTTTTAATATGGTATTATATTTGTATACTTCTATTTTTTATTATTCCTAACATAGAAATTTACAAATAAGCTTTTGTTTAAATACCAATAAAAATGTAAAAGTTAATTTGATTCTATAATTATTCACACCACGGTATAATTTTCGTAAAGCCTATGTAAGCTTTTGTAAATATTACGTTCGGTTATGTAAAGATTAGAACTTCGTTAAAAGGTTATGTAATGTTATGTCAAGGTTATAAATTTCAAAGTTATTTTATTACATAATCAGCTGTAATTATAGACTCAGTGCAACGTTTAACGTAATATCATATTTGCATACTTCGTATTTCCTATTACTATTGTTATTATAAAAATATACAAATATACTTATAATTCAAATACCACAAAAAACATAAAAATTAATTTGATTCTATAATTATTCACGCCGCAGTATAATTTTCGCTGACCTAACGTAAATTTTCGTACACATTGCGTAAATCAAATGTAATCAAAAATGATGCCATCGTGAACGATCTAAAATAAATAAATAACAAGATCGTAGAGATTGCAATGGAACGTTCATAAATTCGCGCGGGAAATCGGAATAGAGCTCGCAAAAAAAATGTGATGGGACGCGTGTATAACCGGTTTTATCAAATGCAAATCTAGGGTTACAGAGCGCCGATCTGAAACGACGTTAATTGCGCGAGAACTTCATACTGTATCAAACTTAGCCGTGTTTGGTCCTAAAGTTAGACGTATCTAGCCCCGCAGCTTGCGGTAATATTCGCGATACAGATGTACGCGTTCTACGGCTGCATCATAGGGTCGAGTTCGCGCGCCAGCGGCCCCGTCGTGATATTAATTCGCCTGCTCGGATTATAAGTTACATGTGTTCCTATTTCAGCATTATCGGTTTCGCTGCGAGCCGAAACGCCTGTCCGACGGAATCTCTTTACCCCGGGAATAACGTTATTATCGCGTTACCTCAGACGTATCCCCCGTTTCCATGGAAATCGACGGAACAGAAAATCCCGGGGCCGTTTAAACGCGATAATTCGTTTGCCGACGGTTTCCGAACGGCTCTTGTTTTAATCAACGGTTCCGGCCTGTGAATGGAAACCCGGAACCGCGCGGGGGCGCCAGACGGAAACAAAAGGAGAGGGTGCCGACGCGCCCGCGGTCTAGCGCGGATAATTATATCTGACCGCTTTTCCTCGAGTGTCGCCCAATTAATTTCTGCTTTTTTCCTTTTCCCGTGTAGCGTCGCGCCGCCGCCACCGCCGCCACCGCCGCTGGCTCGATACGTTGTCGCGGGAGAACGCGACACGCGGCCGGTCCATAAACCGGGAACGTGACCCAGGCCTGTGTCGCCGGCATAATCTCGCGGACGCGCTTCCCTCGGCCGCAATAAAATGGAAAACAAACACAAACGCGCCCGACATTTCAGAGCACGGTTAAATTGACCGTCGATTTCGCAGACCAGCATGTTACTTTAAACGTACCGACGATTTTTTCTGGCAGGAGGTAACTCGGGCATGGCCCGACGAAAGTGATCGTCGAAAGAATAAGACACTCGCGGTTTTTTCGCGGGTTCCTGTTTCGCTTGTGCACCATGGTGGGAAAGAAGTCGATCCAGGTCGTGTAAATTTAACTGTACGGATCGCGTGTGAATTTAAACGTACGAAATTCGTGTGAATTTTACTCTGTGCCAAATTTGCGGAAATTCAACTGTGCGAAATTCTTGTAAATTTACCTGCGAGGATTGAACTGTGCGTACTTTGTGTAAATTTAACCGTACAGAATGGGCATAAATTCAACTGTGCGAATTTCGTGCAAATTTAACAGTACGGATTGCACGTAAATTTAACTACGCGAATTTCGTGTAAATTTAACAGTACGGATTTCACGTAAATTTAATTGCGCGAATTTCGTTTAAATTTAATAGTGCGGATTTCACGTAAATTCAACAGCGCGTATTTCATGTAAATTTAACCGTGCGCCACTGTATCGTATTCTCGACGGGCCGACAGCGAATTTCGACGCGTGGCCCACCGATCGTAAAAACCAAGGAAAGAAAAAAAACACGAAAGAAATAAAGAAAATCGGTGCTGACGAAAGATAAGTAAGATTTAACTTACTCTCGAGCGGACGATTTACGCAGCGCCACTTCCTTTTGTGGTGGGCACCAATACGAACGCGTAAACCGTTCAGCTCGCTGATAAGCCACGAAATGCTGGCAATGGGGGCGGAAAGCTCGGAAACGTGACCGGCTGCATCATCGAGCGTTACACCGGCGTTTGCGCAACTTTCTTCATTTAACTTGACTTCCGACATCCCCACTTCCCCGCCCCTCCACCGACGATTTCGTCGAGAGATGATGTATAATATCGTTGATCTGCTTCATAGTTATAGTGATTGGGAGCTTATCGAATGTAACGATTAGACTGCGGATTTTTGTGCGGAATAAAAATTGTCCGCGTCGATTGCAATAGAAACTAAAGGGACGGTTCTTTCCTTCAGTAATTATTTTAATCGACTGAAAATTATACATCGACATTTTTTAGTTCTTTCGATCTCTCTGTTATTTTAGATTTCAACTATTCGTCATAACTTTTCAGAAGAAGAAAATATTGAAATGTAGAAATTTGTTCAATATTTAAACAATATAGAATATGTATTGATTAGGAAAGAACTAAACATGATGAAAACAGGAAATATCGCGTACCGTATCTACAACTAGGATTACAACTACTTCACTTAATTCTACAACTCGCAACGCTCCTCACTCGACGACTCTCAAACACACTCTGTCCACTCCAAACACGCTCTTTCGACACAACGCCTGCCTTTCCAAAAACGTGACAATCGCATCCGCCGGCTCTCCGTCGCCAAGGGTTTTTCCCATCTGACCCGGCCTTCGCCAACGTTTCTCTTCTATTGCCTACCATAAATACAAAGTCTTAAAACTACGGTCTCCTAAGCCTAACACTCCTCCTCGTCCTAAACGTAACCACTAAATTACGATACTACAGAAATATTGAATATATTTCGAAAATAAATATATTAAATGTTACATATGTGTGTATAATGAAATATTAGAATAGAAATTTTTCAAAATTCGAACGGGTCGCGTGAATTCGTTTGAGATGTCAGAGGGAATATTTCTTGCAAATATTTTGCCTCCTTGCAACCAAAATTAACATTCATCACCAGCGCTTCCGTAGTCTTTTTGCCTAACACTAACATCAAAAATTCCCCGAAACAAAGTAATTTCCCTGACGAAACCAAAAAAGTAAAACGAAAGATCACGATTTGTCCCAACTCCATCACGCTCTAAAAATCGTAGAAAAGTTGGATTCATTCGATCGTACCGCAACGCAAAACCGAAATACATTAGTGTCGCCCATGCGTGACCGACGACGCGGTATCGAGCGCATTATTCAATTACCGGACGCTTTTAAATAAACAGAGAGATCTGTTGGTAACATGCGAGCCGTGAGAATGGGATCGAACCTGACATTTTAATTCGTGCGGTTCCCGGGCAGCGTTTGCGAGAAACGAGGTCGGCACCGTCGTGAAACAGCGATCCTCCGCCGAAGTTTCCGCCGAAGTTCTTACGCACTGACTCCGCATTCCTGGAACACTGCTTACAAATCATTAGTAACAATTATTACTCGATTGCCTGCTCGTAACGAAGGACCTTTCGCCGTAAACCTCGGAATTGGGAATAGCGTGCCGGCGGACATGTCGCGAAGAACAACGAACTAAGACCCGGCGAAGGGAGGGAGATAGGGTGGTTGAACGCACAGAGGCATTAAAAGTCAAAAACTCATCATCGCGGCCAAGTGTCTGCAAAGTCGGCATAAAAGAGCTAATAAGGGACGGCGTTTTAAACACATAAAGTCCAACAGCTGCTTCAGCCGAGCTACTCCGCAGTGATAACAAAAGAAGTTGAAGTACTAAATCCGAAATGTTCCTGGACGCCGTAAATGCCCCGTCCATGTCGCACGCACAACTCTTAAAGTCCTCCCATGGGTAAGGTTAATATCGGCGCTATCGGAGACACGCCTTTTTTCACGGGACAGGAAAACAAAGTAATTGCGAGCAGCTTCGCATTCGGTTTTTTTCCTCCGTCATTGATTTCATTTTTAAGCTTTTTACGAGCACGGGCATACCTGCGCAGTTTGTCGCCGGGAATGTGTGGATGGCTCTTCAAGCCGAGTCTGACAACGATGGAAAATCCACCGGCGTAGAATGTCCTGTCGTAAATTGAGTACGTGACTACGTTTGTTGCCGTCAAAACACCGTTCTCAGGATATTTACGAGTCGACGCTATTATGTGTCACAGGAGTGGCGTAAGGCTCCAATATTTTCGTTTTAAATACACTTATACTTATTTTTCATGGGCTGCCCCGTCGGTGTACGGGCGCGGACGTGCCGTACACGTATTTCTTCGTCAATTAACTACTACATGCGCACCACCTTTCTTCCCAACCTTTGTCCAACTATTGCCCTTTCCACGGGCACTGTGTCTGCCGAACGTTTTTTCACTGTCCATTAAAGCTTGACCAAATAATTTGGTGTGGATTTGCAGTGGATACGTAGCATTCGCGTGTTTAACCTTGTTAACGCTTTTTGGAGTTTTGTGACTTCCGTTCATTCACGTGGCGATTTTCGTTAAAACTGACAATCGGTTTAACTTGAATTTAAAACTAGGTATAGAATTTTTTCGGAAATATCGAAAGTCAATTTTGGAATACATTTTTTCTGTTCGATTAGTATATACACGGAATTACAATGATGCGACAATAAATAAAATATATGAAATATATAAAATAATGATAAAGAAAACCAGTACAGGTCGATCAACGTATTGCTCTAATTTCTCTAATTTTCTGCAGTTGTTGTTCCATCAGAAACCGAAAATTCGTGTGCGACGAGGGATGTAATTTTACGTTTGCAACAATCAACTGTAACCCGGGGTGCTCGGAATTTTTATTTCGACAGCCACGAACGCTTGATAACCGAGTTAGTGGTCTTAAAAATGATGTTCACTATTCTGCAGCCCCGAGTCTCCTGACCGTAAAAAATTTACGGACTAATGCAGTTCTCCAGAACGGACCTCATCCTATTCTTTCTTGCGGATGCAGTGCACTTCTCCGCAAGAAGAAATCTAAAAAGCCATTAACACTGAACTGAAATAATGGACAGTCTTATCTTCCATCACCAAGTTCTAAAGGTCCATTCGCCGGCTATATAGCGATTAAAGTATTATTAACAGCTCGCAGTCATGCACGATTTTTTTAAATAACACAGCACCTCGTGCCCCTGAAACTTGTTAACTTTTAAACATTTCTATGTAAAGCCTACTTTTAAACTACTTTTTACTTTAAATTTAATTTTATTCTCTCGATCAGTTTAATTTTTATTTGACGACTGTTATTTATTTATTTTTTAAGTTCGTTCTTTGTTGATATAGCAGATTACTCTGCCAATGTTCCTGGAAAATTATAATAATTTTAATCATTTACTTATTCTGGAACATCGAAATCTCCAAGTTACGCGTTTACGGGAATAAATAAATTAGCGATTATATTATTATTATTATTATTATATACAGGATAAAATAGCTGAATAGTAACATTTAAATGTCTCCATTATTTGTAGATACATCAGCGTACAACAAATTTAGTCACACACTGAATATTGTGATATTAAAAATGTGATATGGAAGGAAAAATGTTGTTTATTGCTTCGCCTCGTGGAAAATATTTCGAATACCACGTTCAGGAAGTAAAAGGCGAAATTTTATCGGGAAGCGTGTGGACCGCTGTACGCGTACGAGAAATTGTGTGAGAAAAGCGAGGCGAAAAACATTTTTCTCTTGCAACCATTTTGCTCGCCCTGTCGAACAGTTTAGTTACTGCGCACGTTTGACTGCGGTTTGCTGAGAAACATGACGCTTGCTCTGCGCACAAGTAGCCATAATTGCTAAGCTTGCCGTCGGGCGTCTCGAGGTGTCAACATTGCACGATGGCGTTCGGTGACTTCTCAAAGGCACGAAACAGCTTTCGTTGTGCACTTAGAAACAGCAAAGATATTTCAATGTTTTTTTTTCCACGCAGCTTCTTCGAACGCGTGTACGAAAATGTTCAAAATTTCGGAACGAAAATAAACACGAATATACGACAAATGAAAATATGGTCTTCTTTCAAACTAATAAATGATCACGATAAGAAGAATACAAAGCCGGAGATTTATCGAGGACAATGAAAATAAAACGCGAACGGGTTACTATCGATCCACCAACAATGCCCATTACTTTTTTCGCCGTTGAGAAATTTGAAATGAATTTTTTATCGATGCCGGAATATGCCGCGCGCAAATGAACGAGAAAACTTGGTATAATTCGGATAATATTTGAATAAACGAGCCATCCCGGAAGGTCTCTTGTCATTTCAGTAATCGTCGAGAGAGGCTTCGATCGCTCTCGCTAGACCGACGAGCTCTCGGGTTAAGTACAGCTGCGAACCGTGTCGTTCCGTGCAAATACTTTCGTTGCTCTCCCTGGACAGAATAAATTTGGATCGCAAAGAAAACAGGCGCCATCAAAATACTTGGACATTCAATATTCTCTAACAAAACCCATCGTCGCAGCGTAAGAGTTGAATGAAGAAGGGCCTGCGAAATCACTTTATCAAAGAAGGCGGCGCAGTAATAACCATTTCCTCGTTGAAATTGCAATCTCTCTCTCTGTCTGTCTCTCTCTCTCTCTCTCGTCGGGCGCGACAGAGAAAATGGAAAAATTGTTGGAAAGATTGTGTCCCTTAACAGAAGATGATGATGACACTCGTTACGATCGGCCAGGGGCGAGCGTCGTCGTTACGCAAACGACACTGAATAAATCTGGTGCTTCATGCGTGCTTAGGAATCGTCGCGGCGCGTCGCGGGGACAAGCGTTGGCCTATGCAGAAGCGGCAAATTTGCGTCGAGTGACGTTACCTGCTTGCCTCGTACAGTAACGGACAAACGATTGAGACATCAAGAGAGAAGAAAAAGATCGGTTGAAGCGCAATTCGTCACACGAAATACGAGCAAACATCGAATCATCCAAGAATAATATTTAGTATTTAAATTATATGTATATATTTTGATGTAATATTTTTATAGAATATTTTTATATAAATATTTTGCACAATGTTTACGATTGGAAGTCAGTGGAATTCATTATTTCTTTCGAATCAAATTCACCCTTTTACAAGCGACACTCGCTGTTTTGCAAACGATACTCACCCTCCCACAAATTAAATTCACTTTCGTTAACCTTAGCTTTTGCAAATCAAGTTCTTCTACGTTGTTTTCTAAAACTATTCGAATGAAAATAACATTTACATAGAACAAGGAACATGAAATGCTCGTTTAACAGTAAACGTAGCCGCGTCTGTAATTTTCCTTCCAGTTTCGTAATTTCATCCACATATTCATGTAACAATAACGACAATCCGTGGGAGCGATGGTTGCAACAGAATAATTAACAACATCCGACACAAACTATTTGCCGAAATAATGTTCAATGTTTGAGAGCTTCAACTGATGGACGTGATCCCGCGGCTCCTGTGTCTTCTGGAAGATGACATCATCTAAAACGATAATGATCTCTGAAGAATTTCGCGAAAAATATTTCCAGCTGAAAAATTGTGAATGTTATATAAGTGAGACACATATTTGCAGATTGAGGAAGGAAACAAACCGAAGAAACAAGTATCAGTTGCATGTTTGGAACTGAAATTAAAATCCGTCGTCTTAAAATTAAGACCGCTGCTACTCTATGCAGCAAAGTCTACCGTAGACGAATACTTTGTATGCTAGCATAATCGCCGGCGGGGGAAGATCGAACCAATATAATCTGGAAAGGGATCAGAGGGAATTTGGAGCGAGAACAGGCATTTGCATGTTTCGGACACAGGTCAGCTTGAGCACAAGCGACCCCTGATACATGCTAATTAAGCTTCATGAATTTAAAATTGCGCTCGTTAACCGAGGCGCGTGTCAAACAATTTCATGTCACGATAATGATTATCTTCAGCTCGCTTTATTACTACGGGAGACCCATTTCTCGCGTGACGCCGCGAATTTAGGAAAAACCGGCGGCGGCGGCGGCGGCCGTGGCGTGTTCGAAGGATCGCCCTCCGGAAAAGTTGGTTTGAGCCCGGCCGAACTCCGGGGTCAACTTATGCACGGATATATCCGGCTTTGATCGCGCGGCGACCGTTCCCCTCGATGAAAGGAGTCAAGCCCGCCGCGTCGAAGCAGGCCAGATAAACGTATCACGGCTGACGCCTTTGTTCCTGATTATGGAATTTTATCGAGCGACGCGCAGCGTCCGTGTTTCCTTCTCGCCCGTTTCAGTTTTATTACCGCGAGACACTATTTTTATTCCGGGATTTATAACGGCCAGCTCAGCCGGCCTCGAAATAATCTCCCGCCAGGCTTTTCAAAAATTCCACTTTTTTCGGACAACATTATCCTTAACGCTGCCCCCTACCCACACCATCCTGCACGCTGCTCCATCACGGTCGCGCGCAGGCTGCGACCAGCTGAAAAAGATGAACCGTACATCGCACTTGCACTTTACTTACAACACCTGCGATTCTTTTTCTCCATCCGGCGCGGCGGAGCGAGCCGCGAAGGGAACTATCCCCGGCTGAATTAGAGCCTTCCGAGCTGCTGTAACGAAATAAACGCCGACGCCCGGTTCAAACTGCGACCAACGTAATTACAGAGCTGCGCGGGAAGGGCTGGCCGCGCAGGTACGAAAATGAAATCGCGCTGGACAGAGAGTGTTTTTCTTTTTTTATCGGAGCGTCGCGTCGCTACGTTCGCGCGTCGCTCTCGCAGCGAGTTAACGAAAACCGCGGTGTCGCCGTGGGACGGCTTGCCAATATTATTGACGCGAATCTTGGAACAACGGGCAAGCAATATCGCGAAATAATAAATAACTTCGTCGCCGTTATCCGCGAAGCTCCGCGAGCGAATATTTGATATAATGCGTGCCCGGAATAACGGTGGGGGAGGGGAAGGAGCACGCCAGCGAGCGCCCGGCTCTTTAATCTATCGCCCACCTATCCTTGCTTCCGTTTGAGGCGTGGATAAAAATGCAGATTCCGAAAGGCCAGAAAAATGCTAACTACATTGATAAATGGCCTGCACAAATGGCCCATAAATCCTTCGAATGATGTACATCGTCTCCGCGGATCACCCGCGCAAACGACCAGTTTAAAACGGTGGGAGGGGAGGCGTGCGGATCCTCATATATTCCTCGGCTTTATTTATACTTGTGGATGTGTAATATCTAGACCACTGCTATTCGTGCAAGATGAACATTTTCCACGTCTATCGCAAAACGGTCCGGTGTAATCTTCTTTCCTTTTTCTTTTTTTTAATGATTTTGCGACGTTCGCAAAATTCGTGTTTCACGCGAAGTACGTTAGATGCATTTTTTGAACATTATTTCAAATTGCTACACGTAGCTTGATGTTCAGAAAACTTTTCTTTCTTTTTACTTTCGAGCAATATTGATCTCGCTTGAGAATATTTTGCATTGCTTCTTATTTACGAAGTTTTGTTAAAGTTGCATGTTGGCGAGAAGTATATATTTTTATAATAATACGATAAATGCAATAAGTATAACTATGTACGCTAGCGACGCTGGTAGCAAATGCGTTAATAAGTTCTAATTAATGTATCAACATTTTTAGTTTCGTTTCACCTTTTCACTATCTCCGATTCCACCCAATCATTTTTAGTAAAATTTTTCGAGTTGATTTTCGGTACTTGTTGGATTAATTAACTCCATTGGTCAAAGATTTTACACGACGATCGCGTTTCGCGCGTGAACGAAAAATGTAAAACGTACGCGAGATGAAAAATGGTAGCACGCGAATGTTATTATATGTTCGTACAATGATAGTGGATGTAATTAAACTTTTATTTGAGAAAGTGAAATTTCGTGTGCGTCAACCTAACTTGCAACGTCGAGTACGTGCATTATCTCTGATGTTCATTCTGCCGCACTGAATGGAGACGGAATGAAGCATCGGGTGGAATGGGATTCTATTAAATGGTGCTTCCTGTTAAAAAAAAATCCACTTCGACGATTTTCTGCGTTGTTCGAATAAAAGAATTCAACGGTTTGAATGGAATGGAGCTGTCTGGGGCTAATATTTTATTATTCGCATTAACTTATATGCTAATAATTGATATCTATGGAAACAAATACTGAATTCGATAAATTTCTCGGTTGTTATAGTGTGATATATTCAATTTTGAGAATAATATGGGACACGAAAATTGATAGCGAATTGCCATGCAGTGGGAGAGCTCTCGACGAATTTAATATTCAATCGATCCAGATCCCCGTTCGTACGACACATATTTACGGATGATAGTTATTCGCTGCGTAACGAGTCGGTAAATAGTCACACGATATTACCGTGTGCAACGTACACTGTTCAGATTTTTACCCGTAAATCACGACAGCAGCGGAATGAGGAAGATTCCATGGATCACAATAAATCGAAATGATGGAATATAACTTTTCCTCTGATTGAAAGTTCCACTCCCCCCCCCCCCACCCCTACCCAAAAAATGAATTTCGAAATCAATCGAGTACATGTGCAAATGACTGATCGTTGCTGTAACCGGTTGCAATACAAACTGCTACCGCGGTCATTTTTCTATACGGTTAACTTTATCTTTTTGGACAATGAAGCTTCGTACGAGGAGAAGTTACTTTGTCATTTTGACTTATTGCGAGCCATGGGATGTCCATCACTGACGGATAGAATTTACTACCTAACCTCTATTCTTATCTTTCTTTTGCACGATTTATGAATTTTCAACGAATAAAATATTCGAATAGAATATTGCAATTAAATAATCTAGTGAAATATTGGAATAAAACATTCGAATAAAATATTGGAATAAAATATTGGAATAAAATGTTCCAATTAAATATTCGAATAAAGTATTCGAATAAAATATACCAATGAATAATTCGAATAAAGTATTGGAATAAAATATTCGAGTAAAGTATTCGAATAAAATGTTCGGACAAAAAGAATTCCTTCGGATAATTATCGAGGATAATTGTCTTGGATAATCGACTATTCGAAACAATAGCCAACTGGAGCTAAAATAAATAATCGTTGGAACAAATAAGAATCTGAAACCAATTAATTCGTTTTAACGCGATCAACCGTACCTAAAATAAAAGACTGCAAATGTTCATCGAGCCTGTGATAGACCTGAATCCTTTAGTATCATTTGTGATATACGTCGAGCCTAACTGCGGTTGCAACATCTATGGTCTCACTGCAGATGATTCAGATCTCGGTGAAAGACAATCATAGTGCACCCGTAGAACATGATACCGGTCCCCTCTGTATAGGATACGAAATACACTGCGACCTCATGGAAAGCTGTAGATTCAGTAGCTATGGAAATCAATAACGGCAATCCCAGCCCTGTGGAACACGATATCAAGGATGTCGTATTCCTGGCACAGATATTGCGTTACGTTGTTTTACTTTCTTTCCCATTGACGATTAACGTTGATTTACGTTGTTCTACATTCTTTTTCTTTGTTTTGCATTGATGATTTACGTTGTTTTACGATGATTTACTTTCGTTGCTTCGTTCAGCGTTGTTGTTTAACACAGTATTACGTTGTTTTACATTATTCTACATTGGTTTTACGTTATTTTATATTGGTTTACATTTATTTGCTTTTTGTTATCTTGCTTTTCGTTGTGTCGCATTAATCATTAACGTTGTTTTACGCTGATTTACTTTGTTTCACGTGGTTTTTAGAAATAGTATTACGTTGATTTACGTTATTACACATTGTTTTTACGTTGTTTTATATTGTTTTAGATTGCGTTACGTTGTGTTACGTTGTTTTACTTTGTTTCGCATTGGTGATTTACGTTGTTTTACGATGATTCACTGTCTTTGCTGTTTTTCGCGCACCAACACTGCGACCGTTGTTCGGTCTACGGGGGTTGTAAGTCCCCGATTCGAATTCGACAATGTAGTTCGCGATACTCTGTGCCCACTTATGGTAACAGAGCTGGTAGTGAAGGGTGTTGACTGTTACACTTTTTTAATAAAAATAACGACTTTAATTTAAAATACTAGTTATAATACACGGAGTGTTTTCAGTCTGTGTTACGGTGTAGAATGATTTGTGTATCAGAAGACTGTTGAGTGATTGTTTGATGACTTCTGTTCATGACTATCTGTCCGCCTCGCGATGTGCAGGCCCTTTTATTGAGGAAGCTTCTATGTGAAGCTTCCCCTTCCAGGATGGAGAAGTGCACTGATTGGTTTTTGCCGAACGTTGTGTTTGTCCAATCAGTGCCCTTTTAAATTTTAGCAACACCCCGAGAGCAACAGGTCTCGGAGAGGACGTGAATGATTTATGACACGGTCGAAGGGTTTCCGCCGCCTTCAACGACACAAAGGAAATTCCTTCAGGTCAACTCACGGTAGCCTCGAGTACCGTCTTACGCACTCGGCTCGAGATGACCCTTCGGAAATCCCGTGCCGGAGCAAACGTGCGGCGCAGATGTGCTGTGGAGTGTCTAATTATCTTGTTTTATGGGTTGAAAAATGCGGATGGTTGTACTGGCATAAAACATTCTATGACAACGGAACATTTGCATTGTTCCGCGTTGTTGTTCAAAACAGTAAAACGTTGTTTTACGTTGTTATACATTGTTTTTACGTTGTTTTCTATTTTTTATACATTGATTTACGTTGTGTTACGTTGTTTTCCTTTGTGTCGCATTGATGATTATCGTTGCTTTACGTTGATGTACTTTGCTTCACGTGGTACTTTAAAATAGTATTACGTTGTTTTACGTTGTTATACATCGTTTTTACGTTGTTTTATATTGTCTCACATTGCTTCACGTTGTGTTACGTTGTTTCACTTTTTTTCTTATTTACGATTTACGTTGTTTTACGATGATTTACGTTCTTTACTTTGTTCCGCGTTGTGGTTTAAAACAGTAATACGTTATTTACGTTGTAATATCTTATTTTTACGTTGTTTTATATTGTTTTACAATGATTTACGTTGTGTGACGTTGTTTTTCTTTGAGTCGTATTGGTGATTTACATTGTTTTACGTTGATGTAATTTGTTTCACGTGGTGTTTTAAATTAGTTTTATGTTGTTTTACGTTGTTATACATCATTTGTACATTGTTTTATATTGTGTTACATTGCTTTACGTTGTGTTACGTTGTTTTGCTTTGTTTCGCATTGATGATTTACGTTGTGTCACGAGGCTTTACGCCCTCTGCATTGTTCCGCGTTGCTGTTTACAACAGTATTACGCTGTTTTATGTTGTTATACATTGTTTTTACGTTGTTTTATATTGTGTTACATTGCTTTGAGTTGTGTTACTTTGATTTACTTTTTTTTGCATTGATCATTTACGTTGTTTTACGATGCTTTACGTCCTTTGCATTGTTCCGCGTTATTGTTTAAAACAGTATTACGCTGTTATACGTTGTTATACATTGTTTTCACGTTGTTTTATGTTTTTTATACATTGATTTACGTTGTGTTACGTTGTTTTTCTTTGTATCACATTGATGATTAACGTTGTTTTACTTTGATGTGCTTCGTTTCACGTAGTTCTTTAACTTAGTATTACGTTGTTTTACGTTGTTATACATTATTTTTGCTATGTTTTATATTGTGTTACATTGCTTTACGCTGTGTTACGTTGTTTTACTTTTATTCGCATTGATGATATACGTTGTTTTACGATGCTCTACGTTCTTTGCTTTGATCTGCGTTGTTGTTTAAAACAGTATTACGCTGTTATACGTTGTTATACATTGTTTTTACGTTGATTGATAATTTTGTACATTGATTTACGTTATGTTACGTTGTTTTTCTTTGAGTCGCATTGATGATTTACGTTATTTTACGTTGATGTACTTTGTTTCACATGGTTTTTTAAAAATACTGTTGCGAATTACTGCACTTCTCTTGCGTCGCGGCATTTTGTTTACAATAGAGTACATAAACTATAATACAACTAAATTCGATTATGTTAGAGATCTTTGAATTAGATGGTGTTGATCGCTCGACGATCCGATCCCGACTCTTCGATTGTCCGTTGATAACACACCTCCGTGGCAACCCCTCTCTTCTATTTTTCTTTAAGGAGTTGCTCACAACAGGGCCGTTTCACATTACAGCGACTTGATTTGGACAAGTCGCCATAACAATACTATTACGTTGCTTTACGTTGTTATACATTGTTCTTACGATGTTTAGTATTGTTTTACATTGATTGACGTTGTGTTACGTTGTTTTTCTTTGTGTCGCATTGATAATTAACGTTGTTTTACGTTTATGTACTTTGTTTCACGAGGTTCTTTGAAATAGTATTACGTTGTTTTACGTTGTTATACATTGTTTTCATATTGCTTTATATTGTTTTACATTACCTTTATCTTGTGTTACGATGTTTTACTTCGTTTCGCATTTACGATTTACGTTGTTTTACGATGCTTCTCGTTTTTTGCATTGTTCCGCGTTGTTGTTTAAAATAGTATTACGTTGTTTTACGTTGTTATAAATTGTTTTTACGTTGTTTTATATTGTATTATATTGATTTACGTTGTGTTACGTTGCTTTTCTTTGTGTCCTATTGATAATTAACGTTATTTCACGTTGATATAATTTGCTTCACGTGGTTCACTAAAATAGTATTACGTTGTTTTACGTTGTTATACATTGTTTTTAAGTTGTTTTATATTGTTTTACTTTCTTTTACGTTGTGTTACGCTGAAACGACGTGAAAACAATGTATAACAACGTAAAACAACGTAATACTGTTTTAAACAACAACGAGGAACAATGCAAAGTACGTAAAGCATCGTAAAACAACGCAAATCATCAATGCGAAACAAAGTAAAACAAAGTAACACGACGTAAATCAATGTAAAACAATATAAAACAACGTAAAGTCAATGCATAACAATGCAGATCAACATAGTACTGTGATAAACAACAACGTGAGGCAACGTAAAACAACGTAAAGCAAGGTAAAAGAAAGTAAAACAACGTAAAAACAATGTAAAACAACGTAACATAATGAAAAAAAGCATAGAACAACCTGAAAAGCAATGAATAGCAACGTAAAGCAATGTAATACTCTTTTAAAAACAACGCCAAACAAGGCAAACGACGTAAAGCAATATAAAACAACGTAAGTAATGAATGCGAAACAAAGTAAAACAACGTAACGCAACGTTGAGCAATGTAAAACAATATAAAATAACGTAAAAACAATGTATAACAACGTAAAACGCCGTAATACTGTTTTAAGCAACAATGCGGGTCAACGTTAAACAACGTAAAACAACGTAAAAACAAAGTAAAGAAACGTAAATCATGAATGCGATACGAAGTGAAACAACCTAAAACAACGTAAAGCTATGTAAAACAATATAAAACAACGTAAAAACGATGTATAACAGCGTAGAGCAACGTAATACTGTTTTAAACAACAACGTGAGACAACGTAAAACAACGGAAAGCAAGGTAAAAGAACGTAAAACAACGTAAAAACAAAGTAAAATAACGTAAAATAATTTAAACCAGCAATGCGTGACAAAGTAAAGCAACTTGACACAACGTAAGACAACGTAAAACAATATAAAACAACCAAAAAACAAAGCATAACAACGCAGAAGAACATAAAACTATTATAAACAACAACGTGAGACAAGGTGAAATAACGTAAAGCAAGGTAAAACACGTAAAACAACGTAAATCATGAATGCGAAACGAAGTGAAACAACGTAAAGGAGGAGGTTGGTAAGGTGGAGGGAAGTAACAGGCGGAGGTAGAGATAGAGATAGAGGTACATACGTAGCGGTAGAGGTAGAGGTACATGCGTAGAGGTAGCATTTGAGGTAAATGCGTCGAGGTAGAGTTAGAGGTACATGCGTAGAGGTAGAGGTAGAGGTACATGCGTAGAGGTAGAGGTAGAGGTACAGGGGTAGAAGTAGAGGTATATGTACAGACGTAGAGGTGGAAGTAGAGCTAGAGGGAGAATTGCAGGCGTAGATATAGAGGTAGAGGTAGAGGTTCATGCGTAGAGGAAGAGGTAGAGGTTCAAGCGTAGAGGTAAGGGTAGAGGTAGAGGTAGTGGTACAGACGTAAAGGTAGAAGTCGAGTTATAAGCGTAAATGTAGAGGTAGAGGTAGAGGTGGAGGCACATGCGTAGAAGTAGAGGTAGAGGAACATGCCTAGAGGTAGAGGTGGGGGTACAGGTGTCGAGATAGAGGTAGAGCCAGAGGGAGAAGTACAGGCGTAGAGATAGAGATAGAGGTAGAGGTAGAGGTAGAGGTACGGCCGTAGAAAAAGAGGTAGAGGTAGAGGTAGAGGTACATTTGTAGAGGTAGAAGTAGAGGTACAGGCGTAGAGGTCGAAGTAGGGGTACAGGCGTAGAGGTACATACGTAAAGATAGAGTTAGTGGTACACGTAGGGGTAGAGGTAGAGCCAGAGCTAGAGGTAGATGTAGAGGTACAGGCGTAGAAGTTGGGGTAGAGTTATAGGCCTAGAGTTAGTGGTACCGGCGTAGAAGAAGAGGTAGAGGTAGAGCTACAGGCGTAGACGTAGAGGTAGAGGTTGAGGTAGAGGTGGAGGTACAGACGTAGACGTAGAGGTAGAGGTACAGGCGTATAGGTTGGAGTAGAGGTAGAGTTGGAGGTAGAGGTAGAGGTGGAGGTAGAGGTAGAGGTGGATGTAGAGGTACAGTAGTAGAGGTTGAGGTAGGGGTAGTGATAGAGGTACAGGTACAGGCGTAGATGTAGAGGTAGAGGTGTATATGTAGAGGTAGAGGTACCAGCGCAAGGCTAGCGGTCGATTTATTGGTAGTGGTACATGCGTAGAGATAGAGGTAGAGGTACATGTGTACTGGTAGAGGTCGAAATACAAGCGAAAAGATAGAGGTAGAGGTAGAAGTAGAGGTAGAGGAAGAGGCACATGCGTAGAGGTAGAGGTAGAGGTACATGCGTTAAGGTAAAGGTACATGCGTCAGGGTAGACTTAGAGGTACATGCGTAGAGGTAGAGGTTGTGATATACATGATTTAGCTTCAACTGCATGCGAAACAAACGAGTTAGCTTCAAATCCATGGGAAACGCAGGATTTAGCTTCAAATCAATGCGAAGTAGAAGGCTTAGCATCAAATCCATGCGAAATAAATGAGTTACATTCAAATACTTGTGATATAAATGAAATAGCTTGAAATGCATGCGAAACAAACGAGATAGCTTCAAATGCAAACGAAACACATAATTCATATTCAAATCAATGCGAAGTAGAAGCCTTAACTTCAAATCAAATGCCAATCATACGCTTTAGCTTCAAATACTTGTGATATACATGATTTAGCTTCAACAGCATGCGAAAAAAACGGGTTAGCTTGAAATCCAAGTGAATGATATGATTTAGCTTCAAATCAATTCGTAGCAGAAAGCTGATCTTCGAATCCATGCGAAACAAATGGTTTAGCATCAAATACTTGCGATATACATGATTTAGCTTCAAATCAATGCGAAGTAGAAGGGTTATCTTCGAATCCATGCGAAACAAATGGTTTAGCTTCAAATACTTGTGATATACACGATTTAGCTTCAACATCATGCGAAACAAACGTGTTAGCTTCAAATCCATGCGAAACATATGATTTAACTTTACATCAATGCGAAGTAAAAGGCTGCTCTTCGAATCCACACGAAACAGATGGTTTAGCTTCAAGTACTTGTGATATACATGATTTAGCTTCAACAGCATGCGAAACAAACGAGTTAGATTCAAATCCATGCGAAACACATGATTTAGCTTCAAATGAATGCGAAGTAGAAGGGTTATCTTCGAATCCATGCGAAACAAATGGTTTAGCTTCATACACCTGTGATATACATGATTTAGCTTCAACTGCATGCGAAACAAACGTGTTAGCTTCAAATCCATGCGAAATATATGATTTAACTTCAAATCAATGCGAAGTAAAAGGCTGCTCTTCGAATCCACACGAAACATATGGTGTAGCATCAAATACTTGTAATATACATGATTTAGCTTCAACATCATGCGAAACAAACGTGTTAGCTTCAAATCCATGCGAAACATATGATTTAACTTCACATCAATGCGGAGTAACAGGCTGCTCTTCGAAACCACACGAAACAGATGGTTTAGCTTCAAATACTTGTGATATACATGATATAGCTTCAACGGCATGCGAAACAAACGAGTTAGATTCAAATCCAAGCGAAACACATGATTTAGCTTCAAATCAATGCGAAGTAAAAGGCTGCTCTTCGAATCCACACGCAACAGATGGTTTAGCTTCAAATACTTGTAATATATATGATTTAGCTTCAACTGCATGCGAAACAAACGTGTTAGCTTCAAATCCATGCGAAACACATGATTTAGCATCAAATCAATGCGAAGTAGAAGGCTTAGCATCAAATCCATGCGAAATAAATGAGTTACATTCAAATACTTGTGATATAAATGAAATAGCTTGACATGCATGCGAAACAAACGAGATAGCTTCAAATCCAAACGAAACACATAATTCATATTCAAATCAATGCGAAGTAGAAGCCTTAACTTCAAATCAAATGCCAATCATACGCTTTAGCTTCAAATACTTGTGATATACATGATTTAGCTTCAACAGCAAGCGAAACAAACGAGTTAGAATCAAATCCATGCGAAACACATGATTTAGCATCAAATCAACGCGAAGTAGAAGGCTTAGCATCAAATCCATGCGAAATAAATGAGTTACATTCAAATACTTGTGATATAAATGAAATAGCTTGAAATGCATGCGAAACAAACGAGTTAGATTCAAATCCATGCGAAACACATGATTTAGCTTCAAATGAATGCGAAGTAGAAGGGTTATCTTCGAATCCATGCGAAACAAATGGTATAGCTTCAAATACTTGTGATATACATGATTTAGCTTAAACAGCATGCGAAACAAACGAGTTAGCTTCAAATCCATGCGAAACACATGATTTAGCTACAAATCAATGCGAAGTAGAAGGCTTAGCTTCAAATCCATGCGAAACAAACTGTTTAGCTTCATACACCTGTGATATACATGATTTGGCTTCAACTGCATGCGAAACAAACAAGTTAGCTTCAAATCCATGCGAAATATATGATTTAACTTCAAATCAATGCGAAGTAGAAGGCTGCTCTTCGAATCCACACGAAACAGATGGTTTAGCTTCAAATACATGTGATATACATGATTTAGCTTCAACATCATGCGAAACAAACGAGTTAGATTCAAATCCATGCGAAACACATGATTTAGCTTCAAATGAATGCGAAGTAGAAGGGTTATATTCGAATCCATGCGAAACAAATGGTTTAGCTTCATACACCTGTGATATACATGATTTAGCTTCAACTGAATGCGAAACAAACGAGTTAGCTTCAAAACAATGCGAAACACATGATTTAGCTTCAAATCAATGCGAAGTAGAAGGCTGATATTCGAATCCATGCGAAACAAATGGTTTAGCTTCAAATACATGTGATATACATGATTTAGCTTAAACAGCATGCGAAACAAACGAGTTAGCTTCAAATCCATGCGAAACACATGATTTAGCTACAAATCAATGCGAAGTAGAAGGCTTAGCTTCAAATCCATGCGAAACAAACTGTTTAGCTTCATACACCTGTGATATACATGATTTGGCTTCAACTGCATGCGAAACAAACAAGTTAGCTTCAAATCCATGCGAAATATATGATTTAACTTCAAATCAATGCGAAGTAGAAGGCTGCTCTTCGAATCCACACGAAACAGATGGTTTAGCTTCAAATACATGTGATATACATGATTTAGCTTCAACATCATGCGAAACAAACGAGTTAGATTCAAATCCATGCGAAACACATGATTTAGCTTCAAATGAATGCGAAGTAGAAGGGTTATATTCGAATCCATGCGAAACAAATGGTTTAGCTTCATACACCTGTGATATACATGATTTAGCTTCAACTGAATGCGAAACAAACGAGTTAGCTTCAAAACAATGCGAAACACATGATTTAGCTTCAAATCAATGCGAAGTAGAAGGCTGATATTCGAATCCATGCGAAACAAATGGTTTAGCTTCAAATACATGTGATATACATGATTTAGCTTCAACTGCATGCGAAACAACCGAGTTAGATTCAAAACCTTGCGAAACACATGATTTAGCTTCAAATAAATGCGAAGTATTAGGCTGATCTTCGAAACCATGCGAAACAAATGGTTTAGCTTCAAATACTTGTGATATACATGATTTAGCTTCAACAGCATGCGAAACAAACGAGTTAGATTCAAATCCATGCGAAACACATGATTTAGCTTCAAATGAATGCGAAGTAGAAGGGTTATCTTCGAATCCATGCGAAACAAATGGTTTAGCTTCAAATACTTGTGATATAAATGATTTATCTTCAACAGCATGCGAAACAAACTAGTTAGCTTCAAATCCATGCGAAACACATGATTTAGATTCAAATCAATGCGAATTAGAAGGGTTATCTTGGAATCCATGCGAAACGTATGATATAGCTTCAAATACTTGTGATATACATGATTTAGCTTCAACAGCATGCGAAACAAACGAGTTAGCTTCAAATCCATGCGAAACACATGATTTAGCATCAAATCAATGCGAAGTGGAAGGCTTATCTTCGAATCCATGCGAAACGAATAGTTTAGCTTGAAATACTTGTGATATACATGATTCAGCTTCAACTGCTTGCGAAGCAAACGAGTTAGCTTCAAATCCATGCGAAACACATGATTTAGATTAAAATCAATGCGAAGTAGAAGGCTTATCTTCGAATCCATGCGAAACAAATGGTTTAGCTTCAAATACTTGTGATATACATGATTTAGATACAGCTGCATGCGAAAAAAACGAGTTAGCTTCAAAACCAAGCGAAACACATGATTTAGCCTCAAATCAATGCGAAGTAGATGGCTTAGCTTCGAATAAAAGCGAACCAAATGGTTTACCTTCAAATACTTGTGATATGCATGATTTAGCTTCAACTACTAGCGAAAAAAACGAGTTAGCTTCAAATCCAAGCGAAACACATGATTTAGCCTCAAATCAATGCGAATTAGAAGGGTTATCTTCGAATCCATGCGAAACAAATGATATAGCTTCAAATACTTGTGATATACATGATTTAGCTTCAACAGCATCCGAAACAAACGAGTTAGCTTCAAATCCTTGCGAAACACATGATTTAGATTAAAATCACCGCGAAGTAGAAGGCTTATCTTCGAATCCATGCGAAACAAATGGTTTAGCTTCAAATACTTGTGATATACATGATTTAGCTTCAACTGCATGCGAAACAAACGAGTTAGCTTCAAATCCATGCGAAACACATGATTTAGATTCAAATCAATGCGAATTAGAAGGGTTATCTTGGAATCCATGCGAAACGTATGATATAGCTTCAAATACTTGTGATATACATGATTTAGCTTCAACAGCATGCGAAACAGACGAGTTAGCATGAAATCCATGCGAAACACATGATTTAGCATCAAATCAATGCGAAGTAGAAGGCTGATCTTCGAATCCATGCGAAGCAAATGGTTTAGCTTCAAATACTTGTGATATACATGATTTAGCTTCAACAGCATGCGAAACAAATGAGTTATATTCAAATCCAAGCGAAACACACGATTTATCTTCAAATCTATGCGAATTAGGAGGGTTATCTTGGAATCCATGCGAAACGTATGATATAGCTTCAAATACTTGTGATATACATGATTTAGCTTCAAACAGCATGCGAAACAAAGGAGTTAGCTTCAAAACCAAGAGAAACACATGATTTAGCATCAAATCAATGCGAAGTAGAAGGCTGATCTTCGAATCCATGCGAAGCAAATGGTTTAGCGTCAAATAATTGTGATATACATGATTTAGCTTCAACAGCATGCGAAACAAATGAGTTATCTTCAAATCCAAGCGAAACACATGATTTATCTTCAAATCAATGCGAAGTAGAAAGCTTAGCTTCAAAACCATGGGAATCAAATGGTTTAACTTCAAATACTTGTGATATACATGATTTAGCTTCAACTGCATGCGAAACAAACGAGTTAGCTTAAAAGCCATGCGGAACACATGATTTAGCTTCAAATCAATGCAAGTAGAAGGCTGATCTTCGAATTCATGCGAAGCAAATGGTTTAGCTTCAAATACTTGTGATATACATGATTTAGCTTCAACAGCATGCGAAACAAATGAGTTATATTCAAATCCAAGCGAAACACATGATTTATCTTCAAATCTATGCGAATTAGGAGGGTTATCTTGGAATCCATGCGAAACGTATGATATAGCTTCAAATACTTGTGATATATATGATTTAGCTTCAACAGCATGCGAAACAAACGAGTTAGCTTCAAATCCATGCGATACACATGATTTAGCTTCAAATCAATGCGAATTAGAAGGGTTATCTTGGAATCCATGCGAAACGTATGATATAGCTTCAAATACTTGTGATATACATGATTTAGCTTCAACAGCATGCGAAACAAACGAGTTAGCTTCAAATCCATGCGAAACACATGATTTAGCATCAAATCAATGCGAAGTAGAAGGCTGATCTTCGAATCGATGCGAAGCAAATGGTTTAGCTTCAAATACTTGTGATATACATGATTTAGCGTCAACAGCATGCGAAACAAATGAGTTATCTTCAAATCCAAGCGAAACACATGATTTATCTTCAAATCAATGCGAAGTAGAAAGCTTAGCTTCAAAACCATGGGAATCAAATGGTTTAGCTTCAAATACTAGCGATATACATGATTTAGCTTCAACTGCATGCGAAACAAACGAGTTAGCTTAAAATCCATGCGGAACACATGATTTAGCTTCAAATAAATGCGAAGTAGAAGGCTGATCTTCGAATTCATGCGAAGCAAATGGTTTAGCTTCAAATACTTGTGATACACTTGAGTTAGCTTCAACAGCATGCGAAACAATCGAGTTAGCTTCAAATCCTTGCGAAACACATGATTTAGCATCAAATCAATGCGAAGTGGAAGGCTTATCTTCGAATCCATGCGAAACGAATAGTTTAGCTTCAAATACTTGTGATATACATGATTCAGCTTCAACTGCATGCGAAAAAAACGAGTTAGCTTCAAAACCAAGCGAAACACATGATTTAGCATCAAATCAATGCGAAGTAGAAGGCTTAGCTTCGAATAAATGCGAAACAAATGGTTTAGCTTCAAATACTTGTGATATACATGATTTAGCTTCAACAGCATGCGAAACAAACGAGTTAGCTTCAAATCCATGCGAAACACATGATTTAGCATCAAATCAATGCGAAGTAGAAGGCTGATCTTCGAATCCATGCGAAGCAAATGGTTTAGCTTCAAATACTTGTGATACACTTGATTTAGCTTCAACAGCTCGCGAATCAAACAAGTTAGCTTCAAATCCATGCGAACACATGATTTAGCTTCAAATCAATGCGAAGTAGGAGGCTGATCTTCGAATCCATGCGAAGCAAATGGTTTAGCTTCAAATACTTTTGATACACTTGAGTTAGCTTCAACAGCATGCGAAACAAACGAGTTAGCTTCAAATCCTTGCGAAACACATGATTTAGCTTCAAATCAATGCGAAGTAGAAGGCTTATCTTCGAATCCATGCGAAACGAATAGTTTAGCTTCAAATACTTGTGATATACATGATTCAGCTTCAACTGCATGCGAAACAAACGAGTTAGCTTCAAAACCAAGCGAAGCACATGATTTAGCCTCAAATCAATGCGAAGTAGAAGGCTTAGCTTCGAATAAATGCGAAACAAATGGTTTAGCTTCAAATACTTGTGATATGCATGATTTAGCTTCAACAGCATGCGAAACAAACGAGTTAGCTTCAAATCCATGCGAAACACATGATTTAGCATCAAATCAATGCTAAGTAGAAGGCTGATCTTCGAATCCATGCGTAACAAATGGTTTAACTTCAAATACTTGTGATATACATGATTTAGCTGCAACACCATGCGAAACAATCGAGTTAGCTTCAAATCCATGCGAAACACATGATTTAGCTTCAAATCAATGCGAATTAGTAGGGTTGTCTTGGAATCCATGCTAAACGTATGATATAGCTTCAAATACTTGTGATATACATGATTTAGCTTCAACAGCATGCGAAAAAAACGAGTTAGCTTCAAAACCTAGCGAAACACATGATTTAGCCTCAAATCAATGCGAAGTAGAAGGCTTAGCTTTCGAATAAATGCGAAACAAATGGTTTAGCTTCAAATACTTGTGATGTACATGATTTAGCTGCAACACCTTGCGAAACAATCGAGTTAGCTTCAAATCCATGCGAAACACATGATTTAACTTCAAATCAATGCGAATTAGTAGTGTTGTCTTGGAATCCATGCTAAACGTATGATATAGCTTCAAATACTTGTGATATACATGATTTAGCTTCAACAGAATGCGAAAAAAACGAATTAGCTTCAAAACCTAGCGAAACACATGATTTAGCATCAAATCAATGCGAAGTAGAAGGCTTATCTTCGAATCCATGCGAAACAAATGGTTTAGCTTCAAATACTTGTGATATACATGATTTAGTTACAGCTGCATGCGAAAAAAAACGAGTTAGCTTCAAAACCAAGCGAAACACATGATTTAGCCTCAAATCAATGCGAAGTAGATGGCTTAGCTTCGAATAAAAGCGAACCAAATGGTTTAGCTTCAAATACTTGTGATATGCATGATTTAGCTTCAACTACTAGCGAAAAAAACGAGTTAGCTTCAAATCCAAGCGAAACACATGATTTAGCCACAAATCAATGCGAATTAGAAGGGTTATCTTCGAATCCATGCGAAACAAATGATATAGCTTCAAATACTTGTGATATACATGATTTAGCTTCAACAGCATCCGAAACAAACGAGTTAGCTTCAAATCCTTGCGAAACACATGATTTATATTAAAATCACCGCGAAGTAGAAGGCTTATCTTCGAATCCATGCGAAACAAATGGTTTAGCTTCAAATACTTGAGATATACATGATTTAGCTTCAACTGCATGCGAAACAAACGAGTTAGCTTAAAAGCTATGCGGAACACATGATTTAGCTTCAAATCAATGCAAGTAGAAGGCTGATCTTCGAATCCACGCGAAGCAAATGGTTTAGCTTCAAATACTTGTGATATACATGATTTAGCTTCAACAGCATGCGAAACAAACGAGTTAGCTTAAAATCCATGCGGAACACATGATTTAGCTTCAAATCAATGCGAAGTAGAAGGCTGATCTTCGAATTCATGCGAAGCAAATGGTTTGGCTTCAAATAATTGTGATATACATGATTTAGCTTTAACAGCATGCGAAACAAACGAGGTAGCTTCAAATCAAATCCATGCGAACACATAATGTAGCTTCAAATCAATGCGAAGTAGGAGGCTGACCTTCGAATCCATACGAAGCGAATGGTTTAGCTTCAAATACTTGTGATATACATGATTTAGCTTTAACAGCATGCGAAACAAACGAAGTAGCTTCAAATCCATGCGGAACACATGATTTATCTTCAAATCAATGCGAAGTAGAAAGCTTAGCTTCAAAACCATGGGAATCAAATGGTTTAACTTCAAATACTTGTGATATACATGATTTAGCTTCAACTGCATGCGAAACAAACGAGTTAGCATAAAATCCATGCGGAACACATGATTTGGCTTCAAATCAATGCGAAGTTGATGGCTGATCTTCGAATCCATGCGAAGCAAATGGTTTGGCTTCAAATACTTGTGATATATATGATTTATCTTCAACAGCATGCGAAACAAACGAGTTAGCTTCAAATCCATGCGAAACACATGATTTAGATTCAAATCAATGCGAATTAGAAGGGTTATCTTGGAATCCATGCGAAACGTATGATATAGCTTCAAATACTTGTGATATACATGATTTAGCTTCAACAGCATGCGAAACAAACGAGTTAGCTTCAAATCCATGCGAAACACATGATTTAGCATCAAATCAATACGAGTCGAAGGCTTATCTTCGAATCGATGCGAAACAAATGGTTTAGCTTCAAATACTTGTGATATACATGATTTAGATACAACTGCATGCGAAAAAAACGAGTTAGCTTCAAAACCAAGCGAAACACATGATTTAGCCTCAAATCAATGCGAAGTAGATGGCTTAGATTTGAATAAAAGCGAACCAAATGGTTTAGCTTCAAATACTTGTGATATGCATGATTTAGCTTCAACTACTAGCGAAGAAAACGAGTTAGCTTCAAATCCAAGCGAAACACATGATTTAGCCTCAAATCAATGCGAATTAGAAGGGTTATCTTCGAATCCATGCGAAACAAATGATATAGCTTCAAATACTTGTGATATACATGATTTAGCTTCAACAGCATCCGAAACAAACGAGTTAGCTTCAAATCCTTGCGAAACACATGATTTAGATTAAAATCACCGCGAAGTAGAAGGCTTATCTTCGAATCCATGCGAAACAAATGGTTTAGCTTCAAATACTTGTGATATACATGATTTAGCTTCAACTGCATGCGAAACAAACGAGTTAGCTTAAAAGCCATGCGGAACACATGATTTAGCTTCAAATCAATGCAAGTAGAAGGCTGATCTTCGAATTCATGCGAAGCAAATGGTTTAGCTTCAAATACTTGTGATATACATGATTTAGCTTCAACAGCATGCGAAACAAATGAGTTATATTCAAATCAAGCGAAACACATGATTTATCTTCAAATCTATGCGAATTAGGAGGGTTATCTTGGAATCCATGCGAAACGTATGATATAGCTTCAAATACTTGTGATATATATGATTTAGCTTCAACAGCATGCGAAACAAACGAGTTAGCTTCAAATCCATGCGATACACATGATTTAGCTTCAAATCAATGCGAATTAGAAGGGTTATCTTGGAATCCATGCGAAACGTATGATATAGCTTCAAATACTTGTGATATACATGATTTAGCTTCAACAGCATGCGAAACAAACGAGTTAGCTTCAAATCCATGCGAAACACATGATTTAGCATCAAATCAATGCGAAGTAGAAGGCTGATCTTCGAATCGATGCGAAGCAAATGGTTTAGCTTCAAATACTTGTGATATACATGATTTAGCGTCAACAGCATGCGAAACAAATGAGTTATCTTCAAATCCAAGCGAAACACATGATTTATCTTCAAATCAATGCGAAGTAGAAAGCTTAGCTTCAAAACCATGGGAATCAAATGGTTTAGCTTCAAATACTAGCGATATACATGATTTAGCTTCAACTGCATGCGAAACAAACGAGTTAGCTTAAAATCCATGCGGAACACATGATTTAGCTTCAAATAAATGCGAAGTAGAAGGCTGATCTTCGAATTCATGCGAAGCAAATGGTTTAGCTTCAAATACTTGTGATACACTTGAGTTAGCTTCAACAGCATGCGAAACAATCGAGTTAGCTTCAAATCCTTGCGAAACACATGATTTAGCATCAAATCAATGCGAAGTGGAAGGCTTATCTTCGAATCCATGCGAAACGAATAGTTTAGCTTCAAATACTTGTGATATACATGATTCAGCTTCAACTGCATGCGAAAAAAACGAGTTAGCTTCAAAACCAAGCGAAACACATGATTTAGCATCAAATCAATGCGAAGTAGAAGGCTTAGCTTCGAATAAATGCGAAACAAATGGTTTAGCTTCAAATACTTGTGATATACATGATTTAGCTCCAACAGCATGCGAAACAAACGAGTTAGCTTCAAATCCATGCGAAACACATGATTTAGCATCAAATCAATGCGAAGTAGGAGGCTGATCTTCGAATCCATGCGAAGCAAATGGTTTAGCTTCAAATACTTTTGATACACTTGAGTTAGCTTCAACAGCATGCGAAACAAACGAGTTAGCTTCAAATCCTTGCGAAACACATGATTTAGCTTCAAATCAATGCGAAGTAGAAGGCTTATCTTCGAATCCATGCGAAACGAATAGTTTAGCTTCAAATACTTGTGATATACATGATTCAGCTTCAACTGCATGCGAAACAAACGACTTAGCTTCAAAACCAAGCGAAGCACATGATTTAGCCTCAAATCAATGCGAAGTAGAAGGCTTAGCTTCGAATAAATGCGAAACAAATGGTTTAGCTTCAAATACTTGTGATATGCATGATTTAGCTTCAACAGCATGCGAAACAAACGAGTTAGCTTCAAATCCATGCGAAACACATGATTTAGCATCAAATCAATGCTAAGTAGAAGGCTGATCTTCGAATCCATGCGTAACAAATGGTTTAACTTCAAATACTTGTGATATACATGATTTAGCTGCAACACCATGCGAAACAAACGAGTTAGCTTCAAATCCATGCGAAACACATGATTTAGCTTCAAATCAATGCGAATTAGTAGGGTTGTCTTGGAATCCATGCTAAACGTATGATATAGCTTCAAATACTTGTGATATACATGATTTAGCTTCAACAGCATGCGAAAAAAACGAGTTAGCTTCAAAACCTAGCGAAACACATGATTTAGCCTCAAATCAATGCGAAGTAGAAGGCTTAGCTTTCGAATAAATGCGAAACAAATGGTTTAGCTTCAAATACTTGTGATGTACATGATTTAGCTGCAACACCTTGCGAAACAATCGAGTTAGCTTCAAATCCATGCGAAACACATGATTTAACTTCAAATCAATGCGAATTAGTAGTGTTGTCTTGGAATCCATGCTAAACGTATGATATAGCTTCAAATACTTGTGATATACATGATTTAGCTTCAACAGAATGCGAAAAAAACGAATTAGCTTCAAAACCTAGCGAAACACATGATTTAGCATCAAATCAATGCGAAGTAGAAGGCTTATCTTCGAATCCATGCGAAACAAATGGTTTAGCTTCAAATACTTGTGATATACATGATTTAGTTACAGCTGCATGCGAAAAAAACGAGTTAGCTTCAAAACCAAGCGAAACACATGATTTAGCCTCAAATCAATGCGAAGTAGATGGCTTAGCTTCGAATAAAAGCGAACCAAATGGTTTAGCTTCAAATACTTGTGATATGCATGATTTAGCTTCAACTACTAGCGAAAAAAACGAGTTAGCTTCAAATCCAAGCGAAACACATGATTTAGCCACAAATCAATGCGAATTAGAAGGGTTATCTTCAAATCCATGCGAAACAAATGATATAGCTTCAAATACTTGTGATATACATGATTTAGCTTCAACAGCATCCGAAACAAACGAGTTAGCTTCAAATCCTTGCGAAACACATGATTTATATTAAAATCACCGCGAAGTAGAAGGCTTATCTTCGAATCCATGCGAAACAAATGGTTTAGCTTCAAATACTTGTGATATACATGATTTAGCTTCAACTGCATGCGAAACAAACGAGTTAGCTTAAAAGCTATGCGGAACACATGATTTAGCTTCAAATCAATGCAAGTAGAAGGCTGATCTTCGAATCCACGCGAAGCAAATGGTTTAGCTTCAAATACTTGTGATATACATGATTTAGCTTCAACAGCATGCGAAACAAACGAGTTAGCTTAAAATCCATGCGGAACACATGATTTAGCTTCAAATCAATGCAAGTAGAAGGCTGATCTTCGAATCCACGCGAAGCAAATGGTTTAACTTCAAATACTTGTGATATACATGATTTAGCTTCAACTGCATGCGAAACAAACGAGTTAGCATAAAATCCATGCGGAACACATGATTTAGCTTCAAATCAATGCGAAGTAGATGGCTGATCTTCGAATCCATGCGAAGCAAATGGTTTGGCTTCAAATAATTGTGATATACATGATTTAGCTTTAACAGCATGCGAAACAAACGAGGTAGCTTCAAATCAAATCCATGCGAACACATAATGTAGCTTCAAATCAATGCGAAGTAGGAGGCTGACCTTCGAATCCATACGAAGCGAATGGTTTAGCTTCAAATACTTGTGATATACATGATTTAGCTTTAACAGCATGCGAAACAAACGAAGTAGCTTCAAATCCATGCGGAACACATGATTTATCTTCAAATCAATGCGAAGTGGAAAGCTTAGCTTCAAAACCATGGGAATCAAATGGTTTAACTTCAAATACTTGTGATATACATGATTTAGCTTCAACTGCATGCGAAACAAACGAGTTAGCATAAAATCCATGCGGAACACATGATTTAGCTTCAAATCAATGCGAAGTAGATGGCTGATCTTCGAATCCATGCGAAGCAAATGGTTTGGCTTCAAATAATTGTGATATACATGATTTAGCTTTAACAGCATGCGAAACAAACGAGGTAGCTTCAAATCAAATCCATGCGAACACATAATGTAGCTTCAAATCAATGCGAAGTAGGAGGCTGACCTTCGAATCCATACGAAGCGAATGGTTTAGCTTCAAATACTTGTGATATACATGATTTAGCTTTAACAGCATGCGAAACAAACGAAGTAGCTTCAAATCCATGCGGAACACATGATTTATCTTCAAATCAATGCGAAGTAGAAAGCTTAGCTTCAAAACCATGGGAATCAAATGGTTTAACTTCAAATACTTGTGATATACATGATTTAGCTTCAACTGCATGCGAAACAAACGAGTTAGCATAAAATCCATGCGGAACACATGATTTGGCTTCAAATCAATGCGAAGTTGATGGCTGATCTTCGAATCCATGCGAAGCAAATGGTTTGGCTTCAAATACTTGTGATATATATGATTTATCTTCAACAGCATGCGAAACAAACGAGTTAGCTTCAAATCCATGCGAAACACATGATGTAGATTCAAATCAATGCGAATTAGAAGGGTTATCTTGGAATCCATGCGAAACGTATGATATAGCTTCAAATACTTGTGATATACATGATTTAGCTTCAACAGCATGCGAAACAAACGAGTTAGCTTCAAATCCATGCGAAACACATGATTTAGCATCAAATCAATACGAGTCGAAGGCTTATCTTCGAATCGATGCGAAACAAATGGTTTAGCTTCAAATACTTGTGATATACATGATTTAGATACAACTGCATGCGAAAAAAACGAGTTAGCTTCAAAACCAAGCGAAACACATGATTTAGCCTCAAATCAATGCGAAGTAGATGGCTTAGATTTGAATAAAAGCGAACCAAATGGTTTAGCTTCAAATACTTGTGATATGCATGATTTAGCTTCAACTACTAGCGAAGAAAACGAGTTAGCTTCAAATCCAAGCGAAACACATGATTTAGCCTCAAATCAATGCGAATTAGAAGGGTTATCTTCGAATCCATGCGAAACAAATGATATAGCTTCAAATACTTGTGATATACATGATTTAGCTTCAACAGCATCCGAAACAAACGAGTTAGCTTCAAATCCTTGCGAAACACATGATTTAGATTAAAATCACCGCGAAGTAGAAGGCTTATCTTCGAATCCATGCGAAACAAATGGTTTAGCTTCAAATACTTGTGATATACATGATTTAGCTTCAACTGCATGCGAAACAAACGAGTTAGCTTAAAAGCCATGCGGAACACATGATTTAGCTTCAAATCAATGCAAGTAGAAGGCTGATCTTCGAATTCATGCGAAGCAAATGGTTTAGCTTCAAATACTTGTGATATACATGATTTAGCTTCAACAGCATGCGAAACAAATGAGTTATATTCAAATCCAAGCGAAACACATGATTTATCTTCAAATCTATGCGAATTAGGAGGGTTATCTTGGAATCCATGCGAAACGTATGATGTAGCTTCAAATACTTGTGATATATATGATTTAGCTTCAACAGCATGCGAAACAAACGAGTTAGCTTCAAATCCATGCGATACACATGATTTAACCTTCAAATCAATGCGAATTAGAAGGGTTATCTTGGAATCCATGCGAAACGTATGATATAGCTTCAAATACTTGTGATATACATGATTTAGCTTCAACAGCATGCGAAACAAACGAGTTAGCTTCAAATCCATGCGAAACACATGATTTAGCATCAAATCAATGCGAAGTAGAAGGCTGATCTTCGAATCGATGCGAAGCAAATGGTTTAGCTTCAAATACTTGTGATATACATGATTTAGCGTCAACAGCATGCGAAACAAATGAGTTATCTTCAAATCCAAGCGAAACACATGATTTATCTTCAAATCAATGCGAAGTAGAAAGCTTAGCTTCAAAACCATGGGAATCAAATGGTTTAGCTTCAAATACTAGCGATATACATGATTTAGCTTCAACTGCATGCGAAACAAACGAGTTAGCTTAAAATCCATGCGGAACACATGATTTAGCTTCAAATAAATGCGAAGTAGAAGGCTGATCTTCGAATTCATGCGAAGCAAATGGTTTAGCTTCAAATACTTGTGATACACTTGAGTTAGCTTCAACAGCATGCGAAACAATCGAGTTAGCTTCAAATCCTTGCGAAACACATGATTTAGCATCAAATCAATGCGAAGTGGAAGGCTTATCTTCGAATCCATGCGAAACGAATAGTTTAGCTTCAAATACTTGTGATATACATGATTCAGCTTCAACTGCATGCGAAAAAAACGAGTTAGCTTCAAAACCAAGCGAAACACATGATTTAGCATCAAATCAATGCGAAGTAGAAGGCTTAGCTTCGAATAAATGCGAAACAAATGGTTTAGCTTCAAATACTTGTGATATACATGATTTAGCTTCAACAGCATGCGAAACAAACGAGTTAGCTTCAAATCCATGCGAAACACATGATTTAGCATCAAATCAATGCGAAGTAGAAGGCTGATCTTCGAATCCATGCGAAGCAAATGGTTTAGCTTCAAATACTTGTGATACACTTGATTTAGCTTCAACAGCTCGCGAATCAAACAAGTTAGCTTCAAATCCATGCGAACACATGATTTAGCTTCAAATCAATGCGAAGTAGGAGGCTGATCTTCGAATCCATGCGAAGCAAATGGTTTAGCTTCAAATACTTTTGATACACTTGAGTTAGCTTCAACAGCATGCGAAACAAACGAGTTAGCTTCAAATCCTTGCGAAACACATGATTTAGCTTCAAATCAATGCGAAGTAGAAGGCTTATCTTCGAATCCATGCGAAACGAATAGTTTAGCTTCAAATACTTGTGATATACATGATTCAGCTTCAACTGCATGCGAAACAAACGAGTTAGCTTCAAAACCAAGCGAAGCACATGATTTAGCCTCAAATCAATGCGAAGTAGAAGGCTTAGCTTCGAATAAATGCGAAACAAATGGTTTAGCTTCAAATACTTGTGATATGCATGATTTAGCTTCAACAGCATGCGAAACAAACGAGTTAGCTTCAAATCCATGCGAAACACATGATTTAGCATCAAATCAATGCTAAGTAGAAGGCTGATCTTCGAATCCATGCGTAACAAATGGTTTAACTTCAAATACTTGTGATATACATGATTTAGCTGCAACACCATGCGAAACAATCGAGTTAGCTTCAAATCCATGCGAAACACATGATTTAGCTTCAAATCAATGCGAATTAGTAGGGTTGTCTTGGAATCCATGCTAAACGTATGATATAGCTTCAAATACTTGTGATATACATGATTTAGCTTCAACAGCATGCGAAAAAAACGAGTTAGCTTCAAAACCTAGCGAAACACATGATTTAGCCTCAAATCAATGCGAAGTAGAAGGCTTAGCTTTCGAATAAATGCGAAACAAATGGTTTAGCTTCAAATACTTGTGATGTACAAGATTTAGCTGCAACACCTTGCGAAACAATCGAGTTAGCTTCAAATCCATGCGAAACACATGATTTAACTTCAAATCAATGCGAATTAGTAGTGTTGTCTTGGAATCCATGCTAAACGTATGATATAGCTTCAAATACTTGTGATATACATGATTTAGCTTCAACAGAATGCGAAAAAAACGAATTAGCTTCAAAACCTAGCGAAACACATGATTTAGCATCAAATCAATGCGAAGTAGAAGGCTTATCTTCGAATCCATGCGAAACAAATGGTTTAGCTTCAAATACTTGTGATATACATGATTTAGTTACAGCTGCATGCGAAAAAAACGAGTTAGCTTCAAAACCAAGCGAAACACATGATTTAGCCTCAAATCAATGCGAAGTAGATGGCTTAGCTTCGAATAAAAGCGAACCAAATGGTTTAGCTTCAAATACTTGTGATATGCATGATTTAGCTTCAACTACTAGCGAAAAAAACGAGTTAGCTTCAAATCCAAGCGAAACACATGATTTAGCCACAAATCAATGCGAATTAGAAGGGTTATCTTCGAATCCATGCGAAACAAATGATATAGCTTCAAATACTTGTGATATACATGATTTAGCTTCAACAGCATCCGAAACAAACGAGTTAGCTTCAAATCCTTGCGAAACACATGATTTATATTAAAATCACCGCGAAGTAGAAGGCTTATCTTCGAATCCATGCGAAACAAATGGTTTAGCTTCAAATACTTGTGATATACATGATTTAGCTTCAACTGCATGCGAAACAAACGAGTTAGCTTAAAAGCTATGCGGAACACATGATTTAGCTTCAAATCAATGCAAGTAGAAGGCTGATCTTCGAATCCACGCGAAGCAAATGGTTTAGCTTCAAATACTTGTGATATACATGATTTAGCTTCAACAGCATGCGAAACAAACGAGTTAGCTTAAAATCCATGCGGAACACATGATTTAGCTTCAAATCAATGCGAAGTAGAAGGCTGATCTTCGAATTCATGCGAAGCAAATGGTTTAGCTTCAAATACTTGTGATACACTTGAGTTAGCTTCAACAGCATGCGAAACAAACGAGTTAGCTTCAAATCCATGCGAACACATGATTTAGCTTCAAATCAATGCGAAGTAGGAGGCTGATCTTCGAATCCATGCGAAGCAAATGGTTTAGCTTCAAATACTTTTGATACACTTGATTTAGCTTCAACAGCTCGCGAATCAAACAAGTTAGCTTCAAATCCATGCGAACACATGATTTAGCTTCAAATCAATGCGAAGTAGGAGGCTGATCTTCGAATCCATGCGAAGCAAATGGTTTAGCTTCAAATACTTTTGATACACTTGAGTTAGCTTCAACAGCATGCGAAACAAACGAGTTAGCTTCAAATCCTTGCGAAACACATGATTTAGCTTCAAATCAATGCGAAGTAGAAGGCTTATCTTCGAATCCATGCGAAACGAATAGTTTAGCTTCAAATACTTGTGATATACATGATTCAGCTTCAACTGCATGCGAAACAAACGAGTTAGCTTCAAAACCAAGCGAAGCACATGATTTAGCCTCAAATCAATGCGAAGTAGAAGGCTTAGCTTCGAATAAATGCGAAACAAATGGTTTAGCTTCAAATACTTGTGATATGCATGATTTAGCTTCAACAGCATGCGAAACAAACGAGTTAGCTTCAAATCCATGCGAAACACATGATTTAGCATCAAATCAATGCTAAGTAGAAGGCTGATCTTCGAATCCATGCGTAACAAATGGTTTAACTTCAAATACTTGTGATATACATGATTTAGCTGCAACACCATGCGAAACAATCGAGTTAGCTTCAAATCCATGCGAAACACATGATTTAGCTTCAAATCAATGCGAATTAGTAGGGTTGTCTTGGAATCCATGCTAAACGTATGATATAGCTTCAAATACTTGTGATATACATGATTTAGCTTCAACAGCATGCGAAAAAACGAGTTAGCTTCAAAACCTAGCGAAACACATGATTTAGCCTCAAATCAATGCGAAGTAGAAGGCTTAGCTTTCGAATAAATGCGAAACAAATGGTTTAGCTTCAAATACTTGTGATATACATGATTTAGCTGCAACACCATGCGAAACAATCGAGTTAGCTTCAAATCCATGCGAAACACATGATTTAACTTCAAATCAATGCGAATTAGTAGTGTTGTCTTGGAATCCATGCTAAACGTATGATATAGCTTCAAATACTTGTGATATACATGATTTAGCTTCAACAGAATGCGAAAAAAACGAATTAGCTTCAAAACCTAGCGAAACACATGATTTAGCCTCAAATCAATGCGAAGTAGAAGGCTTAGCTTTCGAATAAATGCGAAACAAATGGTTTAGCTTCAAATACTTGTGATATATATGATTTAGCTTCAACAGCATGCGAAACAAACGAGTTAGCTTCAAATCCATGCGAAACACATGATTTAGCTTCAAATCAATGCTAAGTAGAAGGCTGATCTTCGAATCCATGCGTAACAAATGGTTTAGCTTCAAATACTTGTGATATACATGATTTAGCTTCAACAGCATGCGAAACAATCGAGTTAGCTTCAAATCCATGCGAAACACATGATTTAGCTTCAAATCAATGCGAATTAGAAGGGTTGTCTTGGAATCCATGCGAAACGTATGATATAGTTTCAAATACTTGTGATATACATGATTTAGCTTCAACAGCATGCGAAAAAAACGAGTTAGCTTCAAAACCAAGCGAAACACATGATTTAGCCTCAAATCAATGCGAAGTAGAAGGCTTAGCTTCGAATAAATGCGAAACAAATGGTTTAGCTTTAAATACTTGTGATATTCATGATTTAGCTTCAACAGCATGCGAAACAAACGAGTTAGCTTCAAATCCATGCGAAACACATGATTTATCTTCAAATCAATGCGAAGTAGAAAGCTTAGCTTCAAAACCATGGGAATCAAATGGTTTAGCTTCAAATACTAGCGATATACATGATTTAGCTTCAACTGCATGCGAAACAAACGAGTTAGCTTAAAATCCATGCGGAACACATGATTTAGCTTCAAATCAATGCGAAGTAGAAGGCTGATCTTCGAATTCATGCGAAGCAAATGGTTTAGCTTCAAATACTTGTGATACACTTGAGTTAGCTTCAACAGCATGCGAAACAAACGAGTTAGCTTCAAATCCTTGCGAAACACATGATTTAGCATCAAATCAATGCGAAGTGGAAGGCTTATCTTCGAATCCATGCGAAACGAATAGTTTAGCTTCAAATACTTGTGATATACATGATTCAGCTTCAACTGCATGCGAAAAAAACGAGTTAGCTTCAAAACCAAGCGAAACACATGATTTAGCATCAAATCAATGCGAAGTAGAAGGCTTAGCTTCGAATAAATGCGAAACAAATGGTTTAGCTTCAAATACTTGTGATATACATGATTTAGCTTCAACAGCATGCGAAACAAACGAGTTAGCTTCAAATCCATGCGAAACACATGATTTAGCATCAAATCAATGCGAAGTAGAAGGCTGATCTTCGAATCCATGCGAAGCAAATGGTTTAGCTTCAAATACTTGTGATACACTTGATTTAGCTTCAACAGCTCGCGAATCAAACAAGTTAGCTTCAAATCCATGCGAACACATGATTTAGCTTCAAATCAATGCGAAGTAGGAGGCTGATCTTCGAATCCATGCGAAGCAAATGGTTTAGCTTCAAATACTTTTGATACACTTGAGTTAGCTTCAACAGCATGCGAAACAAACGAGTTAGCTTCAAATCCTTGCGAAACACATGATTTAGCATCAAATCAATGCGAAGTGGAAGGCTTATCTTCGAATCCATGCGAAACGAATAGTTTAGCTTCAAATACTTGTGATATACATGATTCAGCTTCAACTGCATGCGAAAAAAACGAGTTAGCTTCAAAACCAAGCGAAACACATGATTTAGCATCAAATCAATGCGAAGTAGAAGGCTTAGCTTCGAATAAATGCGAAACAAATGGTTTAGCTTCAAATACTTGTGATATACATGATTTAGCTTCAACAGCATGCGAAACAAACGAGTTAGCTTCAAATCCATGCGAAACACATGATTTAGCATCAAATCAATGCGAAGTAGAAGGCTGATCTTCGAATCCATGCGAAGCAAATGGTTTAGCTTCAAATACTTGTGATACACTTGATTTAGCTTCAACAGCTCGCGAATCAAACAAGTTAGCTTCAAATCCATGCGAACACATGATTTAGCTTCAAATCAATGCGAAGTAGGAGGCTGATCTTCGAATCCATGCGAAGCAAATGGTTTAGCTTCAAATACTTTTGATACACTTGAGTTAGCTTCAACAGCATGCGAAACAAACGAGTTAGCTTCAAATCCTTGCGAAACACATGATTTAGCTTCAAATCAATGCGAAGTAGAAGGCTTATCTTCGAATCCATGCGAAACGAATAGTTTAGCTTCAAATACTTGTGATATACATGATTCAGCTTCAACTGCATGCGAAACAAACGAGTTAGCTTCAAAACCAAGCGAAGCACATGATTTAGCCTCAAATCAATGCGAAGTAGAAGGCTTAGCTTCGAATAAATGCGAAACAAATGGTTTAGCTTCAAATACTTGTGATATGCATGATTTAGCTTCAACAGCATGCGAAACAAACGAGTTAGCTTCAAATCCATGCGAAACACATGATTTAGCATCAAATCAATGCTAAGTAGAAGGCTGATCTTCGAATCCATGCGTAACAAATGGTTTAACTTCAAATACTTGTGATATACATGATTTAGCTGCAACACCATGCGAAACAATCGAGTTAGCTTCAAATCCATGCGAAACACATGATTTAGCTTCAAATCAATGCGAATTAGTAGGGTTGTCTTGGAATCCATGCTAAACGTATGATATAGCTTCAAATACTTGTGATATACATGATTTAGCTTCAACAGCATGCGAAAAAAACGAGTTAGCTTCAAAACCTAGCGAAACACATGATTTAGCCTCAAATCAATGCGAAGTAGAAGGCTTAGCTTTCGAATAAATGCGAAACAAATGGTTTAGCTTCAAATACTTGTGATGTACATGATTTAGCTGCAACACCATGCGAAACAATCGAGTTAGCTTCAAATCCATGCGAAACACATGATTTAACTTCAAATCAATGCGAATTAGTAGTGTTGTCTTGGAATCCATGCTAAACGTATGATATAGCTTCAAATACTTGTGATATACATGATTTAGCTTCAACAGAATGCGAAAAAAACGAATTAGCTTCAAAACCTAGCGAAACACATGATTTAGCATCAAATCAATGCGAAGTAGAAGGCTTATCTTCGAATCCATGCGAAACAAATGGTTTAGCTTCAAATACTTGTGATATACATGATTTAGTTACAGCTGCATGCGAAAAAAACGAGTTAGCTTCAAAACCAAGCGAAACACATGATTTAGCCTCAAATCAATGCGAAGTAGATGGCTTAGCTTCGAATAAAAGCGAACCAAATGGTTTAGCTTCAAATACTTGTGATATGCATGATTTAGCTTCAACTACTAGCGAAAAAAACGAGTTAGCTTCAAATCCAAGCGAAACACATGATTTAGCCACAAATCAATGCGAATTAGAAGGGTTATCTTCGAATCCATGCGAAACAAATGATATAGCTTCAAATACTTGTGATATACATGATTTAGCTTCAACAGCATCCGAAACAAACGAGTTAGCTTCAAATCCTTGCGAAACACATGATTTATATTAAAATCACCGCGAAGTAGAAGGCTTATCTTCGAATCCATGCGAAACAAATGGTTTAGCTTCAAATACTTGTGATATAGATGATTTAGCTTCAACTGCATGCGAAACAAACGAGTTAGCTTAAAAGCTATGCGGAACACATGATTTAGCTTCAAATCAATGCAAGTAGAAGGCTGATCTTCGAATCCACGCGAAGCAAATGGTTTAGCTTCAAATACTTGTGATATACATGATTTAGCTTCAACAGCATGCGAAACAAACGAGTTAGCTTAAAATCCATGCGGAACACATGATTTAGCTTCAAATCAATGCGAAGTAGAAGGCTGATCTTCGAATTCATGCGAAGCAAATGGTTTAGCTTCAAATACTTGTGATACACTTGAGTTAGCTTCAACAGCATGCGAAACAAACGAGTTAGCTTCAAATCCTTGCGAAACACATGATTTAGCATCAAATCAATGCGAAGTGGAAGGCTTATCTTCGAATCCATGCGAAACGAATAGTTTAGCTTCAAATACTTGTGATATACATGATTCAGCTTCAACTGCATGCGAAAAAAACGAGTTAGCTTCAAAACCAAGCGAAACACATGATTTAGCATCAAATCAATGCGAAGTAGAAGGCTTAGCTTCGAATAAATGCGAAACAAATGGTTTAGCTTCAAATACTTGTGATATACATGATTTAGCTTCAACAGCATGCGAAACAAACGAGTTAGCTTCAAATCCATGCGAAACACATGATTTAGCATCAAATCAATGCGAAGTAGAAGGCTGATCTTCGAATCCATGCGAAGCAAATGGTTTAGCTTCAAATACTTGTGATACACTTGATTTAGCTTCAACAGCTCGCGAATCAAACAAGTTAGCTTCAAATCCATGCGAACACATGATTTAGCTTCAAATCAATGCGAAGTAGGAGGCTGATCTTCGAATCCATGCGAAGCAAATGGTTTAGCTTCAAATACTTTTGATACACTTGAGTTAGCTTCAACAGCATGCGAAACAAACGAGTTAGCTTCAAATCCTTGCGAAACACATGATTTAGCTTCAAATCAATGCGAAGTAGAAGGCTTATCTTCGAATCCATGCGAAACGAATAGTTTAGCTTCAAATACTTGTGATATACATGATTCAGCTTCAACTGCATGCGAAACAAACGAGTTAGCTTCAAAACCAAGCGAAGCACATGATTTAGCCTCAAATCAATGCGAAGTAGAAGGCTTAGCTTCGAATAAATGCGAAACAAATGGTTTAGCTTCAAATACTTGTGATATGCATGATTTAGCTTCAACAGCATGCGAAACAAACGAGTTAGCTTCAAATCCATGCGAAACACATGATTTAGCATCAAATCAATGCTAAGTAGAAGGCTGATCTTCGAATCCATGCGTAACAAATGGTTTAACTTCAAATACTTGTGATATACATGATTTAGCTGCAACACCATGCGAAACAATCGAGTTAGCTTCAAATCCATGCGAAACACATGATTTAGCTTCAAATCAATGCGAATTAGTAGGGTTGTCTTGGAATCCATGCTAAACGTATGATATAGCTTCAAATATTTGTGATATACATGATTTAGCTTCAACAGCATGCGAAAAAACGAGTTAGCTTCAAAACCTAGCGAAACACATGATTTAGCCTCAAATCAATGCGAAGTAGAAGGCTTAGCTTTCGAATAAATGCGAAACAAATGGTTTAGCTTCAAATACTTGTGATATACATGATTTAGCTGCAACACCATGCGAAACAATCGAGTTAGCTTCAAATCCATGCGAAACACATGATTTAACTTCAAATCAATGCGAATTAGTAGTGTCGTCTTGGAATCCATGCTAAACGTATGATATAGCTTCAAATACTTGTGATATACATGATTTAGCTTCAACAGAATGCGAAAAAAACGAATTAGCTTCAAAACCTAGCGAAACACATGATTTAGCCTCAAATCAATGCGAAGTAGAAGGCTTAGCTTTCGAATAAATGCGAAACAAATGGTTTTGCTTCAAATACTTGTGATATATATGATTTAGCTTCAACAGCATGCGAAACAAACGAGTTAGCTTCAAATCCATGCGAAACACATGATTTAGCTTCAAATCAATGCTAAGTAGAAGGCTGATCTTCGAATCCATGCGTAACAAATGGTTTAGCTTCAAATACTTGTGATATACATGATTTAGCTTCAACAGCATGCGAAACAATCGAGTTAGCTTCAAATCCATGCGAAACACATGATTTAGCTTCAAATCAATGCGAATTAGAAGGGTTGTCTTGGAATCCATGCGAAACGTATGATATAGTTTCAAATACTTGTGATATACATGATTTAGCTTCAACAGCATGCGAAAAAAACGAGTTAGCTTCAAAACCAAGCGAAACACATGATTTAGCCTCAAATCAATGCGAAGTAGAAGGCTTAGCTTCGAATAAATGCGAAACAAATGGTTTAGCTTTAAATACTTGTGATATTCATGATTTAGCTTCAACAGCATGCGAAACAAACGAGTTAGCTTCAAATCCATGCGAAACACATGATTTATCTTCAAATCAATGCGAAGTAGAAAGCTTAGCTTCAAAACCATGGGAATCAAATGGTTTAGCTTCAAATACTAGCGATATACATGATTTAGCTTCAACAGCATGCGAAACAAACGAGTTAGCTTAAAATCCATGCGAAACACATGATTTAGCTTCAAATCAATGCGAAGTAGAAGGCTGATCTTCGAATTCATGCGAAGCAAATGGTTTAGCTTCAAATACTTGTGATACACTTGAGTTAGCTTCAACAGCATGCGAAACAAACGAGTTAGCTTCAAATCCTTGCGAAACACATGATTTAGCATCAAATCAATGCGAAGTGGAAGGCTTATCTTCGAATCCATGCGAAACGAATAGTTTAGCTTCAAATACTTGTGATATACATGATTCAGCTTCAACTGCATGCGAAAAAAACGAGTTAGCTTCAAAACCAAGCGAAACACATGATTTAGCATCAAATCAATGCGAAGTAGAAGGCTTAGCTTCGAATAAATGCGAAACAAATGGTTTAGCTTCAAATACTTGTGATATACATGATTTAGCTTCAACAGCATGCGAAACAAACGAGTTAGCTTCAAATCCATGCGAAACACATGATTTAGCATCAAATCAATGCGAAGTAGAAGGCTGATCTTCGAATCCATGCGAAGCAAATGGTTTAGCTTCAAATACTTGTGATACACTTGATTTAGCTTCAACAGCTCGCGAATCAAACAAGTTAGCTTCAAATCCATGCGAACACATGATTTAGCTTCAAATCAATGCGAAGTAGGAGGCTGATCTTCGAATCCATGCGAAGCAAATGGTTTAGCTTCAAATACTTTTGATACACTTGAGTTAGCTTCAACAGCATGCGAAACAAACGAGTTAGCTTCAAATCCTTGCGAAACACATGATTTAGCTTCAAATCAATGCGAAGTAGAAGGCTTATCTTCGAATCCATGCGAAACGAATAGTTTAGCTTCAAATACTTGTGATATACATGATTCAGCTTCAACTGCATGCGAAACAAACGAGTTAGCTTCAAAACCAAGCGAAGCACATGATTTAGCCTCAAATCAATGCGAAGTAGAAGGCTTAGCTTCGAATAAATGCGAAACAAATGGTTTAGCTTCAAATACTTGTGATATGCATGATTTAGCTTCAACAGCATGCGAAACAAACGAGTTAGCTTCAAATCCATGCGAAACACATGATTTAGCATCAAATCAATGCTAAGTAGAAGGCTGATCTTCGAATCCATGCGTAACAAATGGTTTAGCTTCAAATACTTGTGATATACATGATTTAGCTGCAACACCATGCGAAACAATCGAGTTAGCTTCAAATCCATGCGAAACACATGATTTAGCTTCAAATCAATGCGAATTAGTAGGGTTGTCTTGGAATCCATGCTAAACGTATGATATAGCTTCAAATACTTGTGATATACATGATTTAGCTTCAACAGCATGCGAAAAAAACGAGTTAGCTTCAAAACCTAGCGAAACACATGATTTAGCCTCAAATCAATGCGAAGTAGAAGGCTTAGCTTTCGAATAAATGCGAAACAAATGGTTTAGCTTCAAATACTTGTGATATACATGATTTAGCTGCAACACCATGCGAAACAATCGAGTTAGCTTCAAATCCATGCGAAACACATGATTTAGCTTCAAATCAATGCGAATTAGTAGGGTTGTCTTGGAATCCATGCTAAACGTATGATATAGCTTCAAATACTTGTGATATACATGATTTAGCTTCAACAGCATGCGAAAAAAACGAATTAGCTTCAAAACCTAGCGAAACACATGATTTAGCCTCAAATCAATGCGAAGTAGAAGGCTTAGCTTTCGAATAAATGCGAAACAAATGGTTTAGCTTCAAATACTTGTGATATATATGATTTAGCTTCAACAGCATGCGAAACAAACGAGTTAGCTTCAAATCCATGCGAAACACATGATTTAGCTTCAAATCAATGCTAAGTAGAAGGCTGATCTTCGAATCCATGCGTAACAAATGGTTTAGCTTCAAATACTTGTGATATACATGATTTAGCTTCAACAGCATGCGAAACAATCGAGTTAGCTTCAAATCCATGCGAAACACATGATTTAGCTTCAAATCAATGCGAATTAGTAGGGTTGTCTTGGAATCCATGCTAAACGTATGATATAGCTTCAAATACTTGTGATATACATGATTTAGCTTCAACAGCATGCGAAAAAAACGAATTAGCTTCAAAACCTAGCGAAACACATGATTTAGCCTCAAATCAATGCGAAGTAGAAGGCTTAGCTTTCGAATAAATGCGAAACAAATGGTTTAGCTTCAAATACTTGTGATATATATGATTTAGCTTCAACAGCATGCGAAACAAACGAGTTAGCTTCAAATCCATGCGAAACACATGATTTAGCTTCAAATCAATGCTAAGTAGAAGGCTGATCTTCGAATCCATGCGTAACAAATGGTTTAGCTTCAAATACTTGTGATATACATGATTTAGCTTCAACACCATGCGAAACAATCGAGTTAGCTTCAAATCCATGCGAAACACATGATTTAGCTTCAAATCAATGCGAATTAGTAGGGTTGTCTTGGAATCCATGCTAAACGTATGATATAGCTTCAAATACTTGTGATATACATGATTTAGCTTCAACAGCATGCGAAAAAAACGAATTAGCTTCAAAACCTAGCGAAACACATGATTTAGCCTCAAATCAATGCGAAGTAGAAGGCTTAGCTTTCGAATAAATGCGAAACAAATGGTTTAGCTTCAAATACTTGTGATATATATGATTTAGCTTCAACAGCATGCGAAACAAACGAGTTAGCTTCAAATCCATGCGAAACACATGATTTAGCTTCAAATCAATGCTAAGTAGAAGGCTGATCTTCGAATCCATGCGTAACAAATGGTTTAGCTTCAAATACTTGTGATATACATGATTTAGCTTCAACAGCATGCGAAACAATCGAGTTAGCTTCAAATCCATGCGAAACACATGATTTAGCTTCAAATCAATGCGAATTAGAAGGGTTGTCTTGGAATCCATGCGAAACGTATGATATAGTTTCAAATACTTGTGATATACATGATTTAGCTTCAACAGCATGCGAAAAAAACGAGTTAGCTTCAAAACCAAGCGAAACACATGATTTAGCCTCAAATCAATGCGAAGTAGAAGGCTTAGCTTCGAATAAATGCGAAACAAATGGTTTAGCTTTAAATACTTGTGATATTCATGATTTAGCTTCAACAGCATGCGAAACAAACGAGTTAGCTTCAAATCCATGCGAAACACATGATTTATCTTCAAATCAATGCGAAGTAGAAAGCTTAGCTTCAAAACCATGGGAATCAAATGGTTTAGCTTCAAATACTAGCGATATACATGATTTAGCTTCAACTGCATGCGAAACAAACGAGTTAGCTTAAAATCCATGCGAAACACATGATTTAGCTTCAAATCAATGCGAAGTAGAAGGCTGATCTTCGAATTCATGCGAAGCAAATGGTTTAGCTTCAAATACTTGTGATACACTTGAGTTAGCTTCAACAGCATGCGAAACAAACGAGTTAGCTTCAAATCCTTGCGAAACACATGATTTAGCATCAAATCAATGCGAAGTGGAAGGCTTATCTTCGAATCCATGCGAAACGAATAGTTTAGCTTCAAATACTTGTGATATACATGATTCAGCTTCAACTGCATGCGAAAAAAACGAGTTAGCTTCAAAACCAAGCGAAACACATGATTTAGCATCAAATCAATGCGAAGTAGAAGGCTTAGCTTCGAATAAATGCGAAACAAATGGTTTAGCTTCAAATACTTGTGATATACATGATTTAGCTTCAACAGCATGCGAAACAAACGAGTTAGCTTCAAATCCATGCGAAACACATGATTTAGCATCAAATCAATGCGAAGTAGAAGGCTGATCTTCGAATCCATGCGAAGCAAAAGGTTTAGCTTCAAATACTTGTGATACACTTGATTTAGCTTCAACAGCTCGCGAATCAAACAAGTTAGCTTCAAATCCATGCGAACACATGATTTAGCTTCAAATCAATGCGAAGTAGGAGGCTGATCTTCGAATCCATGCGAAGCAAATGGTTTAGCTTCAAATACTTTTGATACACTTGAGTTAGCTTCAACAGCATGCGAAACAAACGAGTTAGCTTCAAATCCTTGCGAAACACATGATTTAGCTTCAAATCAATGCGAAGTAGAAGGCTTATCTTCGAATCCATGCGAAACGAATAGTTTAGCTTCAAATACTTGTGATATACATGATTCAGCTTCAACTGCATGCGAAACAAACGAGTTAGCTTCAAAACCAAGCGAAGCACATGATTTAGCCTCAAATCAATGCGAAGTAGAAGGCTTAGCTTCGAATAAATGCGAAACAAATGGTTTAGCTTCAAATACTTGTGATATGCATGATTTAGCTTCAACAGCATGCGAAACAAACGAGTTAGCTTCAAATCCATGCGAAACACATGATTTAGCATCAAATCAATGCTAAGTAGAAGGCTGATCTTCGAATCCATGCGTAACAAATGGTTTAGCTTCAAATACTTGTGATATACATGATTTAGCTGCAACACCATGCGAAACAATCGAGTTAGCTTCAAATCCATGCGAAACACATGATTTAGCTTCAAATCAATGCGAATTAGTAGGGTTGTCTTGGAATCCATGCTAAACGTATGATATAGCTTCAAATACTTGTGATATACATGATTTAGCTTCAACAGCATGCGAAAAAAACGAGTTAGCTTCAAAACCTAGCGAAACACATGATTTAGCCTCAAATCAATGCGAAGTAGAAGGCTTAGCTTTCGAATAAATGCGAAACAAATGGTTTAGCTTCAAATACTTGTGATATACATGATTTAGCTGCAACACCATGCGAAACAATCGAGTTAGCTTCAAATCCATGCGAAACACATGATTTAGCTTCAAATCAATGCGAATTAGTAGGGTTGTCTTGGAATCCATGCTAAACGTATGATATAGCTTCAAATACTTGTGATATACATGATTTAGCTTCAACAGCATGCGAAAAAAACGAGTTAGCTTCAAAACCTAGCGAAACACATGATTTAGCCTCAAATCAATGCGAAGTAGAAGGCTTAGCTTTCGAATAAATGCGAAACAAATGGTTTAGCTTCAAATACTTGTGATATACATGATTTAGCTGCAACACCATGCGAAACAATCGAGTTAGCTTCAAATCCATGCGAAACACATGATTTAGCTTCAAATCAATGCGAATTAGTAGGGTTGTCTTGGAATCCATGCTAAACGTATGATATAGCTTCAAATACTTGTGATATACATGATTTAGCTTCAACAGCATGCGAAAAAAACGAATTAGCTTCAAAACCTAGCGAAACACATGATTTAGCCTCAAATCAATGCGAAGTAGAAGGCTTAGCTTTCGAATAAATGCGAAACAAATGGTTTAGCTTCAAATACTTGTGATATATATGATTTAGCTTCAACAGCATGCGAAACAAACGAGTTAGCTTCAAATCCATGCGAAACACATGATTTAGCTTCAAATCAATGCTAAGTAGAAGGCTGATCTTCGAATCCATGCGTAACAAATGGTTTAGCTTCAAATACTTGTGATATACATGATTTAGCTTCAACAGCATGCGAAACAATCGAGTTAGCTTCAAATCCATGCGAAACACATGATTTAGCTTCAAATCAATGCGAATTAGAAGGGTTGTCTTGGAATCCATGCGAAACGTATGATATAGTTTCAAATACTTGTGATATACATGATTTAGCTTCAACAGCATGCGAAAAAAACGAGTTAGCTTCAAAACCAAGCGAAACACATGATTTAGCCTCAAATCAATGCGAAGTAGAAGGCTTAGCTTCGAATAAATGCGAAACAAATGGTTTAGCTTTAAATACTTGTGATATTCATGATTTAGCTTCAACAGCATGCGAAACAAACGAGTTAGCTTCAAATCCATGCGAAACACATGATTTATCTTCAAATCAATGCGAAGTAGAAAGCTTAGCTTCAAAACCATGGGAATCAAATGGTTTAGCTTCAAATACTAGCGATATACATGATTTAGCTTCAACTGCATGCGAAACAAACGAGTTAGCTTAAAATCCATGCGAAACACATGATTTAGCTTCAAATCAATGCGAAGTAGAAGGCTGATCTTCGAATTCATGCGAAGCAAATGGTTTAGCTTCAAATACTTGTGATACACTTGAGTTAGCTTCAACAGCATGCGAAACAAACGAGTTAGCTTCAAATCCTTGCGAAACACATGATTTAGCATCAAATCAATGCGAAGTGGAAGGCTTATCTTCGAATCCATGCGAAACGAATAGTTTAGCTTCAAATACTTGTGATATACATGATTCAGCTTCAACTGCATGCGAAAAAAACGAGTTAGCTTCAAAACCAAGCGAAACACATGATTTAGCATCAAATCAATGCGAAGTAGAAGGCTTAGCTTTGAATAAATGCGAAACAAATGGTTTAGCTTCAAATACTTGTGATATACATGATTTAGCTTCAACAGCATGCGAAACAAACGAGTTAGCTTCAAATCCATGCGAAACACATGATTTAGCATCAAATCAATGCGAAGTAGAAGGCTGATCTTCGAATCCATGCGAAGCAAAAGGTTTAGCTTCAAATACTTGTGATACACTTGATTTAGCTTCAACAGCTCGCGAATCAAACAAGTTAGCTTCAAATCCATGCGAACACATGATTTAGCTTCAAATCAATGCGAAGTAGGAGGCTGATCTTCGAATCCATGCGAAGCAAATGGTTTAGCTTCAAATACTTTTGATACACTTGAGTTAGCTTCAACAGCATGCGAAACAAACGAGTTAGCTTCAAATCCTTGCGAAACACATGATTTAGCTTCAAATCAATGCGAAGTAGAAGGCTTATCTTCGAATCCATGCGAAACGAATAGTTTAGCTTCAAATACTTGTGATATACATGATTCAGCTTCAACTGCATGCGAAACAAACGAGTTAGCTTCAAAACCAAGCGAAGCACATGATTTAGCCTCAAATCAATGCGAAGTAGAAGGCTTAGCTTCGAATAAATGCGAAACAAATGGTTTAGCTTCAAATACTTGTGATATGCATGATTTAGCTTCAACAGCATGCGAAACAAACGAGTTAGCTTCAAATCCATGCGAAACACATGATTTAGCATCAAATCAATGCTAAGTAGAAGGCTGATCTTCGAATCCATGCGTAACAAATGGTTTAGCTTCAAATACTTGTGATATACATGATTTAGCTGCAACACCATGCGAAACAATCGAGTTAGCTTCAAATCCATGCGAAACACATGATTTAGCTTCAAATCAATGCGAATTAGTAGGGTTGTCTTGGAATCCATGCTAAACGTATGATATAGCTTCAAATACTTGTGATATACATGATTTAGCTTCAACAGCATGCGAAAAAAACGAGTTAGCTTCAAAACCTAGCGAAACACATGATTTAGCCTCAAATCAATGCGAAGTAGAAGGCTTAGCTTTCGAATAAATGCGAAACAAATGGTTTAGCTTCAAATACTTGTGATATACATGATTTAGCTGCAACACCATGCGAAACAATCGAGTTAGCTTCAAATCCATGCGAAACACATGATTTAGCTTCAAATCAATGCGAATTAGTAGGGTTGTCTTGGAATCCATGCTAAACGTATGATATAGCTTCAAATACTTGTGATATACATGATTTAGCTTCAACAGCATGCGAAAAAAACGAGTTAGCTTCAAAACCTAGCGAAACACATGATTTAGCCTCAAATCAATGCGAAGTAGAAGGCTTAGCTTTCGAATAAATGCGAAACAAATGGTTTAGCTTCAAATACTTGTGATATATATGATTTAGCTTCAACAGCATGCGAAACAAACGAGTTAGCTTCAAATCCATGCGAAACACATGATTTAGCTTCAAATCAATGCTAAGTAGAAGGCTGATCTTCGAATCCATGCGTAACAAATGGTTTAGCTTCAAATACTTGTGATATACATGATTTAGCTTCAACAGCATGCGAAACAATCGAGTTAGCTTCAAATCCGTGCGAAACACATGATTTAGCTTCAAATCAATGCGAATTAGAAGGGTTGTCTTGGAATCCATGCGAAACGTATGATATAGCTTCAAATACTTGTGATATACATGATTTAGCTTCAACAGCATGCGAAAAAAACGAGTTAGCTTCAAAACCAAGCGAAACACATGATTTAGCCTCAAATCAATGCGAAGTAGAAGGCTTAGCTTCGAATAAATGCGAAACAAATGGTTTAGCTTCAAATACTTGTGATATTCATGATTTAGCTTCAACAGCATGCGAAATAAACGAGTTAGATTCAAATCCATGCGAAACACATGAATTAGCTTCAAATCAATGCGAAGTAGAAGGGTTATCTTCGTATCGATGCGAAACAAATGGTTTAGCTGCAAATACTTGTGATATACATGATTTAGCTACAACTGCATGCAAAAAATAGAGTTTGCTTCAAATCCATGCGAAACACATGATTTAGCTTCAAATCAATGCGAAACACATGATTTAGCATCAAATCAATGCGAAGTGGATGGCTTATCTTCGAATCCATGCGAAACAAATGGTTTAGCTTCAAATACTTGTGATATACATGATTTAGCTACAACTGCATGCGAAAAAAACTAGTTAGCTTATAATCCATGCGAAACACATGATTTAGCTTCAAATCAATGCGAAGTAGAAGGCTTATCTTCGAATCCATGCGAAACAAATGGTTTAGCTTCAAATACTTGTGATATGCATGATTTAGCTTCAACTACTAGCGAAAAAAACGAGTTAGATTCAAATCCAAGCGAAACACATGATTTAGCCTCAAATCAATGCGAATTAGAAGGCTTAGCTTCGAATAAATGCGAAACAAATGGTTTAGCTTCAAATACTTGTGATATACATGATTTAGCTACAACTGCATGCGAAAAAAACTAGTTAGCTTATAATCCATGCGAAACACATGATTTAGCTTCAAATCAATGCGAAGTAGAAGGCTTATCTTCGAATCCATGCGAAACAAATGGTTTAGCTTCAAATACTTGTGATATGCATGATTTAGCTTCAACTACTAGCGAAAAAAACGAGTTAGATTCAAATCCAAGCGAAACACATGATTTAGCCTCAAATCAATGCGAATTAGAAGGGTTATCTTCGAATCCATGCGAAACAAATGATATAGCTTCAAATACTTGTGATATACACGATTTAGCTTCAACTGCATGCGAAACAAACGAGTTAGCTTATAATCCATGCGAAACACATGATTTAGCTTCAAATCAATGCGAAGTAGAAGGCTTATCTTCGAATCCATGCGAAACAAATGATATAGCTTCAAATACTTGTGATATACATGATTCAGTTTCAACTGCATGCGAAACAAACGAGTTAGCTTCAAATCCATGCGAAACACATGATTTATATTAAAATCAATGCGAAGTAGAAGGCTTATCTTCGAATCCATGCGAAACAAATGGTTTAGCTTCAAATACTTGTGATGTGCATGATTTAGCTTCAACTACTAGCGAAAAAAACGAGTTAGCTTCAAATCCAAGCGAAACACATGATTTAGCTTCAAATCAATGCGAAGTAGAAGGCTTATCTTCGAATCCATGCGAAACAAATGGATTAGCTTCTTACACTTGTTATATACATGATTTAGCTTCAACAGCATGCGAAATAAACGAGTTAGATTCAAATCCATGCGAAACACATGATTTAACCTCAAATCAATGCGAAGTAGAAGGCTTATCTTCGTATCCATGCGAAACAAATGGTTTAGCTGCAAATACTTGTGATATACATGATTTAGCTTCAACTGCATGCGAAACTAACGAGTTAGCTTAAAATCCATGCGGAACACATGATTTAGCTTCAAATCAATGTGATGTGGAAGGCTTATCTTCGAATCCATGCGAAACAAATAGTTTAGCATCAAATACTTGTGATATACATGATTCAGCTTCAACTGCATGCGAAACAATCGAGTTAGCTTCAAATCCATGCGAAACACATGATTTAGATTAAAATCAATGCGAAGTAGAAGGTTTATCTTCGAATCCATGCGAAACAAATGGTTCAGCGTCAAATACTTGTGATACACTTGAGTTAGCTTCAACAACATGCGAAACAACGAGTTAGCTTCAAATCCATGCGAAACACATTTATTTCGCTCCAAATGAATGCGATGTGGAAGGCTTAGCTTCAAATCCATGGGAATCAAATGGTTTAGCTTCAAATACTTGTGATATACATGATTTAGCTTCAACTGTTTGCGAAAAAAACGAGTTAGCTTCAAATCCAAGCGGAACATATGATTTAGCCTCAAATCAAAGCGAAGTAGAAGGCTTAGCTTCAAATCCGTGCGAATCAATTGGTTTAGCTTCAAATACTAGTGATATACATGATTTAGCTTCAACAGCATCCAAAATAAACGAGTTAGCTTCAAATCCATGCGAAACACATGATTTAGCATCAAATCAATGCAAGGAGAAGGCTGATCTTAGAATCCATGCGAAGCAAATGGTTTAGCTTCAAATACTTGTGATACACTTGAGTTAGCTTCAACAACATGCGAAACAAACGAGTTAGCTTCAAATCCATGCGAAACACATGATTTAGCTCCAAATCAATGCGAATTAGAAGGGTTATCTTTGATTCCATGCGAAACAGATGATATAGCTTCAAATACTTGTGATATACATGATTTAGTTTCCACAGCATACGAAACAAACGAGTTAGCTTTAAATCCATGCGAAACACATGATTTAGCATCAAATCAATGCAAGGAGAAGGCTGATCTTAGAATCCATGCGGAGCAAATGGTTTAGCTTCAAATACTTGTGATACACTTGAGTTAGCTTCAACAACATGCGAAACAAACGATTTAGCTTCAAATCCATGCGAAACACATGATTTAGCTCCAAGTCAATGCGAATTAGAAGGCTTAGCTTCAAATCCGTGCGAATCAAAAGTTTTAGCTTCATATACTTGTGATATTCATGATTTAGCTTCAACTGCATCCGAAAAAACGAGTTAGATTCAAATCCAAGCGAAAAACATGATTTAGCATGAAGTCAACGCGAAGTTGAAGGCTTACCTTCGAATCCATGCGAAACAAATGGTTTAGCTTCAAATACTTGTGATATACATGATTTAGCTTCAACAGCATGCGATACAAACGAGTCAGCTTCAAATCCAAGCAAAAAACATAATATAGCATCAAGTCAACGCGAAGTTGAAGGCTTAGCTTCAAATCCATACGAAACAAATGGTTTAGCTTCAAACACTTGTTTTATACATGATTTAGCTTCAACCGCATGCGAAACAGATGGTTCAGCTTCAAATACTTGTGATGAACATGATTTAGCTTCAACTGCATGCGAAACAAACGAGTTAGCTTCAAATCCACGCGAAACATATGAATTAGCTTCAAATCAATGCGAAGTAGAAGGCTGATCTCCGAATCCACACGAAACAGATTGTTTAGCTTCAAATATTTGTGTTATACATGATTTAGCTTCAACAGTATGCGAAACAAGCGAGTTAGCTTCAAATCCTAGCAATAGACATGATTTAGCTTCATATCAATGCGAAGTAGAAGGCTTATCTCCGAATCCATGCGAAATAAATGGTTTAAATTGAAATACTTGTGATATACATGATTTAGCTTCAAATGCAGGTGAAACAAACGAGTCAGCTTTAAATCCATGCAAAAGACATGATTTACATTCAAATCAATGCGAAGTAGAAGGCTTAGTTTGAAATCCATGCGGATCAAGTTCTTTAGCTTCAAATACTTATGATATACATGATTTAGCTTCAACTGCTTGGGGAGCAAACAGTTAACTTCAAATCCATTCAAAACACATGATTTAGCTTCTAATCCATGCGAAACTCATGATTTACCTTCAAATCAATGCGAAGTAGAAGGCTTAGCTTCAAATCCTGCGAAACGAATCATTTAGCTTCAAATACTTGTGATATACATGATATAGCTTCAAATGCAGGCGAAACAAACGAGTCAGCTTCAAATCCATGAGAAACACATTATTTAGCTTCAATTCAATGCGAAGTAGAAGGCTTCCCTTCGAATCCACACGAAACAGATGGTTCTGCTTCAATTATATGTGATATACATGATTTAGCATCAAATGCATGCGAAACAAACGAGTTAGCTTCAAATCCAAGCGAAACACATGATTTAGAATCAAATCAATGCGAAGTAGAAGGCTTAGCTTCAAATCCAGCGAAACGAATCATTTAGCTTCAAATACTTGCGAATATCGCTGATATAGCTTCAAATGCAGGCGAAACAAACGAGTTAACTTCAAATCCATTCAAAACACATGATTTAGCTTCAAATCCATGCGAAACTCGTGATTTAGCTTCAAATCAATGCGATGTAGAAAGCTGATCTTCGAATCCATGCGAATCAAATGGTTTAGCTTCAAATACTTGTGACATGCGTGATTTTGCTTCAACTGTATGCAAAACCAACGAGTTAGCTTCAAATCCATGCGAAACACATGATTTAGCTTCAAATCAATGCTAAGTAAAAGGCTGATCTTCGAATCCATGCGTAACAAATGGTTTAGCTTCAAATACTTGTGATATACATGATTTAGCTTCACCAGCATGCGAAACAATCGAGTTAGCTTCAAATCCATGCGAAACACATGATTTAGCTTCAAATCAATGCGAATTAGAAGGGTTGTCTTGGAATCCATGCGAAACGTATGATATAGCTTCAAATACTTGTGATATACATGATTTAGCTTCAACAGCATGCGAAAAAAACGAGTTAGCTTCAAAACCAAGCGAAACACATGATTTAGCCTCAAATCAATGCGAAGTAGAAGGCTTAGCTTCGAATAAATGCGAAACAAATGGTTTAGCTTCAAATACTTGTGATATTCATGATTTAGCTTCAACAGCATGCGAAATAAACGAGTTAGATTCAAATCCATGCGAAACACATGAATTAGCTTCAAATCAATGCGAAGTAGAAGGGTTATCTTCGCATCGATGCGAAACAAATGGTTTAGCTGCAAATACTTGTGATATACATGATTTAGCTACAACTGCATGCAAAAAATAGAGTTAGCTTCAAATCCATGCGAAACACATGATTTAGCTTCAAATCAATGCGAAACACATGATTTAGCATCAAATCAATGCGAAGTGGAAGGCTTATCTTCGAATCCATGCGAAACAAATGGTTTAGCTTCAAATACTTGTGATATACATGATTTAGCTACAACTGCATGCGAAAAAAACTAGTTAGCTTATAATCCATGCGAAACACATGATTTAGCTTCAAATCAATGCGAAGTAGAAGGCTTATCTTCGAATCCATGCGAAACAAATGGTTTAGCTTCAAATACTTGTGATATGCATGATTTAGCTTCAACTACTAGCGAAAAAAACGAGTTAGATTCAAATCCAAGCGAAACACATGATTTAGCCTCAAATCAATGCGAATTAGAAGGCTTAGCTTCGAATAAATGCGAAACAAATGGTTTAGCTTCAAATACTTGTGATATACATGATTTAGCTACAACTGCATGCGAAAAAAACTAGTTAGCTTATAATCCATGCGAAACACATGATTTAGCTTCAAATCAATGCGAAGTAGAAGGCTTATCTTCGAATCCATGCGAAACAAATGGTTTAGCTTCAAATACTTGTGATATGCATGATTTAGCTTCAACTACTAGCGAAAAAAACGAGTTAGATTCAAATCCAAGCGAAACACATGATTTAGCCTCAAATCAATGCGAATTTGAAGGGTTATCTTCGAATCCATGCGAAACAAATGATATAGCTTCAAATACTTGTGATATACACGATTTAGCTTCAACTGCATGCGAAACAAACGAGTTAGCTTATAATCCATGCGAAACACATGATTTAGCTTCAAATCAATGCGAAGTAGAAGGCTTAGCTTCGAATAAATGCGAAACAAATGGTTTAGCTTCAAATACTTGTGATATTCATGATTTAGCTTCAACAGCATGCGAAATAAACGAGTTAGATTCAAATCCATGCGAAACACATGAATTAGCTTCAAATCAATGCGAAGTAGAAGGGTTATCTTCGCATCGATGCGAAACAAATGGTTTAGCTGCAAATACTTGTGATATACATGATTTAGCTACAACTGCATGCAAAAAATAGAGTTAGCTTCAAATCCATGCGAAACACATGATTTAGCTTCAAATCAATGCGAAACACATGATTTAGCATCAAATCAATGCGAAGTGGAAGGCTTATCTTCGAATCCATGCGAAACAAATGGTTTAGCTTCAAATACTTGTGATATACATGATTTAGCTACAACTGCATGCGAAAAAAACTAGTTAGCTTATAATCCATGCGAAACACATGATTTAGCTTCAAATCAATGCGAAGTAGAAGGCTTATCTTCGAACCCATGCGAAACAAATGGTTTAGCTTCAAATACTTGTGATATGCATGATTTAGCTACAACTACTAGCGAAAAAAACGAGTTAGATTCAAATCCAAGCGAAACACATGATTTAGCCTCAAATCAATGCGAATTAGAAGGCTTAGCTTCGAATAAATGCGAAACAAATGGTTTAGCTTCAAATACTTGTGATATACATGATTTAGCTACAACTGCATGCGAAAAAAACTAGTTAGCTTATAATCCATGCGAAACACATGATTTAGCTTCAAATCAATGCGAAGTAGAAGGCTTATCTTCGAATCCATGCGAAACAAATGGTTTAGCTTCAAATACTTGTGATATGCATGATTTAGCTTCAACTACTAGCGAAAAAAACGAGTTAGATTCAAATCCAAGCGAAACACATGATTTAGCCTCAAATCAATGCGAATTTGAAGGGTTATCTTCGAATCCATGCGAAACAAATGATATAGCTTCAAATACTTGTGATATACACGATTTAGCTTCAACTGCATGCGAAACAAACGAGTTAGCTTATAATCCATGCGAAACACATGATTTAGCTTCAAATCAATGCGAAGTAGAAGGCTTATCTTCGAATCCATGCGAAACGAATGATATAGCTTCAAATACTTGTGATATACATGATTCAGTTTCAACTGCATGCGAAACAAACGAGTTAGCTTCAAATCCATGCGAAACACATGATTTAGCTTCAAATCAATGCGAAGTAGAAGGCTTATCTTCGAATCCATGCGAAACAAATGGATTAGCTTCTTACACTTGTTATATACATGATTTAGCTTCAACAGCATGCGAAATAAACGAGTTAGATTCAAATCCATGCGAAACACATGATTTAACTTCAAATCAATGCGAAGTAGAAGGCTTATCTTCGTATCCATGCGAAACAAATGGTTTAGCTGCAAATACTTGTGATATACATGATTTAGCTTCAACTGCATGCGAAACTAACGAGTTAGCTTAAAATCCATGCGGAACACATGATTTAGCTTCAAATCAATGTGATGTGGAAGGCTTATCTTCGAATCCATGCGAAACAAATAGTTTAGCATCAAATACTTGTGATATACATGATTCAGCTTCAACTGCATGCGAAACAATCGAGTTAGCTTCAAATCCATGCGAAACACATGATTTAGATTAAAATCAATGCGAAGTAGAAGGTTTATCTTCGAATCCATGCGAAACAAATGGTTCAGCGTCAAATACTTGTGATACACTTGAGTTAGCTTCAACAACATGCGAAACAACGAGTTAGCTTCAAATCCATGCGAAACACATTTATTTCGCTCCAAATGAATGCGATGTGGAAGGCTTAGCTTCAAATCCATGGGAATCAAATGGTTTAGCTTCAAATACTTGTGATATACATGATTTAGCTTCAACTGTTTGCGAAAAAAACGAGTTAGCTTCAAATCCAAGCGGAACATATGATTTAGCCTCAAATCAAAGCGAAGTAGAAGGCTTAGCTTCAAATCCGTGCGAATCAATTGGTTTAGCTTCAAATACTAGTGATATACATGATTTAGCTTCAACAGCATCCAAAATAAACGAGTTAGCTTCAAATCCATGCGAAACACATGATTTAGCATCAAATCAATGCAAGGAGAAGGCTGATCTTAGAATCCATGCGAAGCAAATGGTTTAGCTTCAAATACTTGTGATACACTTGAGTTAGCTTCAACAACATGCGAAACAAACGAGTTAGCTTCAAATCCATGCGAAACACATGATTTAGCTCCAAATCAATGCGAATTAGAAGGGTTATCTTTGATTCCATGCGAAACAGATGATATAGCTTCAAATACTTGTGATATACATGATTTAGTTTCCACAGCATACGAAACAAACGAGTTAGCTTTAAATCCATGCGAAACACATGATTTAGCTCCAAATCAATGCGAATTAGAAGGCTTAGCTTCAAATCCGTGCGAATCAAAAGTTTTAGCTTCATATACTTGTGATATTCATGATTTAGCTTCAACTGCATCCGAAAAAACGAGTTAGATTCAAATCCAAGCGAAAAACATGATTTAGCATGAAGTCCACGCGAAGTTGAAGGCTTACCTTCGAATCCATTCGAAACAAATTGTTTAGCTTCAAATACTTGTGATATACATGATTTAGCTTCAACAGCATGCGATACAAACGAGTCAGCTTCAAATCCAAGCAAAAAACATAATATAGCATCAAGTCAACGCGAAGTTGAAGGCTTAGCTTCAAATCCATACGAAACAAATGGTTTAGCTTCAAACACTTGTTTTATACATGATTTAGCTTCAACCGCATGCGAAACAGATGGTTCAGCTTCAAATACTTGTGATGAACATGATTTAGCTTCAACTGCATGCGAAACAAACGAGTTAGCTTCAAATCCACGCGAAACATATGAATTAGCTTCAAATCAATGCGAAGTAGAAGGCTGATCTCCGAATCCACACGAAACAGATTGTTTAGCTTCAAATACTTGTGATATACATGATTTAGCTTCAACAGCATGCGAAAGAAACGTGTTAGCTTCAAAATCCACGCAAAAGACATGACTTACCATCAAATCAATGCAAATTAGGAGGGTGATCTTCGAACCCATGCGAAACAAATGGCTCAGGCTCAAATACTTGTGTTATACATGATTTAGCTTCAACAGTATGCGAAACAAAAGAGTTAGCTTCAAATCCTAGCGATAGACATGATTTAGCTTCAAATCAATGCGAAGTAGAAGGCTTATCTTCGAATCCATGCGAAACAAATGGCTCAGGCTCAAATACTTGTGTTATACATGATTTACCTTCAACAGTATGCGAAACAATCGAGTTAGCTTCAAGTGATAGAGATAGATATGATTTAGCTTCAAATCAATGCGAAGTAGAAGGCTTATCTTCGAATCCATGCGAAACAAATGGTTTAGCTTCAAACACTTGTGATATACATGATTTACATTCAACAGCAAGAGAAACAAACGAGTTAGCTTCAAATCCATTCAAAACACATGATTTAGCTTCAAATTCATTCGAAAGACATGGTTTAGCGTACTATTCATGGGAATCAAATGTTTCAGATTCAAATACTTGTGATATACATGATATAGCTTCAAATGCAGGCGAAACAAACGAGTCAGCATCAAATCCATGCGAAACACATGATTTAGCTTCAAATGAATGCGAAGTAGAAGGCTGATCTTCGAATCCATGCGAAACGAATGGTTCAGCTTCAAATACTCGTGATATTCATGATTTTGCTTCAACTGCATGCAAAACCAACGAATTAGCTTCAAATCCAAGCGAAACACATGATGCAGATTCAAATCAATGCGAAGTAGAAGGCTTAGCTTCAAATCCAGCGAAACGAATGATTTAGCTTCAAATACTTGCGAATATCTCTGATATAGCTTCAAATGCAGGTGAAACAGACGAGTTAGCTTTAAATCCATGCAAAAGACATGATTTACCTTCAAATCAATGCGTATTAGGAGGCTGATCTTCGAATCCATGCGAAACAAATGGCTCAGGCTCAAATACTTGTGTTATACATGATTTAGCTTCAACAGTATGCGAAACAAAAGAGTTAGCTTCAAATCCTAGCGATAGACATGATTTAGCTTCAAATCAATGCGAAGTAGAAGGCTTATCTTCGAATCCATGCGAAACAAATGGTTTAGCTTCAATTATATGTGATATAGATGATTTAGCTTCAAATGCTTGCGAAACAAACGAGTTAGCTTCAAATCCATTCAAAACACATGATTTAGCTTCAAATTCATTCGAAAGACATGGTTTAGCGTACTATTCATGGGAATCAAATGGTTCAGATTCAAATACTTGTGATATACATGATATAGCTTCAAATGCAGGCGAAACAAACGAGTCAGCATCAAATCCAAGCGAAACACATGATTTAGCTTCAAATGAATGCGAAGTAGAAGGCTGATCTTCAAATCCATGCGGAACAAATGGTTCAGCTTCAAATACCTGTGTTATACATGATTTAACTTCTACTGCATGCGAAACAAACGAGTTAGCTTCAAATCCAAGCGAAACACACGATTTAGTTTCAAATCAATGCGAAGTACATGGATTATCTTCGAATCCATGCGAAACGTATTGTTTAGCTTCAAATACTTGCGATATATATGATTTAGCTACAACTGCATGCGGAACAAACGAGCTAGCTTCAAATCCAAGCGAAGGACATGATTTAGCATCAAGTCAACGCGATGTTGATGGCTTAGTTTCAAATCCATGCGGAATGAATTATTTAGCTTCACAAACTTGTGAATATAAGTTATATAGCTTCAAATGCAGGCGAAACAAACGAGTTAGATTCAAACCAATGAGAAACACATGATTTAGCATCTAATCAATGCGAAGTAAAAGGCTGATCTTCGAATCCATGCGAAGCAAATGGTTTAGCTTCAAATATTTGTGATATACATGATTTAGCTTCAACAGAATGCGAAACAAACGAGTTATCTTCAAATCCAAGCGAAACACATGATTTAGCTTCAAATTAATGCGAAGTAGATGGATTATCTTCGAATCCATGCGAAGCAAATGGTTTGGCTTCAAATACTCGTGATACATTTGATTTAGCTTCAACAGCATGCGAAACAAACGAGTTAGATTCAAATCCATGCGAAACACATGATTTAGCATCAAATCAATGCGAATTAGATGGCTTATCTTCGAATACATGCGAAACAAATGGATTAGCTTCATATACTTGTGATATACATGATTTAGCTTCAACAGCCTGCGAAATAAACGAGTTAGATCCAAATCCATGCGAAAAACATGATTTAGCTTCAAATCAATGCGAAGTAGAAGGGTTATCTTCGAATCCATGCGAAACAAATGGTTTAGCTGCAAATACTTGTGATATACATGATTTAGCTTCAACTGCATGCGAAACAAACGAGTTAACTTCAAGACCATGCGAAACACATGATTGAGCTTCAAATCCATGCGAAGTGGATGGCTCATCTTCGAATCCATGCGAAACGAATAGTTTAGCTTGAAATACTTGTGATATACATGATTCAGCTTCAACTGCATGCGAAACAAACGAGTTAGCTTCAAATCCATGTGAAACACATGATTTAGCATCAAATGAATGCGAGGTAGAAGGCTGATCTACGAATCCATGCGAAACAAATGGTTTAGCTTCAAACACTTGTTTTATACATGATTAAGCTTCAACTGCATACGAAACAGATGGTTCAGCTTCAAATACTTGTGATGAACATGATTTAGCTTCAACTGCATGCGAAAAAAACGAGTTAGCTTCAAATCCATGCGAAACACATAATTTAGCATCTAATCAATGCGAAGTAGATGGCTTATCTCCGAATACATGCGAAACAAATGGATTAGCTTCATATACTTGTGATATACATGATTTAGCTTCAACAGCATGCGAAATAAACGAGTTAGATCCAAATCCATGCGAAACACATGATTTAGCTTCAAAGCAATGCGAAGTAGATGGATTATCTTCGAATCCATGCGAAACAAATGGATTAGCTTCAAATACTTGTGATGTACATGATTTAGCTTCAACTGCATGCGAAAGAAACGAGTTAGCTTCAAATCCATGCGAAACACACGATTTAGCATCTAATCAATGCGAAGTAGAAGGCTGATTTTCGAATCCATGCGAAGCAAATGGTTTGGCTTCAAATACTTGTGATACATTTGATTTAGCTTCAACAGCATGCGAAAAAAACGAGTTAGCTTCAAATCCATGCGAAACACATGATTTAGCTTCAAATCAATGCGAAGTAGAAGGGTTATCTTCGAATCCATGCGAAACAAATGGTTTAGCTGCAAATACTTGTGATGTACATGATTTAGCTTCAATTGCATGCGAAACAAACGAGTTAACTTCAAGTCCATGCGAAACACATGATTGAGCTTCAAATCCATGCGAAGTGGATGGCTCATCTTCGAATCCATGCGAAACGAATAGTTTAGCTTCAAATACTTGTGATATACATGATTCAGCTTCAACTGCATGCGAAACAAACGAGTTAGCTTCAAATCCATGTGAAACACATGATTTAGCATCAAATGAATGCGAGGTAGAAGGCTGATCTACGAATCCATGCGAAGCAAATGGTTTAGCTTCAAATACTTGTGATACAATTGATTTAGCTTCAACAGCATGCGAAACAAACGAGTTAGCTTCAAATACATGCGAAACACATGATTTGGATTCAAATCAATGCGAAGTAGGAGGCTTATATTCGTATCCATGCGAAACAAATGGTTTAGCTTCAAATACTTGCGATATACATGATTTAGCTTCAACTGCATGCGAAACAAACGAGTTAGTTTCAAATCCATGCGAAACACATGATTTAGCATCAAATCAATGCGAAGTAGAAAGCTGATCTACGAATCAATGCGAAGCAAATGGTTTAGCTTCAAATACTTGTGATACACTTGATTTAGCTTCAACAGCATGCGAAACAAACGAGTTAGATTCAAATCCATGCGAAACAAATGATTTAGCATCAAATCAATGCGAAGTAGAAGGCTTAACTTCGAATCCATGCGAAACAAATGGTTTAGCTTCTAATACTTATGATATACATGATTTACATTCAACAGCAAGCGAAAAAAACGAGTTAGCTTCAAATACTTGTGATATACTAGATTTAGCTTCAACAGCATGCGAAACAAACGTATTAGCTTCAAATCCAAGCGAAAAACATAATATAGCA